>NC_038049.1:882338-1182338 GCF_002211085.1 Panicum hallii | reverse complement strand
TCGTCCCAGGTAATGCGGTGCACCCACTTGGTATGATGGTTCTCCCAGTCACCTTCGGCACGAGGGAGAACAATCGCACCGAGCTCATCAAATTCGAGGTTGCTAACTTCAAATCTTCTTATCATGCTATACTAGGCCCTCCGACACTTGCCAAATTCATGGCATTGCCGCATTATGTTTATTTGCTTCTTAAGATACCAGGACAAAGTGGAGTGCTTACTCTCCAAGGCGACTTGAAGAAGTCGTACGATTGCAATCAGGAGGCAATCCAGTACGCCTCGACTACGCGTGTGCCAAATGCTTCAGGGGAAGTACTCACGGCAGCGCAGCAGCTCTCCCAAGCCGGGACAGAGATCCCTTCGAGAAAGGCCAGCAAGTTGAGCATCCAATCGACTGATGACGTGGCCCTCAAGTTGATCCAGCTCCAGGAGGGTGATTCATCCAAGACCGCCGTCATCGGTGCTAGCTTAGGTGAGAAATAGTAACTCGCGCTCGTCAGTTTCTTTCAGTCTAACAGAGACATATTCGCGTGGAAACCAGCAGACATGCCAGGAGTGTCCAGGGAACTGATCGAGCATAGCCTAAATCTACACCCATAGGCCGTGCCCAAAAAGCAGCACCTGCGAAGGTTTGCTCATGACAAGCGTGAGGTAGTCAAACGGGAAATAGCTAAACTCCTCGCGGCTGGATTCATTAAAGAAGTAATCCACCCAGAGTGGGTAGCTAATCCCGTTCTTGTAAGAAAAAAGAATAATGAATGGAGAATGTGTGTTGACTACACTGATCTCAACAAGCATTGCCCAAAAGATCACTTTGGGCTGCCGCGCATTGATCAAGTCATCGACTCGACGGCTGGTTGTATCCTTCTTTGCTTCCTTGATTGTTATTCAGGATATTATCAGATTGCGCTCAAGGAGGAGGATCAAATCAAGACAGCGTTTATCACCCCGTATGGGACATAAAAACTATGTCCTTCGGATTAAAAAAACGCAGGAGCTACCTATCAGCGTGCGATCCAGATGTGCTTCATGGATCAACTGCATCAGAACGTTGAGGCTTACGTGGATGATGTGGTCATCAAGACCAGAAATCCCGACGGCCTGATTGCAGATTTGGAGGAAACGTTCAGCAGTCTATGTAGGTTTCGGTGGAAGTTCAACCCAACCAAATGCGTTTTCAGAGTACCTTCAGGGAAATTGCTTGGGTTCATCGTCAGCAACCGAGGAATTGAAGCCAACTCTGTGAAGATTTCGGCCATCACTGATATGGGGGCTCCGGCCATAATCAAGGATGTGCAGAAGCTAACAGGTTGTATGGTAGCCCTGAACAGGTTCATCTCCTGACTTGGGGAGAGAGGACTACCCTTTTTCAAGCTCCTGAAGCGCAAGACAAGTTCCAATGGACGGAGGAGGCCGAGTGAGCCTTACAAGACTTGAAGCATCACCTTCAGTCCCCTCCGGTCCTTACAGCACCATTGGCGGGAGAAGATCTACTACTCTACATTGTGGCGACAACTCATGTTGTTAGCAGTGCTATTGTAGTCGAGCGAGGCGAAGAAGGCCATGCGTTTGGAGTGCAAAGGCATGTCTACTTCGTCAGTGAGGTACTCTCCGAATCTAAGGTACGGTACCCGGCAGTTCAGAAACTCTTATATGCAATTCTGATTACTTCCCGAAAGTTGCGCCATTACTTCGACAAGTACAATATCACTATGATTATGGATTTTCCGTTGGCTGATATTCTTCATAATCAAGACGCCACGGGGCATATATCAAAGTGGGCGGTGGAACTGGGGGCTTTGTCAATCGACTTCAAGCCACGCACTGCAATCAAGTCTCAAGCTCTAGTCGATTTTATGGCTGAGTGGAGGGAGGATCAAATTCCAACTCCAGTCGACAAGCCAGAGCATTGGACCATGTACTTCGATGGATCTCTCAAGCAAGACGGCGGCGGCGCTGAAGTCCAATTTATTTCTCCACAAGGCGAACAGTTGAAATATGTCCTCCAGATCCTGTGGGAGGTATCCAATAATGAAGCCGAATATGAAGCACTCCTTCACGGGCTACGTTTGGTGATATCACTAGGCATCAAGCGACTTCTTGTATATGGTGATTGTCTTCTAGTTGTTCAGCAAGTCAACAAAGAGTGGGACTGCAACAAGGAGACGATGGACGCCTATGTACAGGAAGTGCGCAAGCTGGAAAATAAATTTTCTAGCCAGGAGGTTCATCATGTGTTACGGGAACACAATGTGGGCGCAGATATTTTGTCTAAGCTGGGGTCTACTCGAGCACAGGTTCTAGCAGGAGTCTTTGTTCAGGAGTTGAGCCAGCCATCCATCAAGTCTTCACCTCAGGTAACCACCGGTGCGGGTCCTCAACAACCCGATCCGGAGGTTATGATGATTCGTGAAGACTGGAGAGAGGCTTATATCGATTTCATCCGGGACCAAAGGCTACCAGCGGGGATGGATGCAAGGAGCGCAGAGGCAGCTCGTGTCATGCGCAGAAGTAAGGGATTTGCACTAGTCAACAACAAGTTCTACCGGCGTGGCGCACGTTCAGGCATCCTCATGAAGTGCATTACGAAAGAAAATGACAACGACATACTACGGGAAATACATGAGGGTATTTGTGGCAACCACGCAACTTCAAGAACGTTGGTGGGGAAAGGTTACAGAGCTGGTTTCTGGTGGCCCACCGCGGTATCCGATGCTGAGGATCTTGTGCGAATGTGCCAAAGCTGCCAATTCTTTGGCAAGCCGTCTCATGTGCCAGCTCACAGCCTCATCACCATACCGCCATCCTGGTCGTTTGCTTGCTGGAGCCTTGATATGATTTGGCCCTTCACAATGGCGCCAGGCGGCTTCACCCATATTTTGGTGGCTATCAACAAGTTTACCAAGTGGATTGAGTACAACCCGATAGCCAAGCTCACACCGGATCGGGTAGTTGATTTCATCTCCGATATCTTGCATCGCTTCGGCTTTCCAAATACCATCATCACGGACTTGGAGTCAAACTTCACGGCCAACCAGTTCTGGGAGTTTTGTGAGAATGCGTGCATCAAGATTAAATATGTCTCTGTTGCACACCCAAGGGCCAATGGTCAAGTCGAGAGGGCGAACGGCATGATAATCGACGGCCTCAAGAAGAAACTTTATGATAAAAACAGCAAGAAAGGAGGCAAGTGGATACACGAATTACCACATGTCATGTGGGGGCTCTGGACGCAGCCGTCCAAAGCCACAGGGCAAACCCCTTCCTTCTAGTGTATGGTTCCGAAGCTATCTTACCAGCCGACATCATGTGGAAATTCCCAAGGGTTGAAATGTACAACGAAGGCGAGGCGGATGAGGCAAGGCAGTTAGAGCTTGATTCTATCAAAGAGGCCCGCTGCACTGCTCTTGTTTAATCAGCCCGATACCTCCAGGGGATCCAGCGATATCACGATCGCAACATGACGGAACGGTCGCTCAACATAGGTGATTTGGTTCTGCGCCGCATCCAAGACGAGTCCGGCTTACACAAACTCAACTCAAGATGGGAAGGTCCGTTCATCGTCAAGCAGGTTACAAGACCGGGGTCGTATCGACTACAATACCCCAAGGGCCAATATGTCCCGAATTCCTAGAATATTCAGAACCTGCGCAAGTTTTACCCATAAGGAGGCGCGCGGGACTAGCTGTTCTCCGAGCACCTGGGCGGCCCTTCCCTCTTCCGAATCAATTTGGAGGCTGCGTGTCACAAGATTTGGAATGTAAATCTTTCTGTTAACAAACGGAGGCCCCGGGCACGTTCATGTATTATAAATCGACTTCTTGTTATAAGTTATAACGGAGGCTACAGCCATGTTCATGCCTTATCGACTTCTTGTCATAAGTTGTAACGGAGGCTACGGCCACGTTCACGTTTTATCGACTTCATGTTATGAGGAGGCTTCGGCTCCGTTCATGCCTTATACAAATCGACTTCTGCCGCGACCTTGGATGGTCGCTTGCGACGATGATCGCATCTTGCCCAACAAATTTGATCCGTCCAATTGGTTTATACCTAGTTTGTTGGATGAGCTCGCACGAGGAGCGATTTTGACAACATCCAGAGTCGTTGCACTCGGTGTAGTTTCTTCTTCTGCCATGAGCGCGGCAGTCTCGCGGTGATGCCCGCGTTCTTTCCCAACAAATTCGATCCATCCGAATGGTTTAGACCTAACTTGTTGGACGCGCTCACATGAGGAGCGATCTCGACTACACCCAGAGTCATTGCACTCGGGGTAGTTCCATTTTTCCTTGCCCTAAGCACGGCAATCTCGCTACGATGCTCGCGTTCTTTCCTAACTAGTTGTACCTATTTGATCGAGTTGTGGCTAACTTGTTAGATGGGTTCCTACTCAAAGCTACTTCGACTACTTCCAGGGTTGTTACGCCCGGGCATTGTCTACTACTTCGCCTTTAAATCTAGATGATAATTCAGCTCAGGCACACACAAGTAGAGATAGCAAATAAAAATATATACAAGGCAATGAATACTTGTTTTTTACACCTTAATCTTGCAGTACACTTTTTACTACTTGTTCTGCTACAGGTTGGGCTTCTTGGAGGTATTTGTTGAACTGTTCTTCAGTACACTCTGCAGCCACTCCCTGTGCGAACATTTCCAGTGGAGCTTCTGGCCAAAAGGATTTTACAAATGCAAGGGCATGGCTGACACAAGCGACCGGGGCTTCCGTAAGGAACTTGATTACTTTTTTCAGCGCCCCGAGAAGCCGCTCCAGCAAGGGCCGCTCACCTGCTTTGCCTTCTTCTGGTGGATCTACCATATCCACGAGCGCCTGGGCGGCTCCCCTAAGATTCTCCAGTTCCTTTGCCCGCCGCCCTTTCTCCTCACCCAGCGTCTTGACCTACTGAAGGCAGTCGGCGAACTGTTGTTCAGTGTCATCAATCACCTTCTGCAGCCTCTCGACATCATCTGTACGGTGATACAGCATGTTCTTCACATCAGTAAGCAGCTCTTCTTTACACATTAAGATTTTCCTAAGTTCTGTGGTGAAGATTTTTTCAGAATCCACAATAAATTGTTAAGTGTAAGTACTCGAGGGAAGCAAGGGCTTACCTTGGTGCGCTTTCTTCTGTTCTTTGAGCTGCTCCTGGTACACCTTCTTTTGTTCCTCGAGTTGTTCTTGGAGCTTGGAGTTGGCCTTCTCGAGGTTCCGCAGGTCGTTCTTGAGGAGCCATGTCTCTCGAATCCGTTCCTGCTTCAGCATGTCGAGCCCTCTGCAGATAGCAGTTCTTCGTCTTCTCCTCGGATAGGCGTTTATCCAGGGCAGCAAGCTCTTGGTGACCACTCACAACTGCTTTCAGCTTTTTTAATTTTTTCTGAGAGTGCGTGATCACATTCTGCATAAAGGAGGAGATTAAGGCAAAGCAACTCGACAATGTATACAAGCAGAAAAGTAATCAGGTCTTACCATGGCAAAATCATATAATTCCTTGTAGGCCTTCTTGAAGGTGTTTATGTTGCTGGCTGTCAGCATTGGATCATCCACCAGATCGGTGGTGATGACATTCTGATACCCGGGCCCGGCCTTCAGCAGTTCACCAGGACTCCCTGAGGTCCCTGCGGCTTCTTCAGGCGGTGGTTTCTGGGCACCTGCAAGGCAAGATGCGATCAGTACATTGTACCTGGGGCTAAGTAGCTAGCCGTGGGCAGTCAGACACTTACCTGTGCCATCCGTGGAGCGACATCAGGGGGCCTCGACTTATTCCGCGCCACCAGCCCTGGCTTCGGTTTGTTGTGGCTCGGTGGGTGGTGGCAGGTCGGGCAGAGTCGTGTCTGCCCCGGCGGCTGGTTCCTGGGGCGTGGGCTCTTCCAGGGCCGATGGCTCGGGGGTTGGGGTAGCTGCCGCTGGCTTCGGCCTGTGCTTCATGGCGCTCGCAGACCTAAGGAAGCAGAATCAGTCATATCATCATACAAGTCGACAAGAGCAGAATGTTTACTATGCAACAAGATGCAAACTTACAGCGTCGACTTCTTCATGACCACCTTCTTCACCCGCATAGCCCGTCGTGCGGTACTCGTTGTCGGCGGCGGGGTCACACCAGCTGGTAGCGCGGTGCCCGCCACGGCAATGGTAACAGTTGCGGAAGCTACCGGCTCTGTTCCCATATCTTGGAGCTCGGGCCTGGGCGGAGAAGCGGGAGGACTGCAAATGGGAAATGTCAGCATACAACAATATTCATGTGTGACAACAAGGCAGCATGTTCGTACCTGGAGGACTCAACTTCCTGCGCTTTTCATTTGCGCACAACCCGGCGACCCTGCGAGACCGCAGGTAGAGTGTCGGCCAACTCCACGGATGGTCGGGGGGAGTTGCCCCTACTTGCTTCCTTCTCGGCTTCCTTCTCCGCCAGGGGGCTTCCGCCTTCCGTGGACTCGCTGCCGGGCAGAGCCTCGGCTACTCGAGCCCTCTTGGCTTCAGCTGCGGCGCTGGGGAGGAGGTGGTCCGGCCGAGGGATGTCGGGTTGCGGCGGGTAGCTCCAGTACAACTCTGTGTGTCCCTGCAGAAGGTTTTCAGTTAGCAGCGGCAAAACAGAGTTTATTTTCAACAACAAATGTAGTCGAATACTTACCAGTCTCGGAGGATTCTGTGACGCGAACAGCTGCGGGACGTAGGGGACTGCATCCACATCCAACAGCACCCGCTTGACTCGGAGGAGCGCGGCTTCATCTAACAGCTCCTCTGCGCACATGCGAGACGGACCTTCAGCGCCCGTGTACTCGAATCCAAGACGGTGGCATTGTTGGATTGGCTGGACTCAGCGTTTGAAGAAGGAAAACATAACGGACGCGCCGGTCACTCCCATCAGCTTATGCGCTGCTATGGTGTCTAGCAGCTCCTCAACTTGATCCATGTCCCCCCTGGAAAGCTTGATGTTCCACTCCGGCCTCATAACAGGTGGACTATTTGATTTTTCTGGGAATTGGGGGGCATGATTTTCGATATAAAACCAGTGATTTTTCCACCCAGGAATGTTGGAGGGGAATTTGTATGCAAGGTATTGGCGCCGGCTTGTTGTCTAAGTTGGATGCCGGCGCCCCCTACAACGGATGGATTCTTGGAGGTGGGTTGTGGTTTAACGCGGAAGAGGAAGCGGAAAAGATCCCAATGGGGTTCAATTCCGAGGAAGGCTTCACAGAAATGAATGAAGATTGAGATGTGGCAAACGGAGTTCGGGTTGAGATGATGGATCTCAAGCCCGTAGTAGTAAAGGAGGCCACGGAAAAAAGAACAAGAAGGGAGGGCCAAACCCCGTTCAGCAAAATGGTAAAATATGATGATTTCGGTCAATATTTTCCATGGGAAAAGGTTCGCGGAATGAGGTGCGCCAATTGACAAGATTTTTGTCTTGAAGCAACCCCTCGGAAACTAGCCTATTGAGATCGTTGAGGGAGCACTTACTGTGTGTCCACTCTCCAGACGGCGGCTGCGCTTCCTTCTTCTTCCCATCCTTCTCCGATTTCTTAGGCGCCATCTTTGGATCCGCTCACCACGAGTCGCTTGGGGGCTGCGGGGAGAGGGACGGGGAGATCCGGGGGGATTGGAATTTCTCCAGGAGGATAAAGGCGGAGCGCGGCTCTATTTGGGGATTTTGGCGCTTTTTGGCGAATTGCAGATTGGAAGTGTAATTTTTACTTGGAGTTACCGCGGGGTTAAATAACCAGCGGCTGGGAACAGTTCTACTGTTTTGAAGTTGAAGAGTCGTTTCAAAGAATATTCGGAATTTGAGGGGTCATTTGATGAATTGTTTAGATAAAATATTCGATTAATCATTTTTCAGGGTTAATTGTCCCGAAAAAAGGGATTTTTTGAATTCCAAATCTAATTTCCATCATTTGTACCATCACATCAGTTATTTATTCTGGGATATTTTTACACTGCATGCCACGACTTTTGGATCCTTATTTCCATACCTGAGAGATTTGGATTCAAGGCTCGGGGGCTGCGGGGTACATGGCTTCGACTACTTATTTTTCGAATTTATTTGAAAAAGTAAGTAAGAAAGATTCAAGTTTAATGCGACCCTCAGCCTGATTCTCCGATTCAACCTAAGGCTCGGGGGCTATTCCATATGGAGTGCGATTTTTCAATCGCACACCATATTAAAAATATAAATAGGGGCATGAGCACCTCATAGCTTCGATGCAGCCAAGTAAGTACTCGAAGAAGAACTTTAAAATGGAGCTTCAGAAGAAGCCGAGGACTACATCGAAAGTACTCGAGAAGCCTGCGGTACTCAGCTACGAAGAGCTCGGAGGCTTGTCAGACCCGGGGCCACGGGACTGTGTATGTAACGTAGTTTAAACAGGCTTAAGATTAAGTCAATCTTATCTCTTATTTATCTCATTTATCTCTTATTTATCTCGAATGAATAAGAGATAAAGCTAGTCGGTACAGAGGGAATCTACTTGAGATTTGTTCTGGTACGATTCCTTGGCTGGTATAGGTTAGGATTCTTGTAACCCTAACCTCCCGGATGTATAAGGGGGGACAGGGACCCTCTCAAAACAGATCATCAAGGTCAATCTACACCCAAGGCAATACAAACTACCACACAGGACGTAGGGTATTACGCACCTCGCAGCCCGAACCTATCTAAGTTTTGTGTTCCTTGCACCTTCGAGTTTCTGATCTCGGTATCTCCTCACCTAAAACTTACCACCTTGAGCATATCTCTCGGTGGGCAGCCGGTTAAACACCGACACCGTCCCCCCCCCTCCCCCGGCGGATCCAACGCCCAGGCCCCAGCGCCGACCCCCGCGCGGATATATCTGCGGATATCCGTTACCCGCGGGTAACGGATATGGATACGTTTTGCTATCCGTTGCGGGTATTGGGTATAGGTTCGGGTATAGTTTTTAGGTCACAGGTATGGATATTCAGAGGTAATATCCGTGGACAGTTTATCCGTTGCTATCTTTAATTGCTGCACGCCCCACCATCACCCTAACCCCACAAGAAAAAGAAGGTGAGCACATGCAGCAGTATCATTGTACCATCTGCGAGCTGGTTGGGTAAAATTTTTCTCTTTTTTTGTCAGCTGTATGCATATGTGTGTAATTACAGAAACTAACAAGTTTTTTTTTGCATCTACATGCACACAGCCGGAGTGGATGGTAACGCTCAAGATCAAGCTGCAACAACGGTTTCTTTCAAAAGGAAAAAAAAGCTGCAACAATTGTGGACCACACTCAGAGACATGTCCTTAGCTTTGCTCTCAAAGCTTTTAGTCACAGTTGATTGACTCGTTTTCTTGGTGAAGTGATCTGGCTTGATGCCATTTAAGGAACAATGCTGACGAAAACCTTCTTGTCTCAGCTTCGTAGCTGTACTGTATGGTCCTAACTCTTAACTACCACTACAAGTGTGCAGAGCTGCACGAGCATCAGGCACAGCCAGGTCAGGCTATCTCCATCGGTGTTCCGTAAAAGGATCGCTACTCTAAAATAGCGGATACTGTAGCAACTGTAAACCTCCACCGGTGTCCGCTATACCGTGCGGGAAAATAGAGGAGGCCCTCTCCGTCCCGCACAGAGGGAGGGGGGACCGGCGTCCTCCATCCCTGTCGCGGCTTCCGCGCGCGCGGGGGAGGAAACTGCCGGTGCGGGAGGCGGACGAGGGCGGCGCGGCGCGGGAGGCGGGAGGCAGGAGGAGGGCCGGCGCGGGCGCGGAGGGAGGGGCGCGGGCGCGGAGGAGGGGCCGGCGCGGGAGGGCGGAGGAGGGGCCGGCGCGGGCGCGGAGGAGGGGCCGGCGCGGGAGGGCGGAGGAGGGGCCGGCGCGGGCGCGGAGGAGGGCCGGCGCGGGCGCGGAGGAGGGGCCGGCGCGGGCGCGGAGGAGGAGGAGGGCGGGCGGAGAAGGAGGAGGAGGGGCGGGCGGAGGCAGAGGGAGGAGGAGGGGGGGCGGGCGGTGGCGGAGGAGGAGGAGGAGGAGGGCGGGCGGCGGCGGAGGAGGAGGAGGAGGAGGGCGGGCGGCGGCGGAGGAGGAGGGGGGGCGGGCGGAGGCAGAGGGAGGAGGAGGAAGGGCGGCCGGCGGAGGGAGGAAGGGCGCGGGAGGCGGAGGAGGCAGGGGCGCGGGCGGAGGGAGGAAGGGCGGCGGGCGGAGGAGGCAGGGGCGCGGGAGGAGGAGGGGCGGGCGGAGGGAGGAAGGGCGGCGGCGGAGGAGGAGGAGGAGGAGGCGGGCGGAGAAGGAGGAGGAGGGGCGGGCGGAGGCAGAGGGAGGAGGAGGGGGGCGGGCGGCGGAGGAGGAGGAGGGGGGTGGGCGGCGGCGGAGGAGGAGGAGGGGGGGCGGGCGGCGGCGGAGGAGGAGGAGTGGGGGCGGGCGGAGGCAGAGGGAGGAGGAGGAAGGGCGACCGGCGGAGGGAGGAAGGGCGCGGGAGGCGGAGGAGGCAGGGGCGCGGGCGGAGGGAGGAAGGGCGGCGGGCGGAGGAGGCAGGGGCGCGGGAGGAGGAGGGGCGGGCGGAGGAAGGAAGGGCGGCGGCGGAGGAGGAGGAGGAGGGCGGGCGGAGAAGGAGGAGGAGGGGCGGGCGGAGGCAGAGGGAGGAGGAGGGGGGCGGGCGGCGGCGGAGGAGGAGGAGGGGGGGCGGGCGGCGGCGGAGGAGGAGGAGTGGGGGCGGGCGGAGGCGGAGGGAGGAGGAGGAAGGGCGGCCGGCGGAGGGAGGAAGGGCGCGGGAGGCGGAGGAGGCAGGGGCGCGGGCGGAGGGAGGAAGGGCGGCGGGCGGAGGAGCTAGGGGCGCGGGAGGAGGAGGGGCGGGCGGAGGGAGGAAGGGCGGCGGCGGAGGAGGAGGAGGGGCGGGCGGAGGCAGAGGGAGGAGGAGGCGGGGCGGGCGGAGGCAGAGGGGCGGGCGGAGGAGGAGGAGGGGAGGGGGGCGGGCGGCTGGAAAAAAAGGAAAAAAATTGAGATTGTGGGGTATAGAGGATGGAAATAGAGGATATTGTTGGAGTAAAGTTTAGTATAGAGAATGAAGATGATGTGGAGGAAAAGGATAGGGAATAAGATTTAGAGGATATCGCTGGAGATAGCCTCAGACTGGTTGGATGGATCTTCTCCCAGAGGATACTGTTTCGTTTGGAAGAGCACGACAGCTATGGACCAAGGGTTGATGCTACCATGATGGCCTTGCACTTTCCCTTTCGCTTTCCCCCGCAGCAGGCTCGCAGGACAGACATTGCCGTCGGGTCATGGTCGCCTTTCCGTGCCGGCCAAAGCATTCTTGCCGGCGCAGCGCTTAAGGTGGCGGCCGCAGCTGCTTCTCCATTCTCCAGCCTCCAGGCAAGGAATCCTAGACCAAAAGGGCCTCTGCTTGCCTTGCTTGCTTGCTTTATTCCCCACCTCCTTCCTCCCTCACGGCACCTTTCCCTGTCACTCCATTGCTTTCCCCATCTACCCACCCCGTCAACTGTTGCTGCATTCTCGTTCCAGGCAACTCTGTGAGGGATTCTTGGCTCTCGCCACTTCCCGTCGTCTCGTCGAGGCAGGTGAGTTTCCCACTTCTTGTGCGATGGATTTTGTTTATTGCGCCGTGCATATAAACTGCCTTTTTTTTCTTGAGAGCCATTGTTGGATTCATCGTCAGTGAAAGTCACGTCTTAATACCTCTTTATTTCGTAATTCCTCGTAATTTTCATAGAGTAAGTTTGATCTGCAAATTTCCTCAACTTTCACTTCTTTTACTGGTAGAGATCAAAGTATTTCGCAACCTAGTTTCAATGTTATTAGACAGCAGAGCTGCAAAGATGAAATGTTCTCCGGTTAGAAAGATCAGACGGCTGCCACTTCTATTTCTCTTGACCTGTAACTCAAATTGTGTTGACTTCACCACATTATATCATGCGGCTGATTTTTCCTCACAAGTTTAGATGCTTAAACGACTACATCTTTATTTATTTTTCCAACTGTTACCATACTGATCTGCTTCCTCCTTTCTATTTCCAGGTTATATTTCTATCTCAGGGCTGAATTCAAGGAGACGAAAATGTCATTTGTTACGAACAATATTACGTTGCACATCAAGAGAATAGTCTATCCTTCCGTCAGACTTGGCTATCAATCTGCTTGTGACTATCCTGTAGTACTCGGCATTGGAATTTTCTTGTTGTTCCTACACAAACTTTGCCCCTCTCTGTTTACTTTCCTTCTGTCTTCATCTCCGGTGTTCCTGTTAACTGCACTTCTTCTTGGAGCACTATTGAGTTATGGGGAACCAAGTGCTCCATTGATTGGAGAGGAAACATTGGAGAAACTGAAAAAATCCCCCCCTGAAGCCAAAGTCTCCGTTACTGAATTTTCAGTTGAGGAGGTTCAGAATGTTGCTGTCACCCGTGCGGCAAAGAGTTTTGAAAGTCCAGTTGTTTGCATTGAGGAAAGAACTTCTGACATATTTGTGCATGATACTTACTGTAATGAGGAGAATGTGATATCTGTGTCAGCCGATACTGTTCTTTCTGCAGAAGCTTCTGAACTGACCAAGAACGAAGTTATTGTGGAAGAGCATGGCAAGGAAATCTGTGAGAAGGTTGAGCCCCAGCATTTTGAGAGCACCAATACTGAAAGGTGGCACTATGAAGTGAACAATCAGTACCAGTTTGGTGAACTCATGAGCTCATGTTGGCAACCTGTTATGAGGCAGGAACCTTGTTCTGATTCTGAATCTGATCTTAGCGAGAGTTCTTCTGATGCATCAATAACCGGCATTATTCCAATGCTTGATGAGTTAAACCCTCCTGTAAACTTCGGAACTGATCACCCTTCCTCAACCTTCAGAGACAACCTGAATTCCTCATCAGATGATGAAGAAGATGAATTAGAGGAGGATGGTGACCTTAGCTCAGATGAAGATAGGGCAGAAGAGAAGAAAGACGACGGAAATAACTGGAAGGACTTTATGGATTCGAACTCTTCAGATATGGAAAACAATGGGAACATGGAGAGTTTAATGGAGCGGCGAAAAGCAAAGAATATTCTGAAGTTTGAACTCGACAGGAAGTTAATGGACATGCAAGCCGCTGATGCACTTCAGAAAATGGAGGAGGCATCACGCTTCCGTGTTCAGGTTCCCTCCATTTCTACACCAAGGCCTTCAGAGGAAGTGGTAGAGTTACCACAAATTCCTGATTCAGCACCATCTGTTATACTTCCCTGGAGAAAACCATTTGATGTTCCATTTGACCAAATTGTGGACCATAACAGTCATTTGCAGGAAACATGGACTCCTCGCTCGTGCTTTCCATCAGCACAGCGTAGGAAACATGAGAACTTGTATTTGAGGCAGTCTACTTATCTGCGACATCACAACGGCATAAAGCAGGAGAAGCCTGAAGTCAGTGAAAAAGATGCGGGTGACTATCACTCAGACAGCGATTCTGAGCCAGCATTGAACAATGGCAAGTTATTTGGCTTACTGGAACCACATGTTGGTGACGAAATTAAAATACTAAGTGCAGCGATTTCAGACATATGCATGTTAGAAGTAAATCATGGAATTAAGGAAGGCACTGAAAGTACCGCGTCCATCAATGGCAAAGATTCATTTTATATCCAAAAATCTATATCCAGCACGTCAGAAGCGAATGGTTCAGTTTCTGCAGGTAATATGGGTCATTCTCAGATTATTACAAATGCTATTCAAACAATGTATTTACAATATTTACTCAACCAGGGCTGATATGGTGCAGGTTGTGAGCAACTGCTAATGTGTACTCTATCAGAAGAATATAATACCGAGAAACATATCATGGAAGCCGACTCCATCAGTGAAGTTAACTCATTATTTAAGTGCCGCATGGAGGAAGTACTAGTGCAGTCCATTTCAGAGTCAGGTATTGATCAACCCTTGACAGTTAAACTTGAACATGATTTGAATGATACTTCATCCGCAGAATCTGTAATGCCTGTAATTGAAGCAAGATCAGTAGAAGACTTGAGTTCACAATTTGCACAGCTCAATGGAGAAGCTTTAGAATGTGCTGCTTCTGACTCCAGTTATGATAATGAGCCGATACAAGAGAGATCAAGTGAACAATTGCCTGTGGAAAATGGGCATACTCCAGAACTACCAACCAAAGATGGCAATTCATGTTTGACTCTTGACAATCTGGTGGCTGAGAAGGTCGAATGTAAATCAAAGGAGCTGTTAACTGAAGATGGTGAGCTTCCTGTTTTAGAGGCAAGCTCAGTTGAAGAGATGAACTCACTGTTCAGGCAACTGCAAGATGAAGATGCCTCATAGCTCAGAGCTCATTTTTGGTGAACATAATGGGAAGGCTGATTCTGGTGTGCCAGTTCCTGGTGCAAATTCTAGTGAAGGTATCAGTTCTGCTTTTGTGCACTTAAGGAACGATGATGATAAAATTCCTGGAGATGGTGAAGTAATCCTGGATTCTATGGAGCGAAACTCAGGACTGCATGCCATGGAGACCAATGTTCTGAATGGGGATGAGACATCTGTATCCGATAGTACCAAAGCAATTGAGGTCAAAGAATCACTTGAAAGGGCTTAACCTTCTACTATGTTACTCAAGGGCAGCCAGCTGAAGAGACGTACGTGGGAGTAAATATTTGATCACAGCGTGCAGCTACATCATCTCCTCAGAAATATTTTTGGCCTTTGGAGAACAATTGA
The DNA here is from genome assembly GCF_002211085.1 of Panicum hallii. Lineage (NCBI taxonomy): Eukaryota > Viridiplantae > Streptophyta > Magnoliopsida > Poales > Poaceae > Panicum > Panicum hallii. Next base: position 1,167,664 of record NC_038049.1, on the reverse strand, counting down.
TGAAGATGTCCATGTCCATAATATTCCCTCCTTCTCTTGGTTACTCTGTTCATACTGTTTTATTTTTCCTTTCTGACAAAATATGGTGATATTCGAAGCCGCAGTTTTCTAGTAGCATGAATCACTAGTTTATGTGTCAAAGTGCGAGATTTTGTAATGGAAATCTGTTTGTTTGTTTCATATATTCTACTGATGGATTAATTAGTTATGTAAATCCAAGAGTTACTGTTACCACACCGGTAGGAGGACCTTTACGGCGCACAATACATTATGAAATCGTCAACGACAAGAAAGTTCTGGCTTTCTGGAAGCCTGGCACTCGAGATTTGACTGCAGGATGACGAATCTGCAGCAAAGATGTTAAGATGGGATAAAACCATAACCAAAACAAGAATTCTGAGTGTTTTGTTTTTTCTTGAACCCACACAAGATTTTTTGCATAAAATAAGGAGGAAGAGAGGGTGAAAATTTATTCAAATAGAGTATCTATTAATCTCAAGTTTCAGTAACTGACCACTGTCGTCCGTAGCGAATAGATCAGCAAAAGCATCACACTTGGCTTCTAACCGGGCTTCGACCTCCCTAGTCAAAGTTCTCTGAAAATCAGCCATGTCCTGCAATCCATACCAAAGCAGATGCTCTCAAAGCTCAGATGACCTTTTTTAACTCTTTGACAGGAAAAGGATAAAAGTAAAACTCATCATAATTAATAAGTAATGACAAAATATGTTCACATTTTGCAAGGTGCATATTGGAATCACATTCACCAAATCAAACAAGTCACCGCAGACATGGCTGGCTGCTCTTGTTGCACTTGGTAGAGATAATCGGATGTGATTCCGAGAAATCGATCAGGAACACCACCAACTCCAGGTTCAAATGCCTCTGAACTAAAACTAGCTGGTGTGGCACTCGTCAGTGGACCTGGACCTGCTTGTGCTTGCTCTGCAGCCTGAGCCGCCGCATTGCGTTGGCTTGACGGACCCGACGAAGGAAAGGGACCTTCGTCGCCGCTGGCCGCCACTCCCCAAGCTGTACTCTGGACGCGACGCAGCTCTTCTGAATCCGATTCCTCACCCTCCATGGCCGCCGTGCTCTCCACGGGCTTCTGCTGCAGGGGAGTTAGGGCCGTGCGTCCCGTGCGCGACTCGGCGCGGAATGCAGCGCCTAGGGGCGGACGGTGCCCTGAAGCTGGCATACCTGTCCAATCCTCTACATTCAGATTGGATACACTACTGAATATCTGGAAAAGACTCGAAGTCTGCAACCAACAGGTGCCCTTTTGATAGGGAAGGTTTCATCCTTGGCTATGAATAGCTAGCTTTGTCCCTAAGCACGATGATTGATGCATGTCTCCATTTGGACGTGCTTGCAGGTGGTATGTAGTGCAAAGATTTTATTGCTCATTATTTAAACATTGTTACACACAGATTTCCGTGTGATGGATGGATGGAGCTCCAAAATTAAAAGGAGTGCACATGACATGCGAATTCGATACCCTTTTCTTTTGTGTCGGTGAAGTTTGCGACCAGTTCGTTCAATTCGTACAAACACGACAAGGTACATGAACTGCTACGGCTGCTGGTGGTTTCTTTGATCGGTTTGGTCAATTCAATTATATTGGCCTACTTTTCTTTTCTTTTGTGCCGGTGAAGTTTGCGACCGTTTCGTGCGGTACAAACTTTAACATACAGTTATTAGCATCGATCCTGCACGGTTTAGCTAGGATGACAAACAAGAGAACATCATGTCAATATACAGCAGACTAACCTTTGATTATATATTGGAGCTGTACTGTATGGGCGAATTTCCTAAAAACTTGAACCTCGCATAGCCTTTTGTTCTACACAAATGAGTACAGTTATAATTTTGGGAGACTCGTGAGTTAATAAACTTGGCTCTAAAGTTGAAGTCCCGAATGAAAAGTACAGAGGTTTTAGGAAGCAAAGACAAAAGAAAAGGTACAGAGCCGGTCATGGCCTGAAAGGCTGGAAAGCACACAAATTTAATAGCATTCCCTCAAACTTGCTCAAAAGACTAATCAAAATAAAATAAAATAAAAACTGGCTCAAAGAGAAGTTGCTTCCAAATGGACTCAACACAAGCATAGATGTGATGAAAGAGACATGCTGGATAACACCAAGCACAGGCTGCAGTGCAAAATTAGACAAGTATAAAAGACAAGGGAATGGAGACAGAGTTGCACAGTTAACTACAAGTAACAAGAAGATTGGGACGGACAAAGCATAGGGGCAAAAATACTCGATCGTCTACCTAAACCTATACGTTTCTGTGCAGCACTAATTTCCCCACGTTGCCAACTTAATCATACTTGGATTCTTTCTTTTCCTTGATGAATCCCACTAACTACTTCTGAAAGTACCTCATCTTTGAATAGCACCCTCAATCATCTTCTGAAATAGAGTTGCATATTTTAGATTTTTTTTTTTGCTCAGCAGGTCATGTTTGAAAACATACCTTTTGCAGAGTTCAAAGCTTTTTTAAAGTTTTATCAGAGTTTGAAGTTGGAACAACAATATGGAATTCTTATTAAATTGTTTATATGTGGATGTCACTTGCTGAATAGTACTATCTGGTCAATTACAGACATCAATTCCGGATGCCTTGATTTATCGAAGAATAACCTGACAACCAGTAATACCGTGAAGGCTACAGGGTAGCACTGCCTGCCATCTCATCTGGTGTGAATAGAAAAGATGCCTCCCAAATTGAAGGAAAGCTGAAAGCGTCGACGACCAAAAAGGCCACTGTCGCGCGTAGCATACATAGCATATATCATGACATGCATTAGACCTCAAAGCTCAGTTAATCAGGTAGAACAAGATGCTGGTAGTAATCTACTTTGAAAAATGGAACAATGTTAGAGCACAGCAAACTAAACTGCAGTGCGAAGTACTCCAGCCTCTGGCACGCACTACAAAACCAAAAAGGGTTGAAAATGAGCATTACGAGATAACAGGAGGGCGCATAATAAAGTAGAGAGCATGCATGTTTCACAACAGACAAATAAACAAAGCTCCAGCAGAATTGTTATACAAAAAAAAACCCGGAGGAAAGGCAGTGTGGAACCTTGTGTTCTCTGACTCTGCCTTCCTTCATCCTCGAGCCCCAAACTTCATTATCACGCATGATCAAACCACAACACCTCCTGCACATAAAAAAAAAAGGTTAAGTAAAAAATAATACCATGGCACCTGGTCTGGGCTCAAGGAGAAGCAGTGTGAAGTATGAAGAGCGTGAGATGACCGTTTCCCTCCCTCGTGTCCCTTTCCTTGCTTCGCATTTCTTCTTCCTCCCATCCCACGCGCAAGCTGCTAGCTCTCTTTTCGACGCGGCTTCGTCGCTCTCACGATTACATAAACGCAGCCAACGTTCACTCCCGTGCCCTCTTCTCCAATTCCATTTCGTCGCCTTGCCTGCTCAGCTCTGCCTCCACCGGCTCAGTCAGCTCGCAACAACCCTGCAGCTTGCTTCACCATCACCCTCCCTCCATGGCCGACCGCGTCCACCCCGTGCCGGCGCCTCCGCCTCGACGACCCGATCAACCACCCGCCGACGCCGACGACGAAGCCCCTGCCACCGGTACCGCCGCCGCGGCGGCCACGGAGACCACGCCGCTGCACCCGTCCTTCAACCGCCTGCCCTCGCCGCCGCCCGGCACCTACATCGTCCAGGTGCCCAAGGACCAGGTCCTCCGCGTCCCGCCCCCGGACCGCGCGCGCCGCTACAAGAAGCTCGCCGCGCGCCCGGCCCGGCGCCGCCTCCTCCGCCGCGCCTGCTGCTGCTCCTGCGCTGCGCTCCTGCTCCTGCTCCTCCTCGCCGCGGCCTTCGCCGGCGCGATCTACCTCGTCTTCCGCCCCCGCGCGCCCACCTTCTCCGTCGCCTCCCTCTCCATCCGCGGCCTCGACGGCGCCCCCTCGTCGTCGTCCGCGCTCTCCCCGGAGCTCGACGCCACCGTGCGCGCGGACAACGGCGCGAACAGGAAGGTCGGCGTCGACTACCGCGGCGGCGGGAGCGTTACGGTCTCCTACGCCGGGCAGCGGCTCGCCGCGGGGCCGTGGCCCGCGTTCCGGCAGGCGCCGCGGAACGCGACGGTGTTCGCGGCGGCGATGAGGGGCCGGGGCGTGCGGCTCAGCGAGGAGCAGGCGAGGCGGCTCGCGGCGGAGCGGGCCGCGGGCGCCGTGCCGCTGGCGGTGGAGGCGAGGGTGCCCGTGCGGCTGCGGTTCGGGAAGGTGCTGCGGACGTGGACGGTGGACGTGAAGGCGCGGTGCGACGTGGCCGTGGACAGGCTGGAGGGGGACGCGGCGGCGGTGAACAGGGGGTGCAGGGTCAGGGTCAGGCCGCTCTGGTGGTGGTGGTGATCGCCGCCGCCGGCGCCGGCGCTCCTGTCCACATGCATGGTTAATGCCGCCTAATTAATATAAACGGCTAGTGATGAATTACTACTCCGTATTAGCAGCAACGGTGTACTATTGAACACAGAGACTAGTAGCAGTAGAAGGTTGCCTGTGGAGTAAATTTGTTTCAAAACAAAATTCTAGAGAAAATTTTTGGGGTGTGGGTGTATGTGTACAATATTTCATATTTGGAGATGATGATGTGAAGAAGGAAGGCTATTGTCAGTAATTCAGTACATACACAGAATGCTCTACGCGCGGGTTGCATCATCACATGTAAATGGTGAAATTATTTTATGTTACTGTACAGAACATAAGTAAACTTTTGGATCATTTTACCGTGGCATGGCTGTAGAAAGATCAGAGGAGCGGAAGCACGACGCCCTATCTTGGGTCGCTCGTGAGTTGCGTGTTGATTGATGCAGAACAGCCCTGCATGCAGCACTTACATATAGGCGTGAAAGCTTTGGAAGCTAAGCCAAGAGACTATCCAAATATAACCTTCCTATACATAGATAGTCTATTCCTATACATAGATGAACTAAATCTCTTGGCTTTGGCAAGATACGTTAAGGCAAATATACATCAAACCTTCCTATCTAACAGCCTCCCTCAATCTCAACCGTTCTAGGTGTAGATTGGATTTGAAGTTTTCCAATAGCCGAACAGACAAGGCCTTTGTAAAGCCATCCGCTATTTGATCACCAGATGATACAAATTCAATTTCCAATAATTTCTGTGCAACTCTTTCTCTGACAAAATGATAATCAACTTCAATATGCTTTGTCCTAGCATGAAAGACAGGATTAGCAGACAGGTACTTTGCACCAATATTATCACACCAAAGTCTCGCTGCTCTTGGACTAGGAATTCCCAGTTCACGAAGTAGAGTTTGAACCCACATAATTTCTGCTGTAGCATTGGCAATTGCCTTGTATTCTGATTCAGTACTAGACCTTGAAACAGTAGCTTGTTTCCTTGCACTCCAGGATACAAGATTTGAGCCTATGAACACAGCGAATCCTCCTGTAGATCTTCTATCATCAATATTACCAGCCCAATCTGCATCCGAAAAAGCACTTACCAAGGTCGAAGAAGACTTTTGTATTTTTAATCCCAATTCTGTGCATTGTTTCAAGTATCGCAAAATTCTTTTCACTGCTGCCCAATGAACTGTGGTTGGTGCATGAAGAAACTGACAAACTTTATTAACAGAGAAAGTAATGTCAGGTCTAGTAAGCGTAAGATACTGAAGTGCCCCAACAATACTTCGATACCGTGATGCATCATCTGGTCCCAATAATGATCCTTCATGTAGTGATAATTTTTCACTAGTAGATAATGGAGTAGCAACTGGCTTACAATCCACCATACCTACTCTTTTAAGAAGATCAGAAGCATATTTGCTTTGAGTCAGAGCAATTCCATCTTGTACCTTGGTGACTTCAATCCCAAGAAAATAATGAAGGTCTCCCAAATCCTTTAGAGCAAACTCCCCTTGCAGATCTTGCAACAATGCTGTGGTAGCCTGAGACGTAGAGCTCGCAACAATAATGTCATCCACATAAACAAGAATATAGATACTAACACCATGTTTATTATAAAAGAATAGTGAAGTATCTGCCTTGGAGGATTGAAAACCGAGTGCTAATAATTTGGTACTGAGTCTAGAATACCATGCTCTAGGAGCCTGCTTTAGACCATATAAAGCTTTATCTAGCCGACAAACAAAATTTGGTTTCGAGGGATCTTCAAAACCAGGTGGTTGTTGCATATATACCTCTTCTTCAAGAACACCATGAAGGAAAGCATTCTGAACATCAAGCTGCCTTAGAGTCCAGCCCCGAGACACAGCAAGAGACAAAATAATACGAATAGTGGCAGCTTTAACAACAGGACTGAAAGTATCTTCATAGTCTATCCCATATCTCTGTTTAAAACCTTTAGCCACAAGACGAGCTTTATATCTATCCAAGCTTCCATCAGATTTTCTTTTAATTTTGTAAACCCATTTACAACCAATGACATTCCTACCTCTCTGTGGTGGAACAAGATGCCAAGTTTTATTTTTCATAAGAGCATTATACTCAAGATCCATTGCTTCTTTCCAATTATTATCAGCTAAAGCCTCATCAGTGGTACTAGGTTCTCCTGTAGTTGTTAGGAAACCATACCTGACAGTACCATCAGTATAAATCTTATCTTTGCGTATACCACTCTGTGATCTGGTAGCAGGACGATGTACTGATGCAGCTGGCACCGCAGCAGAAGAAATTCCCTCTGTACCGTCATGAGCAGCAGAGAGTTCTCCCGCCCGTGCAGATGCAGCTGTGACGTTCACTGGTTCGTCTCCACGGTCGCTGACGCCTGTCCCGGTCGGCGGAGGAGAAACGGTTGCCGACGTGGCTGCTGGCTGGTGGTCGAGGCGATCAGCAGGAGAGTCGCCTGCACCTGTGCCTGATTCTCCTGATGTTGGCAACGATCCTGAAGCACCTGCAACCAAGTCTTCTTGTGTGTTTGTGCAATCAGAATTTGCTTCGGTTACTCCAGCCTGTACACTTGATTCTTCCTGGTTTTCAACATTCAACTCAGAGAAAACATTAGATGGACAATTAGTATATTGGTCTGCTACATGTTCTCCCCCTAAACCATAGCAAAGAATTTCGGAGCGAAGTCTAGCACCGGCATTAGGATGTAATTCACTGAATGGAAAAATATTTTCATCAAAAATTACATCTCTAGAAATATAAACACGGCCAGAGGAGACATCAAGACACTTGTAGCCTTTGTGCATGGTACTGTAACCAAGAAAAACACATCGGTTGGATCGAAACTGGAGTTTGTGTGTATTATATGGGCGAAGATGAGGCCAACATGCACACCCAAAAATTCTCATTGAAGAGTAGTCGGGTTTTTGATGGAATAAACGCTCTAGGGCGTAGTGAAACCAATCGTTTTACTAGGCACACGATTGATAAGATAAACAGCTGTTTGAAAAGCTTCGTCCCAGAATTTGAGTGGCATACTCGCATGGGATAACAAGGAGAGCCCGACTTCAACTATGTGACGGTGTTTTCTCTCAGCAGACCCATTCTGTTGATGGGTGTGTGGACAGGAAACAAGATGAACTATGCCTGTCTTATGGAAAAAGGAATTTAGAGTTTGATATTCGCCTCCCCAGTCAGTTTGCATAGCAAGGATTTTTCTGTCAAACAAGCGTTCTACAAGGAGCTGAAATTCCTGGAATTTTTGGAACACTTCAGATTTGTGCTTTAAGAAATAAATCCATGTGAACTTGCTAAAATCATCAATAAAACTCACATAATATTTTTTTCGACCAACTGATTCAAGAGCATAACCCCAGACATCAGAGAACACAAGTTCTAAAGGAAATTTAGAAATACTAGACGACTTGGGATAGGGCAACTGATGGCTCTTCCCTTGTTGACAGGCATCACAAACTGACTGACTCGATGACTCATCACGATAGGGAAGATTATTGCTACTGACAACTTGCTTAACAATAAAGGATGAAGGATGACCCAGTCGACTGTGCCACTGAGATAGAGGCAATCTAGTGGTACTGTAGACTTGCTTTATTGATGGTGCTGGCAAGGGATAGAGGCCTCTGTGGCATCTTCCTCTAAGAAGTATGTTCTTCGTTTCCTGATCCTTAATAAGAAAGAAATCAGGGTGAAATTCTAGAAAAGCAGAGTTGTCAGTAGCAAGGCGATGAACAGAAACAAGATTTTTCTTGGCATGTGGAACACATAGAACATTATTTAAATGCAGATCACGAATAGGGGTATGAACTGTAGTATGACCAATATGACTAATGTCCATACCTGTTCCACTCGCCGTGTGAATCTGATCATTCCCTTGATACTTTTTCTTCATGGACAACTGCTCGAGATGTCCCGTCACATGATCTGTGGCACCGGTATCAGTGTACCAGTTGGTGTCCACACCGTACGAGGATGTTGCTGCTGCAACAAGGCGCTGATCTGGCACGAAGTTTTCATCGAACCTGTGCCAACACTCTGCAGCCGAGTGGTTTTTCTTGAAGCATACCTGACATCTGTTCGCATCAGAGTCGGTTGGAGCGCCTGACATCCCGCGGCTGTTGTTGTAGAAGCCACGAGAGTTGGAGTTGTTGTTGTTGTAGGAGCCGCGTCCTCCTGAGTTCCTGCGACCAGAATGCTGGAAACCGCGACCAGAAGATGCGCCGCCACGAGTGGAGCCTCTCCCGTGTGACTGAGTCTTGCCGCGCCACGATCCACGACCCCGGGTGGCGGAATTTGCCGACCCCGAGCCAGAGCTGCCTCCTCCATAGATCAAGTCCATTCTAGTCTCAAAATTGAGGAGTTGAGAATAGAGTTCACCAACTGAGATGGGTTCCACTCGAGCGCATAGAGCGGAGACGATCGGTGAGAATTCTTCGCCGAGCCCGGTGATGATGTACTCCACCAATTCTTCATCTTCTAGGGGCCGTCCTGCAGCCGCCATGTCGTCGCCAAGAGCCTTCATCTTGGCGAAGTATTCAGCAACGGTGGAGTTCTCCTTCTTGGTCGTTGCCAGGGCAATCCGCATGTTGACGGATCTTGCTCGCGTCTGTGACGCAAACATGTCTTCGATGATCTTCCAGGCGTCGGCGGCAGTGGCACAGGTGGCCACCTGCGTGAGGACATCCTTGGTGACCGACGCCAGGAGATAGCTAAGGACTTGCTGGTCCGTAGCCTCCCAGTCCTCACGCTCTGGATTGGTGACCTTCACCTCCTTCCCATCGGCGCCCTTCTGGACGACTTCGGCCGGCGGCATCTTGGCGTCACCAGTGAGATAGCCCAGAAGACGTGCGCCTCGGATCGCCGCACGCACTTGTGCTTTCCACAATGCGTGATTATTCTTGCCGAGTTTCTCTGTGACGGGTTGGGCGAGGAGAGGATTGGAGGAACTAGATGATGAACTCGCCATGATAGTTGCTCAAGAGCGATGCAATCTATTCACGGACTAAGGCTCTGATTACCATGTAGAAAGATCAGAGGAGCGGAAGCACGACGCCCTATCTTGGGTCGCTCGTGAGTTGCGTGTTGATTGATGCAGAACAGCCCTGCATGCAGCACTTACATATAGGCGTGAAAGCTTTGGAAGCTAAGCCAAGAGACTATCCAAATATAACCTTCCTATACATAGATAGTCTATTCCTATACATAGATGAACTAAATCTCTTGGCTTTGGCAAGATACGTTAAGGCAAATATACATCAAACCTTCCTATCTAACAATGGCTAATGACGAGGGCTGCTGTGAATGTGATAGTGGTGGAAGGAAATTTTGAGCTGAGTAGTCGCCGCTGATGTAAACCGTACTGCATGCGTAGCCAAGTCAGTCGTCTCGTAGCTAGTGTAACGCCTGTCTTTATTTCTTGCTTTCCTTGTCAACAATGCAAACTGTTACAAAACCATTATAATAGTAATAGTAATAATAATCGAGGTTTTACAATAATTGCAGTGACGCCGGGAATGGCATGCATGTCGGGGTGGAGCTGCAGGTTGACTTTGTCAAAATCTCCATGCATGGTGGTGTGTGTCAGGCCAGGGCCGGCATCAGACACACAGTAATATAATGTAGGAGTCCGTAGCTAGTTTGCGTGAAAATAAATTAAGACACATGAGTTCCCTCTCGTGGTTTGATTGGAGTTGGTAGTGGAAACGCAAATGGCCGCCCCTCTTGCTATATATGACCCTCCATGAGCTACAATGATCTTGATTAACCAGATCAGTCATCGAGGGCTACCAATATGGGGTGGCCGTAGGTGCTCCCACGGCCATCTCTTTTTTCTCTCTCTTTTTGATAGTTTTCAGTTGTTTCTTTCTTTTTTCTTTTTTTTCTCCAAATAGCATGTAGCGGTACCATAGGGTATATTTTAATAATTGCCCTCATATAGTCAGGGCGAATCAAGTAGGGGATCGAGACCTCCTACCTCCCGAAGATCAATGGATACCCTCTTAGCCCCTCTTCTTTTTCGGAACAAATAATGAAGAAGAAGGGAGGAAGAAGAAGAGAAGTGGGGAACAAGAAGAGAAAGAAGATGAGCCCCCTCTTCACTTTGCTGCTGGATTCGCGCCACTACATATAAGGCCTGTTTGGTTTCACTTACCTGAGAATTGCTTATCTGAGAATCAAGATTTTCTGATAATCCGCTGTCTGAAGAATCTGCTGTCTGAAGAATCTGGGATGTTTGGCAATCATATTTCTTAAATTACTGTGTGTTCTTAATCTGTGGTAGTAGCTGCTTAATCCATCTACAACACAAAAGCATGATATAAAGATCATTTTTTTAAACAGAACAAACACCTATTCAGGTAAATCTTGATTTTAGGAGATGCCATACGCAGAACCACTTGAATTCTTATGTCTGAAAACCTGAGTATATCTATGAGGAGGAAGAAAAATTACCTTGAAGCACCTCCAGCAAGATCAATCCGGCTGGATCTGTTCGGCGGTGACCCTGGGGAGGAGGGGCAACGACCAGGCGACCGGTGCAGAGGGGGAGGCGGCGGTGCAAAGGGGGCGGCGACCGGTGCAGAGGGGGGGCGGCTAGTGCAGAGGGGGCGCCCGGGCGTCGAGCGAGGGGAAGGGGGCGCCGCTCCTGGAGATGGGGAGGGGCGCAGAGGGGGCGGCGGTCGGTGCAGAGGGGGCGGCGGCCGGTGCAGATGAGGCGGCGGCTGGTGCAAAGGGGGCGGCCGGGCGTCGAGCGAGGGGAAGGGGGCGCCGCTCCTAGAGATGGAGAGGGGCGCAAAGGGGGCAGCGGCCGGTGCAGAGGAGGCCGGCGGCAGGGAGACGCGTTGGCAGCGCAAGAGGTGGGAGGAGAGAGCGAGGGGTAGGGAGGACCGAGGGACATGCGCACGGGGTGGGGAGCTGAGGGAGGGGTATGCGGAGGAAAATGCGTTCGCTTTCCTACGAATCGAGCGAAAGGAGGCCGGCCAGAAAAATCGCTCGATAGTTGTATTTTGGATTCCCAGAGAAGCGACGGTGGAAAAAATCAAGCCGGTGAAGGAAGCGTTTGGCGGGATTCTCGTTTTTTTCCACCGAGAATCCAATTTTAATCGGAACCAAACAGGCCCATAGCCCCATGTCCTATATATGCTGCGCTAGTCTGCACGGATCTTAACTCTTAAGGCTCAACTCGGCTGACGCGAGCAATGAACAATTCTTCTATTTTCCTTCTTCCTCGAGGGGAGCGATGAACAATTCAACGGAAGGAGCAATGTTTTCAGATACCCATCACCCTCACGTACGTCACCAACTGATTTGGTCTAAACTGAACTTTTTGCAACCCGTCCTGCACTGCTGCAGTTTTTTTCAATTGAAATTTATTTTTTATTTTTTCTGACGCTCGTAAGGAGCGGTGGAGAGAGTACAGGGGGTTGGAGGAAGCAGAATGACCGAAGTTACAAATAGAACCAACCAGAGATTACATTTGGTTACATGGGAGAAAATAACTCCATTCTTCGAGACAAAGTTTGTCGACCGAGGTGCGGAGCCGGTTTTGCTAGAAACGGAAATCTAAGGCGCAGCGTCGAAAGATAACATCATTTGATTCTTAAACATGGTTGAAAATTGCTGCATTCCTACATTTCCATAAATTCCAGAGGAGCCCCGTTAGTACTGTCGAGCGCATGTTAAGGAGGAGCATCCTGGCCCCGGCAGGTCAACATCCCACAGAGCTTCAACCTGTGAAAGGATAGAGGAGGAAAGTCCAAAGGCACTCCAAAAACTCCGAGCGCGGTGGCAGTGAAGGAACAGATGTTCATTGTCCTCCGTCAAAGTTACATAAGGGGCAAGAACCATCATCGTCCGCACCACGGGAGCTGAGGCGAGCATTGGTGTTGAGCTTGCGGTGATGGAGAAGCCAGAGGAAGGATTTGCAACGTGGTGGAGCCGCGTTTTGCCAAATGCAGGAGGCAGAAGCATTCAATTAGGATTATTGCCAATCTAATCCTATCTGTCTGTCACAATACCTGAATGACGTAAGAATACTCATCTTAATTTATGGTCAGTGGGTACCATCCTTGTGTTCCTTCCAGCTAGCTAGTTGCATCAGGCATCAGCAAAGCGGAGAGCGTCAAGCAAGCAACTCCAGGGAGGCCAGGGATCAGATGGGTCAACCTCAGGCAGGCTGAGGCCCGGAGTGTCGGCGTGATGCATGTTCATCTTCATCATCTTGACGATGCGATCGATAGCTCCATTTGAAGCACAGAGACAGTCAAACCTCAACCCATTTACGTTCTCTGAATATTACAAAGAAACAGCCAATGTATCTCCTTTTAGAACATATAATACAAGGAGAATCGATCAGATTCGAACAAACTAGGACAGGATTACTCGGTGTAATTTAAGGACTGTTTAGATCTCTACCTCGGACGCCGCGCCACGCCATGCCACACGCGCCGCAGGTGTGGCGGCCGAATCGGCCGCCGCACCTTAGGCGCGGTGTGGCGCCGTCGGCAGGCCGGCAAACAGCCCTCTAGTCAGCTTCACCAACATCTTTGCTCTGACCAAGGTAAAGCTTGGCCTTGATGATCAGGGAGTTGAGAAACCAGCCGTTTCAGAAACCCTGATCCTGCTGAAGAAACCTCTTGGGCAACCTCTGGTATCGATCGGGAATAAAACCCACACGTCCGCATTGTATTTGACTATTACTGAACAAGAACTGAGCAATCAACTAGGTTCAGATGTGCATCTGCATGCAGATCTGAGCTAAAAGATCATGCAGTGTACTCCGATCTTGCTTCTCCTGCACGGTCCATTCACGTCCAATGTAAAACTTAGTCTTGATAATGCCTTTGCGTCTTTCTTAACAAGTGGAATATAGGAGCAAGCAATGAAAATATCAAAATAACATGCTTCAAATCGACTTCAACATGCTTCAGTGCTCAGATAGGTTCTCCACTTCCAAACCAGTAAAATGTACCCGCCTAGCTAGATTGATATACTGTCAGATAAATAATCTCTAGGAGTTTCTAACACCATCATCTTAAGGCCTGCCAGCACTAGAAGCTGCAGCATTGCCGCTTCAAAATAACCATCTACTACCATTACACACCATCTTCCATATGTACAGACATAAGAGAGAGCCTGCCAATCTCACTACCTAATCTCATTCATTAGACAGCATCATCACTTCTTCCTTCTTTTGGAAGTCCTGGTTGCCTGCGAAGCTCCTGCAGAAGACGCCTGTTGAGCAGCCTCAACCGCTTCGGCTTTAGTGCTTCTAAGGGTCCTACTCCTAGGCACTGCTGTTGATGGGCCTGCGTTGTTATTTTCTTCCACCAGCTCCGCTTTGACTTGCTTGCGCCTCTTCCTCGACGAATGGTTAGCTGAAGGGGCTTCATCCTCACCAGGCTCATTCACATAATCATCGCCACCGGCTTCACCATCCTGGCGGGGCCATTCGGTACCGCAACCTGGACAACCTCTCGAAGCCTGCATATGCAGATGAATTAGCAAGCCATATCTTAAAAATCAACAATGGTAACAGTGTCAACTAGAATTAGGTGGCTACCTTTCGTTGTGAAAATTTCTTCCTCTGACAGTACTCGTGAATTCTTACATTGCATTCATCATTAGGACAACTTGAGGCCTGTTGCAGAACATAAACAATAGAAAAATAGATCATAACTTTTGTAGGTTACACGGTAAATTTAAAACAAGACCAAGGCAACTGAAAATTATAGAATCGTCAAGTATCAGTACCTTAATACAAGCTTCATTACAGACCATGCATGATGGGATGTCATTACCACGGAACCAGCTTCGGAGATCAAGAAATGATCTGGTGCCCAGACCAATCTTGCCTGTGGAGGTGTATGACAACCAACGGTCCCGTATCAGTTCATCCAGAGTTTTCTCTTTCTGGGTCAGTGAGAAGTTCGTTACGGAAGTAGGAAGACGAGATTGGCTGTCCTGTGAACCGTCTACAATTATGACCTGGGAACAGAACAGTCAACAACTCGTCACACCATATTGCAATCAAGATTAAGGCCAAACAATCAGTATATATTGTAGTGCTGCTATGCCATGCCATTTCAGTATTTCACAGAAAATACTGAAGGTACTACTGCTATCATTGATGACATGGCAACTGCAAAAAGTATATGAAACTATTATATGCTTAATTGCTTGCAAATTTGTAACCATTATGAGCTAAACCAAGCGCATAGCCATATACATGTTTATATAAGACAACCACGTGGTGAATAAATACATGAAAACCAACAAATCATCTTCCCAGAATACTGTACAACAAACCTGGTTGTCCAGCCGGACATTGAGAGCGTCAATACTGGTTATGCTCCCATCATTTCCAGCTTCCTGAACAATTGCTTCTAACTGCCACATGAATCATTAGTTACATCAATACATGTGAAAATCAACAGCATATGTGATATCAGATTGAGCTATACAAAGCAAGCCAACACATACCAATCCCTTGTAGAATGCAATCTGAGGCACAGAATACTTTGTTCCAAGCTTTGATTCTTCGTCAGCAATGTTATTAACCACTCCGTAGTACACCATTCCATCATACTGGTTTATGCATGCTCGCAACTCAAACTGCAAATATGCGAGGTCCTTGTTGATCTTGAGAAGTGTATCACTGAACAGTTGTTGATGAGTTGCTGCAAGCCAGGATATGAAATAAGTGACTGGAGACTAGACAGTTGGCAGAATGAATTAGAAGCTTGCAACTCCTAGGCTATATACTCTTCTATATCTGGTACTAGATGTATGATTCAGCCAAGTAACCAGCCAGGCATCAGTTGAACTGAAAATGATTACAATCCCACATGCGAAGGCCATTAGAGACAGCAAGCGGCGTGGTATAGGAATGGGTACCGGGGTCCCTGTCAGAGGCAGCAGCGAAGACTGCGTGGAAGTCGGGCTCGGCAAGGGGGCCGCGGGAGAGCAGCGCCTGCAGCAGGGTGTGATGCCGCTGGCGCCAAGGCAAGGGTGCCATGCTCTGGCTGCTCCCCGCCGCTTGGAAGATAGCCTAGCACTAGCAGATGATTTCGAGAACTAAGAACCTAGAGAGTAACTTGAACCCCGCTGAATATATGCAGTGAAGGATGGGTTGGCCGTTGCGTACTCTGGAAGGAGAAGGGGGCGGAGTGGCTTGCACTGTAAGCTGCTGCTTGCCCCTGCACCCTGTTCAGCATTAACAAAGGCCCCCATTTCCACGACTCTTTTACCCCACCCCAGGGCTCAGGCCACCCTTTCATCCACACATGGTGCTCCAGGGGGGCAGCCCCCTGGCCGCCCAACCGGGCATGGCGCAGGAGCATTTCGTCGAGCACTTGTCGGGCAATGACGCGTAAAGGGAAGATGGCTTACCGGGGTTCTTGCCGGAGAGGGCGGCGAAGACGGCGTGGAAGTCGCGCTCGGAGAGGGGGCCGCGGGAGAGCAGCGCCTGCAGCAGGGTGTGGTGCCGCCACGACAGCGGCGCCATCGCGAGCTCCTGCTTGCTCCCGCTCTCGCTCGGGAACCGGGTGCTGCTAGGTTTCGCCCCGATTGGATTAGATCCGGCGCGAATCGGGAACGAATTCCTCCGCCCGGGGATTGGGAGGATCAGAGTAGAGGACGGAGGGAAATCGATTGATGTTTTGGGTGATGGATGGATGCCGATGAGGATTTCGGCGTTTCGCGGGAAGCGAGCGAGCGGGGGAGACGGGGAAGGAACCCGGGAAAGGAAATCGATGCTGCTGGGTGGGTTGGGCTGGCTACTGCAGCTGCAACTGAATGGGCTGGGCTTCCTGGTCAGGTCTGGGCTCGCCAAGGTGTGTGCTCTTGGGCCGGCTTGGCTTGCTAGATATTTTGCCAGGCAGGCTCTCAGCCAATGATGGCCACACACGACGCGCCGACTCGCAGCGGCGCGCGACCCACCCACCCACCCAGCGATCCTTCGGCTTGCCTTCCATGGCGCTCGCGTCCACCACCATGCTGGCCGCGACGACTCTCCCGCGGCTCCTGCCCGGCTCTTCTTATCCCTACGCATCGCTCTACCTGCAGCCCCATGGCAGCAGCTACTGCGGTAATGGTCGCGGGGCGCGCAACGCCGACCTCCGCTGCCGCCGCCGGCTCCTCACGGCGCGAGGCGAGCGCCCGCCTCCCGACGACGAGGACGAGCAAGATCAGCAGGATCCGTCGTCGGCACCTGCTGGGGGGTTCGACTCGGCGGTGGCGCTGTTCAACCGCGGCGAGTACCACGCGTGCCACGACGTGGTGGAGGAGCTCTGGTACGGCGCCGAGGACCCCGCGCGGACGCTCCTCCACGGCGTCCTCCAGTGCGCCGTCGGGTTCCACCACCTCTTCAACCAGGTCCTCGGTCCTACCCATCCATCGACCGATGAATTGTTGGATTTGGTGAACTGCATATGCATGCCAACAATCGATCGATGGATTCTGAATTTGACGCCAACAATATATCCATTGCTCGATGGATCGGCCTGTTCGTGCAGAACCACCGCGGCGCGATGATGGAGCTCGGTGAGGGCCTCTGCAAGCTCCGCAAGCTCAACCTCGACGACGACGACCCCTTCTCCCAGTTCCGGGAAGAGGTCGCCGACGTGCTGCAGTTCCTCTACCGCACCCAAAAGGAGCTCGCCGCGTGTACGTGCAAACTTTCTTTCTCTCCGTTCTCGGTCGAATGATAATCGATCAACACAGTCGAATCAGAATCCATTGTTCCATTGATTCAGGCACCGATTACCTTTGTTTAACCATGGATGGCTCGCCGAGCTCGTACCAGCTGCTCGGCAACTTCGCCGCCGGCCAGCAACTCTACCGGTTTGAAGCTGATGATACAGACAACGGCGCTTCTAGCATCATCTTTTCCGTATCTGACGATCGCACTGCACAGGAAGCTCATCATAGAGTGAAACTTCCGACATTACATGCCACGGAGCAAAATCTGACAGATCTTCAATGTGCCTACCAACATATATAGTTGCGTGTTTCAGCTGAGGTTCGGTCGAGTGCAGTGGCTGGACCATTTATCTACCAATGTATATATGTAGCCTAGCACATCAATTTACGCTTTTCAATGTGTTACCTATCTCACTGATTTACGGTTTTGAACGAGATCTAGTTAAGTGGTTGAGCATTTACTTAGAACAAAGTAGTTAATATAATAAGACCATTTCATTCAAAAGAATTATAAAATATTATTTTAATAAAAAATTGCTTTGGGTCTTAAATTTGATCTAATTGTAGTCAATCCAATAAAATATCTGCCCACATGTTACCTCAATAAGAAAAAATAACTTATACCAATAAATTATTTTTAAAAATGTAAAATACATTTAGCATTTCCTATCCTAAGTTTTACAATTACACGGCTTTTCTTTGCAGCTGCAACTGCTCAGACCTATAACTGAACGGTTGGGCTGTGCAGCTGCAGCCAGTCCAAGAATTTGAAGTGAACGAGCCAAATAACATGCAATCTGTTGATTTATTTCTAAACTCGCAACACATGCATTTCTTCCTTAACGATCCATTTATCTTTGACTTTATATCCGATGGCAATTGTGGTAGAATATGCTTTTTTTCTAAACTCATAGCATGTATGTTTCTTCAGTAGTAGTATTCTCTTCATAACTTTAATATTTATACATCATTAAGCTAACACTTACTATGCAGTCATACAATATTTTTCTAATCTCAGCACACATATCTTTTCCTACAAGTTTTTTCTTCGAATTTTAACGTAATCTGACACAATAACATATACCTATTATTACCATCGCTTTGCTTTCTGAACAGCAGCGTCTATACGTCAGTTTTTTTTTACACCTATCCTAGTTGACGCACAAAATAAGCGGCATCAACATTCGCACAAAAAAAAAAGAAATAAAACCCCAGAAACACACACGCCCAAGGGCAAGGGGAAAGAAAGGGTGGAAAGCCACCGCAGCAAAACCAAACCCTCTCGGCTTCGCCCCCCTCCCCGCTCCCCTTCCCCTTCTCATCCGCGGCGGCACGCTCAAGCTCAGGGACTCGCTACCGAGGTATGCATCTCTAGCCCCCTAGAACTCCGAGCTCCAATCTCTCACCATAATCCCAAAATTTCTGATTTTCTGGGATTTTTTCCGAATTTTTACGCGCAAGATTGGTTCGATCTTGCTTCACAAGGAGTACACATTTGTCTAGGTTTTTGGGGTTTCCGCGAGGGAGCTTAATTAGTTGGAGACTTGGAGCCTTCGTGATGGCGGCCGCGAAGGCGGATGCAGACGCGGAAACGAGGGACGTCGGCGGCGGCGCAGGTGGCGCGGGCGGCGGGGGAGTTGGTTCCTTCAGCGAGCAGAGGCTGGTCGAGAAGCTCAACAAGCTCAACAGCACAGCGGCGAGTATTCAGAGTATCCTTTTTTCCATGGTTACTTTCCAGCACGCTCGCAAATTCCGAAGCCTAGGTGTTGCTGTCCCTTTCAGATTCTTTTGATTAAGTAGCGCTAACTTGCAAACTGCAATGTCTATGAGTAGAACTGCTCAGGGGATTTCATTGGGCATACTAAGTGTGCCTGTTCCGTGCAGTGCTTATTGTCTTGTTAGTTTTCTGGTGCACATGGATAGAAGTTAAAAATCCTCTTTGTGTATGAATTTATCGTATCTGTAGGACAATGTGATTTATGGTTACTGTACTGTCAGACATTTTTCTTGATTTTAGTGTCTTTCTCAGGCAGTTTATTTGAGAAAAATAGTATTGTAAATGTAAATACATCATGGTAAAAGTTTTGGATATCTAATGAGCTTGATTTTTTATGTGTTTTTATCCTTGGATATAAAGGTGTAGAAATCAGGACTCCATGTGTTTCACTAGGGGTGCAAATTGGTGACCCTTAGGTGCACCTCCAACCTTTTGGAAAATTAGCACAAAAATTTGAACTAAAGAGGGTTGAAGGTGCACCTAAGGGTCACTAATTTACACCTCTATGTTTCACTTCCATTGGCTAAAAGGTGACCTAGGCTACCATCATCTTGCTAATAGCACTATTACCATCATCTTACTGTCACTAATACCCTTTTGTCTTTTACTTGATTGTCCCTTTTATCGCTGGCTCTTGTTTGGTTTCAGCTCTAGCCTACACCAGCTTTCTGGTGACTAAAAGGCTTTGTTATTATTGTTGTTACTGCCAATGCTTGGTTACCATCTCTCTATAAATATGATTTTCATTATCTTTCGAGGCCGTTCCCTTTGTGAAATGGAAATGATAACAGGAACTCCTACGGCTCTACATTGCATATTTTAATAATCACTATGTCTCTTCGGGACATATATTTCTGCTATCCTGTTCAGTTTGCCAATTAAGCGAGGAAAATAATTATATGACATATCCTTCACTAAGGAGCTAAATATTGGTGAGGTGGTTCTAAGTTCTAACTGCCAAACTAGCTTGCTCTGGTTGCTGTTATTTATGTACTAATATGATAGTAACTAGTAAGCCGTTTTTTACTCTTGGTTTGCTGATTGAGCTTTATGGTATTCTGATCATAACCTTATGTTATCTGTGCCATGTCCAAAATAAATTGTAGCAGCATATTATTGCGCTGAAAATGTATTGTGAAACTACTTCACCTTTTTATATTATGGCTGTATATCTTCATTTTGAGCCAACTACCCAGTGAAATGAAGACACATCCTACACCCCCTATTGATTAAACAAATTCTGTAAGGCATATGTTTGGAGTTTGAAGTAAAGGTGCCCTCTGCAGTATTAGCATGCTGCATGCCCTTCTTATTGACCGTAAAAAAGAGAATCCTATGATTTCAATATTATTGTGCTGCTTCTTTGTGAGGAATTTCATGCCATATGTTGCATATGCCACTCCATATCTAAGCGAGGAACTGTGAGATATACTGCATATGTTCTTTTTTTTGTCCCTTCTAAATTAGAATTGTCCTTTTTTCCCTATATAAGTTTGCATTTAGAGATTGTATTAGCAGTTCTTTTTTTTTGTATTCCTTAATTCTTATGCAGCACTTTCACAATGGTGCATTTTTCACCGCAAAAAGGCCAAAAGGGTTGTAGACACATGGGAAAAGAAGTTTAATAGTGCAACGAAAGATAAGAAAGTATCATTCCTGTATCTATCGAATGATATCCTGCAAAACAGCAAACGCAAGGGAGGAGACTTTGTGAATGAGTTCTGGAGGGTTCTACCTAGGTCACTGAAACATGTATATGAAAATGGGGGAGAAGATGGAAAGAAAGTGGTGGCAAGATTAGTAAGTTTCATCATTTTTCACTGTTACGTAATTAATTCTTCGCATTCCACCAGCTCCTTTTATTCTAGAGTTGTCCGAGAGCATTGTCCAAGAATTCAGGAGGATCTACATGTGTCAGTACCATTGGATTGACCGTCACTGGTTTAGTGTTATAGGAAATTATTTGAGCCATATGCTATTGCTGCTCTATATTATTTAATTATCCTTATTACTCCCTTATAGGCTTATCTGGGTTCCAGATAGCACTTTTGTTTGCTCTGGTGTATTTTGATGATGTTATCATAGTCACCTGCATCAGGGAATGGTGCATTATATTTTGATTTATATAATCATGTGTAGAGAAAATGTGAGCTAATAGTAATACTACAGCTGCATCAATTAGTAAAACAATTAGCCTTTTTGATATGCAGCTTTCCTTCGTGTTCGGGAGAAGCAGATAGCCTTCTTAGTTTCTAGCCTAATTTCTCTATTTCTAGGAGTGTTGGGTTTAATGAGTACATATTTCTCAAATGAGTGTCTTGCTTGGTATGTTGCTAGTCAGCTGCCAGAAACATCGATTCAGACTCTTCCACTAGTATTATATGTATAAAATATTTGCATAGGGTTTGTGAGTCATAGTTTGCTTGGACCTTCATCAATACTCTGTAAGGAAAGTTCCTATTCATAGCATGAGTGGATTTTATGGAATTACTCATGGTAAATTTAATCATTTACTTATCTTTATTGCTAGTAAAAAAAACTAAGTCTATCTTGCTATTCTTTTTGGAACTACAGATAGGAATTTGGGATGAACGTAAGGTTTTTGGGACCCGTATTGAAAGTCTGAAATATGACATTCTTGGTGACAACCCTCCTATATTGGATAACAACGGGAATAGTTCAAATCCTAGCTCAAATCCCCCTTCAAATTCCAAAGTTTCACGGAAGGATTCTGGTACAATAGTAAAAGTAAGTTGCTTATTCTACTGCATGAATCTAACATATTGGATTGGATATTAGAGCACCTTCTTATTTGTTGGCTTTTACTGTAGAAACTTACTGTTGGTGGGATGCCTGAAAAGATTGTGACTGCATACCAACCGGTCCTTGATCAACATTTTGATGAAGACACAGCTTTAAACAAATGTAAGAGTACTGTTGGTGTTTTGGAGAGGATAAATAAAGATATAGGCGATGCTAGCACCAATGGTAAGGATTTTTCTTGCTCATATTTAATGTTGTGAATATTTGCTGTTGAAGAAAGTTTGACAGCACTCTTATGTGCTCTGCTTTTTTTTTGTCCTGTATTTTTTTTCATAAGGTAATCAGCCAGCATCGACATTGATTTCCGACCTTCAAGAACAAGAAATGACCCTAAAGCAGTGCATCGAACAACTTGAAAGTGTAGATGCAGCGAGGATATCCCTGATCAATCAATTAAAAGAAGCTCTCAGCGAACAGGTCTTGATGCTTTCATTATCTCTCCAATGTTCCATTTCAATTACATGCCTTGTGCTGTTCAGAACTATATGTTTTTCTTATATGACAGGAGTCAAAGTCAGTGGTTCTTCGCAGTCAGTTGCAAGTAAGAATTATTCTTTATCTTATTGCATGCTGTTGTCCTTTTTGTTTGTTGTTATTTCCTTGCAAAATCATGTCCTAGGTCATTCTGTCCTATGATGCCTTTACTGTTAATGCCCAATTAAATGGGGTTTATTAGGTCATAAATGCTGAGCATGTTCTAGATCTGTAAGTATTCTCATTATGATGCTTATATATCTTGTCCTGTCTATTCTTTTAATCTATTTTGGAGTTCCTGGACAATATTCTTTTATCTTGGTACTGACTAAGATGTCCCATGATATGTGGCCATAAGTAGAATGTTTCATCTATCTTTGGCATCCCGTTGATGAATGCATCCACATGCTCAGGATGAATAGTGTGATAAAATAATTAGAAATAGAGGCAGGACATGCACAGATTCCTAGGGAGGCGCTAACATTATTAAACCAATTGAGGTTTGCGTGGTATGTGTTTGTTGCATGTCTATGTCAGCGATCATAATTCATAACGACTTGGTGCGCCTTATGTTAAGGACAGTATTTTGTGGTACTTTTTACATGCATTTGGGCTCGGACCATTCTGTGAATTCAGATGTTTTCTGTTTTGGTAGGTATGGGGAACCCGATTAACATCCATATCCATCAGAATCTTACTTTTCCATCCATAGCCATAATAGCGAGTGTCTATAAGTGGATATGTGTAGACCTACAAGTAGATAATATTATCCATTACCCCTGCATTGCAAGTGGACTCACCTGTGCAGTTGGTCCTGCCAGCTCCGGATTATCTTCCCCAAGTTTCAGTTGAGCTATTAAAATTATGGTGTTGACACTAGGTTGAATTCCAATACTAAACTTTTGGTCTTTAAGGCTTCATCCATTTTCTTCATGCCTATGGAGTCTGCTTGTGCATTTAGTTTCCCATTCTGTGCAAAGCAGATCCTTTATAGTATTGAATCACGCCCAACACATGTAATTGATCTCGTTAGAATTCTATGGTGTCAACGAGAGTTGAGTACAGTGAAATTTTGCTCAATTTAATAGAGTGGGGAGTATTAAATTTCTAATGATCTGTACAGGCATGGGTAGGGGAGTGGGTGTTATCCTTCTCATACCCTATATTCGAGTGAATTGGTAGATTTGGTGGAAAGGATTCTGCTGCAGAAGATAGCTGTGGTGTGTTTGAGTGTGTTAGAAGACTTGGTTTTGCAATTCATGGGCGCGACTGGATAGCCGCGCCCCCCAGCAGTGCTCAGCTACCAGACAGCCCCAGGGAGGCAGGGTTGAGAGGGCACTGGGAAAGGCAGATTGCTAATTCTTGACTAATCTTTGGAGTCTTTTTACAGTACTGTTCCTGACTATGGTAATCTTCATCCAATGGCATCCCCATCAAGATTGATGGAAATTGTAGAAGATCAAATCACCACCCTGTCTAACTACTTCTTACTGTGTGTCGTCACATAGATCTCGAACACTCTTGCCTCTTTCTCCTTTTGTTCCCCCAACCCCCCCCCCCCCCCCAACACACACACACGGATGTAAAATGCCCCCCCCCCCCCTCCCTTTTTTTTTGTGGAGTGGACATATCAGAAAACGTGGTTTCAGTTTCACGTTAGCCAGCTCCCGATTCTAAATTCATGCAGGTTAGTTAAGAAAAAAAATCAAGATTTCATGAATTATTTGTTTGCTGAATGCACTTGGGATAGTGAGCAGTGAGCACATGTGTCAAGCCATCTAGTGTTCCTCTAGCACAAGTATGCATCTTACCAACTCCTGTTGCTACTTGGCTACCCCACAGGCTTAGTTAAATCCCACGGTTCACTTGAACTGCTTCCTGATTCATTTATATTTGTGAAAAAACCACACCTAGACTACTTCCCTAGCACCTTGATAGTCCCTGTGCATCACCTTCCATATAGGTCTGTGGTCTTGACATCCACCCTGTCTGGCTGTTGCATTCCTCTGTCTGATTGGGGATGATATGGTAACAAAATGCCTGAGGTCTTATTTTGAAATAGAGTTTGTATCCCAGGTTATGGAGTCATGTGTGTCTTGTTGCCTATCACTGCCTCAATTAACTTTCTTGCTGGAATTTATCTGTGATGTCACAATTAACTTTGTTTAATATTGGTGATATCATTGTATTTGATATTTGTATCTGTTCTGCAATTATAATTAGGCTTTACCCATTTTATGACATTATTAAAGTGATACCTTGCTAATCTTTGATCTCATTATCAAAACAGGTTGCTCGAGCAGAGGCTGAACGTGTCATTCAACTTAGACAACAACTGGGTGGTGCCCTTGCCACTAGCGCAACACAATCTAGTCCTAGTCCGCTCATGATTACTCCACCAGAGCAAACAACTGGTATGGTGCAAGGTTCAGGGGTAAGGACAACACCTCCACAGTCACAGCGACTGACTCCAGCAACCTCACTTCCCCCTACAGTCAGTGCAGTGGGTGACGAGTCCAAGAGGTCGGCAGCAGCTATGGCAGATAAGCTTGCATCTTTGTCAGCACCTGTGCTGAGCTCCATTCTCTCATCTCTTGCCGCTGAGCAAGCTGCTTCCATAAATGGTGGATCATCTTCTGGAGAATTCTCTGGAGGACCACCAGGCTTCCAGATTGAAAAGAGGCCTAGGCTTGAGAAGCAGGCTGGTGATATGGGTGCTCCTCCCTTTTTTGGGCAAGCGCCACAGGTGCAACAGCAGATTGGAGCAGTACCTACTACTCTTGGAGGCGCGCAACCACCAACGCCAGTTCCATTTCCACCACCTCCACCGCCATTGCCATCTCTATTGCCACCGCTTCTACAACAATTTGGTCAAAATACTGGAGGAATGATCGGAATGGGAGGACCTTTCGGGATGATGGCAGGCTCTATGCCACCTCCACCTCCTTTGTCCAACATTCTGCCGGCAGGTTTCCCGGGACCAAGTGGGCCACCTCCTCCACCTCCACTTCCACCGGCGCAGAGCCAGCCCCAGCAGCAGCAGCAGCAGCAGCAGCAGTCTTCTCAGGCACCACAGCAATCACCGACATCAACTGGATTCTTTCAATCATCAGGCATGAGCTTCTTTCCTCCGGTGCAGGTGCAGCAATCTCCATCTGCCCAACGACAGTGATTTAACGGTGGCATAGCATTCATCGGGCTATAAAGGCAGCGCCTTGTGCTAACTTTGTACATTAAAAAAATAATCTCTGAGTATCGAGCTTATATGTGACTGGTCCTGCAAGCGAAGCAGGACCAATGGTCACGGATTAGAAAGATTTGTAGAATAGGCATGCGGCTTTTGTGATGTATAGCTAAGTTGTTCCTTTTGGTCCGAGGAATTGTTTGACTCTTCATGGTCATATGTAGTAGTTAGACTTTGCCTTTTCCTTTGCATTGATCTTCTGAGGCAAAAGAAACCGACGTTGGCATTGATCCTTAAGAATTGCCCACTGTTAGAACAGTTTTAGCGCTGAAACATCTGTAGAACTTACTGGTGATATGACGTGAACTTCAAATATTTGCGATGACGTTGTTTTAATTTAATTTTATTATTATTATTTTAAATCATAACCTCCTTTTTGGGTGCCGTCATGGCTCTCTCATCATTTGCTGTCAGACGAGGGCTAGTTTGGAACAAGGAACAGTGATTTAGATGAGTTGAAATGAACAGATAGGATTTGGGGAAAAGAGCCGGTGCCTGTATGGTCAAGTTTGTTGGGGCAGAGATCCCGCTTGGGGGTTGGTTATGTGTGGATGCAGTAAGCTATGTAAGCATACCCATGACGGCCAAGCTTCCCTTATTTAACTTCCAAAGATAAGGGCAATGCTGTTTGAGTGCCTGAACATGGCAACAATGATGAGGGAAGGAAGACGGACGAGTATCATGCACAGATGGATCTCCAGTTACCAACATAGAGTGCAGAGAAACAGACACACTTGTTTCCCCAATTCCAACTTCAGGATGAATGCCAACAAAATGAGCCCTCCAATGAAAAAAAAACATTATGATCGTTTCTATTAATAACACAAGACTTGTGATTCTATGCTTAACTATGATCCAGCACTATTTTTAACTGAAATTACCTTGTCTGCTCGTAGTAGTCCTACCAGGTTAGTTATGTCTACTACAAGCTGACCAAGGAAAAGGGGAGAGAGAGAGAGAGAGAGAGAGAGAGAGAGAGAGAGAGAGAGAGAGAGAGAGAGAGAGAGCAAGCTAGTTACAAGCATACAAAAGAGGATCATCAGAAGAGGTACAAGCTGTCAGACCCAAAGGGCGCTTGTAGATTCCGGCCAATCGGCCATGACCTTCACTGATGGATTGGCTAACTAATAATTATGCCTCGGGTTAAATCTGCTCCCCGGCGCCGACTTCGTGCTGGCGTTGAACTCCACGCTAGGTTTAGCACCTCTGGCCACCGCCGTTGTCGTCGTCGTTGATGGTTGATGGGCGGCACCCTTGACATGGAAAGTGTTGGTGGCCGTGGCCATGGCCGCCGTCGGTTGCAGTAGCAGCAGCCTCCTGGCAGCCGCCTGTTGACACTCACATTTGGCACGGGTAAATTTGAGCATGAAGATATAAAGATTAGCCTTAATCGAATGTAAGATGGAATCAAAATGCAGAAAGATGATCACCATTAGATAGCCCTCGTCGAATTGACCGAAATGGATATATGGATGACCCAAATCGGACTTTGGATGAGGAAGTTATGGCCGACGAAAGACGAAGTGCTACAATTGACACATTAATTCAGTTAAAAGCATCGCTGACGAATCGGTCGTTCCAGAGCCAAATCTGAGCCGATAACGAGCCGAGCCGATTAGCACCGATTGATTCGGTCAAAAGCATCGGTTATAGCAGAGAATGAATTGGTCATTTCAGAGCCGAAACTGAGCCGAGAATGAGCTGAGCCGACAAGCAGCGATTGATTCGGTCAAAAGCATTGGTGATAGCACAGGATGAATCGGTCATTTCAGAGCCGAACCATAGCCGAGCCAAGGAGCACAGATTGATTCGGTCATATGTTATTGGATTGACCGAATGAGTCGGTCATTGTCCGAATTTGCGGGTTTTGACGAGATTTCGAGATCTACTCAGATTTATACTTTCCTTAACCCGTGTTTTGTTGGTTTGAGACTTTTTGGTGCGGCCCTTGCTTGTTGGACAAGCCCATACCGCCCATGTATAGTTGAAGGGTGTAGGCCGATTGAATGAACCACAATCGAATCTATGAAACACAACTACTCTTTTTTGTCTTTGTCATTACTTTTCCAACCCTAGCTGCTGTTTGTTCTTCATCTGAATGGCGATCTACGACACCCTAGCTGGTCTGCCAAGCCTAGGGCAGTCCATTTGTAACATCCTAGATTTTTCTGAAATGTTATTTGTGTGAAAAATACGGGTTTCAAAATATTTTCGTGCATGTGCTTGTAGATAGCCTCAACCTAAGTGTGAATTCTTTCCCTTTCTAAAATTCCTAGTAATTAAACTTAAATTTGAACTAAGCATCATTAAAATGTTAGCGTGAAATAGTTTGCAGTTAATTGGATTTCTTTTGAGCTTGTTTATTCGAATTTGAATTAGATTGTTTGAGTTTGAATTTGCATGGGAATTAAATTTGAATTGAGCCATTCAAATTTAATTCCAAAAGCTAACATCTAACTCAGCCCAGCAGCTAGCCCAAAACCCTAACCGGGCCAGCCCAGCACAGCCCAACCCAAGCAGCTCAGCTGGCTGAGCTCGGCCTACTAGTGGCCTATACCTATAGATAGCAACGGGTAAAATCCGCGTGGATATTAACTTTGTAAACCCGTACCCGCGTACTAAAATTCGTACCCGTACCCGCGCCCGCAACCCGCCACGGGCATGAAATTTCACCCATAACTGCTATCCGCGGATATCCGCATACCCGCAAGATTTAGAAAATCAAGCACATATTACATTTCAACAGCAAATAAACACTATTTATTTAAGAAAATAAATAAATTTAAGCATATAAATAAACTAGTCTCGTACATAAATACATGATATATCACACATTAACATAAACACTAGATGAAATCAGTTTAGGACCCACATGTCAGCCGCTAAATCGGGTTTGGCGGGTTTGCGGATGCGGATATTATATTTTCAAACCCGTTAGCAGATATCTGTCGGGTTAAGGTTGTACCCACGCCCGCGCCCGCGGGCATAAATGCAAACCCGTATCCGCACCCGTCGGGTTTGCTATCCGCGGGCACACGTATATTTTGTACCCGTTACCATCTTTACCTACACCCGCGCTGCACCCCGCATGGCCCAACACCGGCCCACGGCCATCCAAGCACCACACTGTCCTCACACACCGCACCGCCCCTTACCCGCTCCCCTCGCCCAGCCATTGACAAGCGGGTCCCGCTTGTCAGCTTTTCCTTCATCCTCCAGCCGCTCCCTCGCCGCCTCCGCCCCTACGTACCCGCGCCAGCACCGCCGTCCTCGCTCCGCAACAAGGGGCATAACCGCCCGCGCCTACCCTTCTCCACCTGGCCCTTCTCGCCCGCAAGCGCCCAAAACCTAGCAACCACCCACGCCGCATGTAGCCGGATGTTACCACGCGTCCGCGGCATGGAAGCCAACGATCCCAGCCGTCCCTCAGCGTCTGAGACCCCTCAAACCCTAGCGGCCGCCCTATAAAGACCCCTAGCCACCCGCACTCGCGTAACCCTGGACCCTTTGGGGTTTTCCCCCTTTCCCCATCCGCCGCTGCCACACCCGAGAGGGAGAGAGGGTGTCAGTGTTTTACCGCCAAGCCTACTAAGGGATACCACTGAGGTGGTGAGTTGTAGGTAGGGTATCGCAGAGATCAGGACCTCGAAAGTGCAAGGAACATAAAGTTTAGACACAGGTTCAGACCGCCGAGAGCGTAATACCCTATGTCCTATGTGGTGGTTTGTAGTGCCTTAGGTGTTGATCTGGTTGATCTCATTTTGGAGGGGGTCCCTT
Source organism: Panicum hallii (assembly GCF_002211085.1). Classification (NCBI taxonomy): domain Eukaryota; kingdom Viridiplantae; phylum Streptophyta; class Magnoliopsida; order Poales; family Poaceae; genus Panicum; species Panicum hallii. The sequence continues at coordinate 1,138,447 of NC_038049.1, read as the reverse complement.
TTCTGCCCTTATATAGTTTCAGAGGACAGTGTTATATAAAAATACCAGCTCAAGAGTCCTACCCGAGTATTTTTCGGGTGATTTTGTTGTGTTCCAATCAGTAGATCTGTTGTAGATCTGCTTCATTTTCTCCAACGCGCTCCAGGTCCGTAGTTTGTAGATCTGCTTCATTTTGTCCAACGCGCCCCAGGTAGGGAAAATCACCATCTCTCGTCTAGTTACTGTTTGAAGGAGGCGAAAGCGAGCGCTCCGGTCTCTGCCGGCGGGGCCGGCGGTCTTCCTCGCCTCCGATGGCCTTCTGGGCTTCGCGAGGTGGTGGAGACCGCTGTGCTTCTCCCGGTCGGTGGTAGTGGTCCTAGTAGTTCCAGGGTTAGGTTTCCGACAGCGGCGTCGAGGAGTTGGCGGCGGCGACGTCAAGGAATAAGGTCCTCCCCCCCCCCCCCCCCGCGGTCTCGGTGATGCTTCACTCCAGCGTCGTCAACGAGCTCGTGGAGGTGGAGTCCGGCTTCGCCGGCTCCTGTGTAGGAGTCCGCGTGGTCTGCCATTGCGTCGTCTTGGTGAGGCGGCGGTGCCAGCGACGCGCTTCGTCAACCACGCAGCGACAGTTGTGGGCTTTGTGGCTGGATGGAGAGTGGATCGAGTTCGGGCTTCCTTCGACGCGAGTCGACAGCGAGCTTCGATCCAAGGTCGGAGGGGCTCGGGGTGCGTCCCCGGCTGATGCTTCTTCTACGGTGGTTTCAACCCGGCCACGGCATCGGGTGTTTACTGCGGCTCGCTTCAAAGCCTTCTGGCTATGGGGCTCCTCCAGATCTGGGTGGCGTTGGGTGTCCCCGACGCCGATGACGGTCGGCGGCGGAGGTCGTCGATGTGGGTGGAGTGTACGGTGGCCATGGTTTTTGGTGATTTTCTTTTTTTTCTAGGGGCTTCCATGCATTTTCGCCAGTACAACTGTCTCTGTATCCTGTACGTTCATGTCTGTATGCGTATGCGTCATTTTATGTTTTTCTTGTCTATTAATACAGATACGTATTACAAAAGAAAAACATGCCCCAGCTTCGTAGCTTGTAGATAGATCTGCTAGATTTTCTTCATCTTTGATCGAAAGCCAAATTCTTTTCTTTCTTCTCTGTATACCTTTATTATCTGTGATATTTGTTAGGCTTTTGATGCCATCTTGTTTTTTGAAGGCACCGCTGCAGGCTGTTGGATCGATTGCGAGAAAGGACGCAAGATAAAAAGTGCAGTCGACTTGATAGTCCAATCTGTTTGCTGCTGCCTGCTGTTTGTGGTAGGTACTCTTCCTTCCTCTCCATCCTCGTAATCGCCTCAAATCGAGGAAATCTCTGTAGCGATTCTCTAAAATCGTTGAGATTGACTCTAAACAAGGTCTTTTTCCCAACATCTTTGTAATGATTCTTTCCTTTTTTTTCTTCGTTTTGATGTGTTGAAGTTGACGATGGGAGGTCTCTCGCGGCGGTTTCTGAATCTGGTCATGGACAACCGCATCCGTGGGGTTAGATCGCTGCGCTGCATCGACCTCACGCGCCAGCAGTTCTTCAACACAACCATACCTGCACTGTCACCGAACGGAAAGGGATCTGGATCAGAAGGACCGCAAGACGCTCCCACCTCTCGGGAGACTGTGGCTGTTGCTGGCAGCCAGAGGAACAAACAGGTGGCGGGGGACACCTTAAAGATGGAGAAGATTCGGCTTCCCAGCCCAAGCTTCAGCATCCGTGGCTTTACTTCAGATCTGAGCGACCAACTGATGCACTTCTTCCCGATTGCGGATCGCAGAGTGGTTTGTGTGGACCAGTTGGGGCGTGGTGTCCTCCTGGAGGCAGACACAGGAAACGTGGTGATCATGCCCCCTCTCCACAAGCCCAAGTTGACGCCCATCTCCCTCTCTGTTCCCAGCCCTGATTTGGATGACCATGACGGTGGCATCCGCAGCAAACTTTTTGTCATGGAGAGGATTCTCAAACCAGAGCCAAGCAGCATGGAGCAGACGTATCAGTTCGAGGCCTTTGTCTACCGCAGGCCGGGCCCAACCTTCTTCTACAAGTGCTGGCACTGCCAACTCCTTCCGTCGCTGCCATATGTCCATAGCACCAAGCAGTGGCACAGCTTCCCACAGATCAGCTCCTATGCTGTGGTCAACGGTGGCTCTGAGATTTGCATATCCGTCGAAGGTCTTGGGACCTATTGCCTTAACACGACGAGCTACACATGGACTGAAGTCGGCAAGTGGACGCTACCCTTCAATGGCAAGGTTGAGTATGTACCTGAGCTGAAGCTCTGGTTTGGCATTTCTGCCAGTGACCAGACCTTGGCTGCTGCTGACCTCTCTGCAATGGACTCCCAGCCACAGCTACTGGGTAGGTGGAAGGAGCTTGACCTGCCAGAGGAATGGAAGGAATGCAAGGATTCTCAACTTATCAATCTGGGGTCTGGCAAGTTCTGCATCGTGAGGTTCTTACACACTACGACTGCCAAGGGTGACATCAGTGATGAATTAATTGACCAGAATCTTGCTGTCCTGACCGGTGTGGAGGTGGCGCTGCATGCACACCGTAGCAATGCCAATGCAAGTGCCAATAAGGGCAGTGGAAGAGTGGAACTCAAATTTTCAAATCACAAATCTAGACGTTACAAGTCTAATAGCAGCAATGGTATCTCAGCAGTGTTCTGAACAGTTCCAGAGCTGGGCTTACAAGACCGTTTTTATGCATCATGTTTAGTATGGTAATTTTGGCACTCAAGACTTTTAAGAGAGTGTGGCGTCGTTTCTAGTTCAAGTATGACATTAAAGTGTTTTCTAGTACCTGTGTTGTCCATTCCGTACTGTATTGTGATGTTGGCTCCTGCCTGCCCATGTTGATTCTAAGGTATCTTAATTAAGTATCTGCAGTCTTAATTTATGTTCTTGCATGCGATTGTAAAATTCATGTTCTTGGCTCGACTTCACAAAAGTGCATTTTCATCATTCCGGTGAGGTCCACACGGGCCATGATCTCTTGTCGCCTGATTGGTTGCTTTCGAGCTCGCACAATGTGCTAATTTTCACTGCTAATGATACAATTATTATATGATCAGTATATGTATTGAGTGATAGTATTAATGTATGTTAAAGAGTATTAAGCCATAATAAGATGAGTTAGGGACTGTCGTAGTACAATCATGCAAAATAAATATTATAGGTATGAATATTTTGATAATTTTGACCTTCTGCACCATGTCTCCATGCAGGCAACCAAACATCTCGTCCTGGGAGCTCAATAAGTAATATCTCCAACTTATCTTTATACTTAACTATCTCCAACTTGGATTACTCCCGAGGGAATGCTGGGAAATTGAATACCAGCAAATTCAAATGATATGAGCTAAATTAAATTTCGCTTAAATTTGTCATGCGACAAAGCTTGGTCGGGGTGTTCCTATTGCAGCTTTGTTGCACACCAAGACATAGTATTTACATATGGAAGTTCTCAACTGCTGATATGCAGCAAGGGATGTGTGTTTTAATTAACAATCTGTTTTTGTCTATTAGTTTATGGCTTCATTTGGATTTTTGTGTAGTCCATGGCTGGGATTTACAGAAGTCAGATGGTTTGTCATTATTGATCTGTTGTGAGTCACCTATAGCTGTCTAGTGACCATCTGCATGATCTCATTAATTTGAGCACCATTAATACATCTTACTACTTTATCTATTTCTCAATGGACAATAACCCTTTCCGCCAGCCGGTTGTAGGTAGCAAGTGCATCTTATTCCTTGATTAATGAACATTTGGGAATTGGGATGGAAGTATATCTAAGACCAGTCCCAACGCAAGATGGGATCCTTACTTTAACGTGTGAGGCCTATCTCCCCTTCATTTTAAGGGTGGAGTTCAGATTGTAATTTCTGATATTATTTGCATTCTAATTGTATAATAGGATTGTATTGGAGCAATAGATGGCACACACGTGCGAGCCTCTATTCCTAAATATAAGGAGGCTTCCTTTCGTAGTAGAAAGAGTTATGCTACTCAAAATATCATGGCAGCTGTAGATTTTAATCTTCAATTCACATTTATCTTGGCCGGTTGGGAGGGGACAGCCCATGACGCTCAGTCTTACGGATGCTTTAGAGAGGGAAAATGGTCTTCGTGTTCCTGAAGGTAAAATAAAACTTGTGTAGCTTATTATTTTAGTCATGAAATTTAATACCTAGTGTAGCTTACATACATATCCCTTGTATGCTAGGCAAGTTCTACCTAGTTGATGCCGGATATGGAGTCAAACATGGATTTCTACCCCCTTTTCGTGGTGTTCGGTACCACTTGAATGAGTGGGGCAACAATTCTGTGCAAAATGAGAAGGAATTATTCAATCATAGGCACTCATATTTGAGAGTCATAGTTGAGCGGGCATTTGGTTCATTGAAGAGGAGATTTAAAATTCTTGATGATGCTACACCATTCTATCCTTTCTCTACACAAGTAGAAATTATGGTTGCTTGTTGTACAATTGGGTTATACAAGATGGAGGTGATGACTTTATCACTGCTGAGAGTGAGGAATTGCCTACCATTAATCATCAAACATCTTCTCATGGACAAGCAGCAGAGCATGCCTTTATGTTTAACTTCAAGCAGAAACTTGCCAATGCCATGTGGGAAGACTATCATGCAAATAATATATGATTGTTATATATTTCTTTTAATGTGCCTTTCACTTGTATGGACACGTAGAACATGTATCTTTTCTTTGTATGCACATATATCTTTTATTTGCATGCACATGTATGTCGCTGAAATATGGACATGTACTTTGGCAAACTTGCTGAAATATGGATATGTACTTTGGCAAACTATCTTTCTGAATTTAATGTATCTGTTGTCATGATTCAGTGTATGGTGATGGATTGTGTCAATGGACTCCAACTCAGTCCACATTTATGCTCACCTTTCTTATCAACATTGTAGCTGATGGCACTAAGATCTCTACCGGCTTCAAGAAAGTTCATCTCAACGCTTGTGCTAAGGCTCTCAACAATCACTTTAAACTCACAAGGACAGGTGATCAAGTTAGTAATCACTTGAATACATGGAAGAATAAGTACGCTAGGATCAACTATCTTAAGAATTTGAGTGCTGCTCTTTGGGATGAAGATGAATTCATTGTTTCTCTGGATCATGACCACTACAAAGGACATATGGCGGTATGAATTTCACTATCCTTTTATATTTGATATCACTATATGCTGGATATTGTATTTAATTAGTGTTGCACTCACTGTTAGGATAAAAAATAAGGCTGATGATTAATATTTGAACCAGCCTCTTCCATAATATGGTTTTCTAGTTACAATCTTTGGTAATAGTATTACTACCCGTCAGTATGCAAAGAGCTCTAATGAATCAATTGGGAATGATAAAAGTGAAGGTGTGAGCAATGGGGCTGATGGCATTGCAGAAAGTAATGGGCTAAACCATGGTATTGGTAAAAGTGTTGTCAATGATGATATATCTTCATCAGCTAGGCCAGCTAATAGAGCCAAGACTAATAATACCGGGAGAAAGACTGATTGCTTGGTTGAGGCATTTGATCGTGGCAGGTAAAGGCTAGCAAAGGCAACAGAGAAAGCAAGCAATGCTTTACCAAATGGTTTGTTTGAAGCCGTGGACAGTCTTCTAGGTTTTAAGCTTCACCACAAGTCTGATACTATCATTACTTGGTTAGGCATCCTAATGATGCCCATGCTTTCGTGAATCTACCATTCGATTGGAAGCTATCGTGATTTTCGAATTTTGTTAGTGAAAACTTCTATTCGATTGGAAGCTATCGTGGTTTTCGAGATTTGTTAGTGAGAACTTCTAACTTGTGGGTTATGATTAGTGTCATGGTGGCTGCTGTCCTTATGTTGGTTAGTCTAGTTATTTTGGTTGACTTAAATTTGATATATGTCATGGTGATATAAACTCATATATGCGTCGTACTTTTACCTGTGTCATTGAACAATACACTTGGGATTAATTCTATATATTATATCATGTTGAAACTCTACCTGTGTCATTGAACAATACATTTGGAATTAATTATATATATTATATCATATTGAAACTCAGTTTTTGGAATTAATTCTATATATTATATCATATTGAAACTCAGTTATGTTGCATAAATATATGGACATGTATTATAGTATAATACATTTTAACTAAAATATGGTGGTAAGCTCACCCTAAGAAAGAGGAGGTAACCACACTTACTTGCTCTCCAACCAAACACAGAACGGAATAGTTCTTAAATATGGTGATAAGCTCACCCAAGAAAGAGAAGGTAACCACAACCAAACACATAATGAAATAATGGAATAGTTCTGCTCTAGCGCACTCTTCAACTAAACAAAAAATGGAACGGCTCCATTCTGCTTACCAAACATAGAACGGAGCGGCTTGATTCTTAAAAATTGGAATGGAACCATTCAGTTAGCTCCCCAACCAAACACAGAACCATTCTATTTTAGTTGGCTCCCCAACTAAACACATCCTAAAAAACATCCTAAAAAGAACTGACTACCTGTCTCTTGCAAAGAGGTCCCACAATTATTCAGGCATACATAATGGATAGAAAAGGGAGTTTTGATATAAGCCTCGAAATCATTCAGAACGCTGATTCAATGGTACCATCGCTGCCAAAACACATGTGGTACCAAGATTTGTGCTTGATCATCTGGAGTTCCACTTTCCCTTTGCTGCCGTTGCCACTGACATCATTGTCACGCCGCACCACCTCCACCCCAGTCAAGACAACGAAGTATTCCTCATATACCTCGCCAAAGGCTAAAGAAGTCCGGGTGTAGAAGAATCTCACGATGCAAAACCTGCCAAAGCCCAAGTTAACAAGCTGAGGATGTCGTGCTGCCAGCCATTGTTCGGGTGGGTCAAATTCCATCCCAACAGTCACCAGTAGTGTCTGGGAACCCATGGCGGAGAGGTCAGCAGCAACCAAAGTCCGGTCCTTGCGAGAGATGCCAAACCAGAGCTTCAACTCGGGAACATACTCAACCTTGCCACGGAAGGGTAGAGCGCACTCTCCCAATTGGCTCCATGTGTGGAGCACCGTGTCCAAGCTGTAAGTGCCAGCACCCTCCGCGGATATGCGTATCTGGGTGCTGCTGCCACTGCCACCATTGACCACTGCATATGAGCTGATCTTGGGGGGCCAGCTGCGACTGTACTTGGGGTCACGGACGAACGGCGGTGGCGGAAGGAGCAGGTGGTGACAAGGATTGGTGGACGCTGTCATTGTAGGCTTCCGGCAGACAAAGGCCTCGAACTGACTGCTCAGCTGCCCGCTGTATCTCACCTCATCGTTAGGAGCACTTTCCAAGACGAAGAGACTGCCTTCCACATCATCATGGTTGTCCGCAGCAGCATCGCTGGGGATGAAGATGGAGATCGGCCGCCGCTTGGGCCTCTGGAGAATGGGCATGATGTCCACTTGGCGCATGTTAGCATCGAAGATTATGGTCCACCCAGAGCGGTCAGTGCAGAACACCTTGTGACCTGCAAGCGGGATGCATTCTATATCCCATCCTTTGCTCGTGGCTGAGCTACAGATGCTGAAGCTTGGGCTGGGAAGTCGAATCTCCTCCATCTTTAAGGTGTCCCCCGCAACCTGTTTGTTCCCCCGGTTGTCAGCAACAGCCGCAGTCTCCCGAGAGGTGGGAGCGTCTTGCAGTCCTGATCCAGATCCCTTTCCGTTCGGTGACTGTGCAGGTATGGTTGTGTTGAAGAGGTGATGGCGCGTGAGGTCGATGCAGCGCAGCGATCTAACCCCACGGATGCGGTTGTCCATGACCAGATTCAGAAACCGCCGCGAGAGACCTCCCATCGTCAACTTCAACACATCAAAACAAAGAAAAAAACAGGAAAGAATCATTACAAAGATGTGGGGAAAAAGACCTTGTTTAGAGTCAATCTCAACGATTTTAGAGAATCGCTACAGAGATTTCCTCGATTTGAGGCGATTACGAGGATGGAGAGGAAGGAAGAGTACCTACCACAAACAGCAGGCAGCAGCAAACAGATTGGACTACCAAGTCCATTGCACTTTCTATCTCGCGTCCTTTCTCGCAATCGATCCAGCAGCCTGCAGCGGTGCCTTCAAAAAACAAGATGGCATCAAAAGCCTAACAAATATCACAGATAACAAAGGTATACAGAGAAGAAAGAAAAGAATTTGGCTTTCGATCAAAGATGAAGAAGATGAAGCAGATCTATCTACAAGCTACGAACCTGGGGCGCGTATTTCTTTTATAATACGTATCTGTAATAATAGACAAGGAAAACATACAATGACGCATACGCATACAGACACAAACGTACAGGATACAGAGACAGTTGTACTGGCAAAAATGCACGGAAGCCCCTAGAAAAAAAAAGAAAATCACCAAAAATCATGGCCACCGTACACTCCACCCACACTGACGACCGCCGCCGCCGACCGTCATCGGCGTCGGGGACACCCAACGCCACCCAGATCTGGCGGAGCCCCATAGCCAGAAGGCTTTGAAGCGAGCCGCAGTAAACACCCGACACCGCGGCCGGGTTGAAACCACCGTAGAAGAAGCATCGGCCGGGGACGCACCCCGAGCCCCTCCGACCTTGGATCGAAGCTCGCCGTCGACTCGCGTCGAAGGAAGCCCGAACTCGATCCACTCTCCATCCAGCCACAAAGCCCATAACTGTCGCTGCCTGGTTGACGAAGCGCGTCGCCGGCACCGCCGCCTCACCAAGGCGACGCAACGGCAGACCACGCGGACTCCTACACAGGAGCCGGCGAAGCCGGACTCCACCTCCACGGGCTCGTCGACGACGCCGGAGTGAAGCATCACCGAGACGGGGGGGAGCCCGGGAGGACCTTATTCCTTGACGTCGCCGCCGCCGCCAACGCCTCGACGCCGCCGCCGGAAACCTAACCCTAGAACTACTAGGATCACCACCACCGACCGGGAGAAGCACAGCGGTCTCCACCACCTCGCGAAGCCTAGAGGGCCATCGGAGGCGAGGAAGACCGCCGGCCCCGCCGGCGGAGACCGGAGCGCTCGCTTTGGCCTCCCTCAAACAGTAACTGGACGAGAGATGGTGATTTTTCCTACCTGGGGCGCGTTGGAGAAAATGAAGCAGATCTAAAAGCATGTTCAGCCGTGCGCTCGCGCCGCCGGCCGCAGGTGCTTGGGCTGCTGGTTGCTGCGACGCTAAGAGGAAGAGGAGGGGGCGTTGGGCTCTGGAGTACAAAGGCCGGAACAAGTGAAAGGAATTCTGGGCCTGGCATGGCCGCGCGGCACGGGTGGAGGCAAGCCTGAGCTCAGCTGCCGTCGCTGGACGGACCATGGTGCGTCGACGAAGGAGCTCGGCCTCACGAGCGAGATTCGGCGTGGGCGGCCTCCGGCAGGGGCCGATGGCGCGGCATGGCCGGCTTGGCCGAGCTCCGCGTGATGCTCTCCGAAGGTAGGCGGGCGGAGCTCGGCCTCGGCGCCGCCGCGGCTGTTGGCGTGGGGGCGAGGTGGGGTTCGGCGGCCGGTGCAGGCGGAGGCGAGGAGGAGCGCGGGGGGCGGCGCATGAGGAATTCGGGCGCTCGGCCGCCGCCCGCCGAAGCAGCAGAGTCCGCGTGATGCTCTTACGGGGATTGATTCTTTACCGTTCACTAGTGCTGAATACATTTGCATATTCATTACTTTTTAGGCTGATCCAAAGCGAGGTGGGAGCAGCAGCAGATTTGTTCTTCCCTATCCCATTTGTACGAGTCTGTACCATCAGTGACGGGAGCGAGGTGGTCCTCGCCGCCGCCGCGAGCGGGCAGGGCGGAGCGGATGAAAGAAGAGTGCGGCAGGGGAAAGCTGGGAGGGAGGCTGAGAGAGGATGGCTTGACTATAATTTTTTATTTTCTGAAGATCAGTCTTAAAGACAATTAATGGACGAGCTATTTTTTACATTACTAGATCCGGATTCACGGGGAGCGTTCCCGTCCATCAATGGAGGGCGGAAGAGAGGAGGCGTCCGCGGAGAGTGGTCAGACTCAGAGGACCTCAATCCTACCAACAATGGCGGCAGTGAGAGAGGAGACAAGGGGGAAGGAGGAGGAGGGGACCTTTTCCCTTGCATCAATGGTGGGAACGTGCTAGAGCTCATCCGGTAAAGCTCCTATGGTCCTGCTTGTGAATGGTAAGTGAACTTTTCTACGAGCCTTTGCGATTTGCAGATCTAGTTCCCCTTGCTTTGAGTCTTGGATCAAGTTGCTATGTTTGTAGAATCAAAGCATGGGCGCAATATCGATGAAGCACGCAGGGGCTCTAAGCCTATCTCCAGCGATATCCTCCAAATCCCATCCCCTATTTCCATCCTCCATATCAACTTCATTCTCTATACCAAATTTTACTCCAACAACGTCCTCTATTTCCATCCTCTATACCCCACAATCTTTTTTTTATCATTTCCTCCCCTGCCCGCCGCCGCGCGCCTCGCCCGCCCCCCGCCGCCGCGCGCCTCCCCCGCCCGCGCGCCGCGCGCCTCCCCTGCTCCCCGCCGCGCGCCTCCTCCTCCACCGCCCGCCCTCCGCGCCTCCTCCTCCCCCGCCCGCCGCCGCCGCACGTCTCCCCCGCCCGCCGCCGCGCGCCTCCTCCTCCACCGCCCGCCTTCCGCGCCTCCTCCTCCCCCGCCCGCCGCCGCGCGCCTCCCCTGCCCCCCGCGCGCCGCCTCCCCCTCCACCGCCCGCCCTCCGCGCCTCCTCCTCCACCGCCCGCCGCCGCGCGCCTCCCCTGCCCCCTGCGCGCCGCCTCCCCCTCCACCGCCCGCCCTCCGCGCCTCCTCCTCCACCGCCCGCCCTCCGCGCCTCCTCCTCCCCCGCCCGCCGCCGCCGCGCGCCTCCCCCGCCCTCCGCGCCCTGCCCCTGCCCGCCGCCCTCCGCGCCCTTCCCGCGCCGCCCCTGCCCCGCCGCCCGCGCCCTGCCCCTGCCCGCCGCCGCGCGCCTCCCCCGCCCTCCGCGCCCTGCCCCTGCCCGCCGCCCTCCGCGCCCTTCCCGCGCCGCCCCTGCCCCGCCGCCCGCGCCCTGCCCCTGCCCGCCGCGCCGGGATGGAGGACGCGCTCGTGGCCTCCTTCTGTGCGGGACGGAGACCTCATGCCCCATTTTACCAGACGCGATGAAGGATACCGCTAGAGTGGTACAGGCGGCACAGTATCCTCTATGTTAGAGAACAGGATGGTTTACAGGAGGCCGGTGGAGACAGCCTAAGTTGTTATCCTTTCATGGATCCTGCATTTTTCATTTTCACCCAGTGGAACCCACAGTTCATCAATTTTAGATTAGAAATGACCAGCATTTTATTCAGATGATAGTTTCCTGACACTTGACGGTTTATTGTTTGTGGTCCGTGTGCACCCTTCGGAGTAAAATTTTTCGCCATTCGACAGTGACTCAATTGATTTTTTTTCCCCTTCGGTGGTAACTTAAGTTAGCTTTTATCCTTCGAAATAAGCTGTTTTTTTAACCCTTCGGAGGAAGTACCTTCGGCTGGAATCACATCCGAAGCTCCTAACCAGGAGTCAGGCTGTCAAGAAGAGAATCCATCTCGTCACTCACATAAGAAGCCCAGTAACATGGACTGGCGTGCTAACCCACCTGCGCGTTAACATGAGACCTTCGGTACAAGGCACTTGCTTGGACCGAGGGATGTGCTCTCGTAGATGCTGCAGCCCTTGTTTGTCTCCATAATTAATATTTATTGTTTGTTTCCCGGCTAACGTAATGTTTCAATATTAGCTTCGTTTTTCACAGCAATGGAGCATTGCTTTGAGGCACCGAAGCATTCGTTGGAGTGGCCCTTGCATTTACTATTTTATTTCTACAATTTTCGTGCTGAAGTCTCTACATATTCTATTAATCACAAGCTTTTGCAGATAAATTTATCTCTAATCTTTAATTATTCGTTAACATGAATGATTCATGGTCGTCGTTTCATATCAACAACGGTCTTCGTTTGAGGCACCAAGATGCTTCATTTCAGGCTTCCATTATGTTTGGCACCGAAGTTAGATGCTCAATTTTTTACCGAAGAGATAAGGCACCAAACTGGCCCATGATGCTGACTTCGCCAGCTTTGGCCCAACGCCTCAGAACTTTGGCCCGTGGCGCGCGCGGCCACCTTCGGTCCGTGATACGTGACCCCAACTTCGGCCCGCGGCGTGTCCCGCCCGTCAGAGCTGTGTATATGGGAACGTACATATGGCATATTTTTACTAGCATACGGGATGAGATATGACCCACGCTCTACATATGTTGTAACTACTCGTAGCCTAATAGAACGACTCCGACAGTAGTAAAACTAGTCGGATACAGTAGGAAACTACTAGAAAAGCACTCGGATAGGACTCTATGGCATGTATCCGATTAGGATTTCCATGTAACCTGTCCCCCGAGACTATATAAGGGCGGATAGGGTGATCTCGGTGACACCTTACTTACAAATTCACCACCTCGGGGGCTATCCCTCGGTGGACATGGCGGTAAAGCACCGACAGCCGGCGCGCCAGTTAGGGGTGTTCATCGAGCACCCACTGGAGAACTTGATGGCATCTCTCAGCTTCACCAGCACCGTGCTCGACGAGGGCACAATCTTCTTCTTTGGCTTCTGGATCTGCGTCGCCAACCTGATGATTACTCCAAGTCGTTTTCGAGTAATCATCCGAGTTTAACCATAACATCTAAGTTGCAATGCCGTTTCGCGTACTGGAAGGATCTAGAACCCTCCGACTTACTCGAATTCGACTTCCGTCTTGTGGCACAATCCACCCTTCGGCGTATCGATCCCAAGGAACTGGAAATTTTCAACTACTCGGCTCAACATCGATGCGCTGCCGCGACGACCTCGACTACTCGACTCGCGCCGCAGTCACGACTGCCTCGACAAATCGGCAGCGCCAACGACAACTTCAACAACTCGTCTCGAAACTAGTCGGGAACGAGCCGCAAACTACTCGGTGACTAGCTCCGCTCGGTCAACAACTAGTCGGAATCAATTCCGACTAGTTGGCTCCATCGATAAATCGCTCACAGATCAAAATCGGTTTGAGACGGTTCAACCAGGACCCTCTCCGTATTGGAAGAGGGTTTTGATCATCTACCACCACTCGAAGAAGGAGGAGCCACCGCGCATCGGGGGCTATTGCTTCCGACAACTAATCGGATTCAGCTACTCATGTGATCCGTGGTCTGGTAAGCGGATCAGATTGGTTGGGCAGGTTTGGGCATCGGAAGGGCATAAAACCCTCCAGATCCTCCAAATCAAGTCCACCACGATTCGTTGCCACACCCGAGAAACTCCCTTTTCAAGAAGGCAGACCCCTCCCCCCATCTAACGACGAAGACGAGAGCCAGGCGGTGCGGAGTACCAAATGCTTTGCCCCCAATCGAGAAATATTCATGATTCACGCCGATGAGAACCGTGAAGGCCTAGAGCGGGTCCAGTTAAACGACTACGACGACTACCTCCTTGATCCACTCGACGAAGATGTGGACGTAACAATGGACAGTGAATCCTCATCCAACATCAAGGTGGAAGCTGCATATAACATCAAGAAGGAACGCCGCAGGCTCATCAATGCGAAGCGCGCCCAACGCAGGCTCCGCGCTGTCAAGACGAACCAGCAGGGGAGCGGTAACCTCCGCGACTGCTCCACGGGCAACCTTCATGCCATCATTAATGCTGGCAGAGACGCCCGCAATATCATTATTGCCAAGCAGCAGGAGCGTGAAGAAGTGGAAGCCTACAACCCCATCCGCTATCAACTCCCTCTCGACTACTTGAAGACTACTCGGAAGCGCAAGCCAGAAGCCGTGGAACAATCCACCGGTAGAAGACTCCCAGATCAAAGAAACGATTCGAGGAAACCCTTCACGGGCAATGACCATGCCACCCGAAGAGCAAGCATTCTGCGTTTGAATGTCAAGCCCTTCGGAGGGCCCTTGGAGCTCCGCCAAGTCTACGAAGAAAGGCGACGGGACTGCCTGACTAATGATTTACTCATAAATTAATTACCCGGCTTAAGGATGTTGTACCCGGCTCAAGGAGATTTTCTGAGGATCTTTTAGGTTTTAGGTTTTGTGTTTGTTTGAACCAATGGTTTCATTTTTTATTATCATTACAAAAGCATACAACCATCCATTCATTCATTCGTCATTCATCTCATACATGCAATCATTACAATCACATTGCATTGCATGGAAGCGTACAGCTGAAAGTGCTCACGCTAAAAACTCTCTCGTGTAAGAGGCCGAAAAGCCATGGAGCCGAGAGGGTCCATGGAATGAAAAAACCAAACCCTCTCAAACGAAAAACTATCGGCGCCGCGGAGCTCGAGCGGCTCCGCTGCATGGGCGAAGGAGAAGTGGGTCGGGGCAAAGGGAATCGCTTAGGCGCATCAGGCACCGGGCACGCGTAGGCACTCCATCCCATATAAAACGATTTCCTTAAGTCCCACACGCATCTCTCGATGCGACCAGACAAATATACGGTTGCGAATGTAAGAAGCACCACCACGTACTAGTGGGAACATGCAGAGAACATGGGTGTTTCTCTAGTGCTGGAGTGGCCGGAGCAAAAGGGCCTCAGGCATATGGCCGACCTGTTACTGTTATGTGTAGTGAACATGCATGCATGACACCATGAGATCTGGTAAGATAATTCACTTTAAATTTGACTAGTTATAATACACTTTTTCTCTTTGACTAGCTACTTTTTCTCGAGCTGGTCGGATCTAATCCAAGCATGCAGACGCCTAAATGTTCGATAGTTCAGACATCCGCGTACGATTTCCGTCCTGCATTCTCTCACTCTCTCGAATCACACAATATTGTCGTCAGGTTAGGTTATCTGGTCAAATGCTTAGTTCAGACATCTGTGTGCAGGTGAACGTCTTCTCCGCCGCCTCTGCCAGGACCGGCTAGCGCTGTTCATTCAACAACGGGCCGCTTATTGGAAACAACGAGGCAAGTTCCGGGCAAGTAAAGAAGGTGACTCCAACACCAAATTCTTCCATGCGCGAGCGAGCCACCCAGCGCTTGCGCCATGCCACGCACGCTGCAAAGGTAGCCGTATCTATTCCTGCTGGTAGCTGATGTCCTGCAGTGCATGATCAAAGCCAGTGGCACGGTGCGACACCCTTGCCCGGTGCTCCACAGTACGCGGACGACACACTGCTGCTGGTCCGGGCCGCCACTGAGGACATCATCTGCCTCAGACAGATCCTTGACTCCTCGGCAGCCGCGGGCTAGAAGATCAACTACCACAAAAGCACCGCTGTCCCCATGAATGTTCCAGAAACCAATGCAAGCTTCGCCGGCTGCTTGGAACACTGCAGTGCCAGCGCGCCTCCTTCCCACAAGTTTATCTCGGGCTCCCGCTCTCTAATACCAAGCTCAACTTGGCGGCCTTCACAACCCTGATAGCCAAAGTGGACAGACATTTTATCCGGATGGAAAGCTTTGCTTCTAAACCATGCTGGCCGCCTTGTACTGTGCAAGCACTTTGTCAGCGCAGAAGAGCCTTCCTATGGTCGGGCCAAGATACAACCACTGGTGCCCAATGCCTGATCGCGTGGGAGAAAGCGTGCCGGTCCAAAACAGAAGGCGGCCTGGGTATCAAACAAATTACAGTACAAAATGCATGCCTGCTTCTCAAGCTCTTACGCCGGCTCCATCATCCAGCTGGATCCTCCTGTGCCTCCTGGTCCTGGGCGCACTGACCTCCACTTACTCCCTTGTCCCTTCACGGGGATGTCGTAGGCGCGCACTAGGATGCTCTCCGCTCCCTCCTCCCAGCCTACCGTCAGCTAACAAGTGTCACTTCTCGTAATGGCGCCGCCACTGCGTTCTGGGAGGACACCTGGTCCGGCGACAAGCCGCTGTACACGATCTTCCCGGCCCTATATAGCCACGTGGCACCGCACAATGCCTCTCTTCAGGACGTGGTGCGGCGCGGTGTGCGCGACTTTCTGGTCGCACGCCTAACGCCCGAAGGATCGGCAGAGCTGATTGCTGTCCAAGGCAATCTGAACGGCTGGCTACCACAGGATGAATGAACCCGATGACCGCCGCTGCATCTTTCAGACGACTCATCACTAGCAAAATCTACAAGCTGGCAACTGGCACCGACGCGACCTGCGCCTTCTACAACTTCGTTTGGCGCAGCTATGCCCCTCCGAAGGTGAAGTTCTTTGCCTGGCTGCTCCTCCGAAATCGCATTCAGTGCATAGCAAACCTGAAGGACACAGATGGCTGCGAGCTCTGTAATGGTGCCAGTGAAACGGCGGACCACCTCATCACGCAATGCCCTTTCGCTCGATCCTTCTGGCGCCACATCGGCTGGAACCCCGACACGATACCGGCAGTGGCACAGCTTTGGACCGTCACGCCCCAAGGATGCCCCTGCTCGCTCTCTGCCCACCGTGATCCTTCTCTGCTGCTGGCTTCTATGGAAGCACAGGCATGGCGTCGTCTTCCGGAACCAAACCCCGAGCCTTCATCACCTGCTGCTCGCATGCCAATCCGAAGCTCATCTCTGGCGCTGGCGCTTCCCAACTCAACTACGGCCTGAAATTGAACACTGGAGCTCCGTCTTCCTCATGTAACTGCTCTACCCAACCTATGGTTGTAAGCCTTCTGCAGTCCTTGTACTGCCTGTAACTGCACCTCGCGCAAACACCTCCGTCACCGGCTAGCCGGCATCAATGGAAATCATTCAGGTGGGGACTAATCGTGCCCCCCGGTGTTTCCTCAAAAAAAAAAAATGCTTAGTACTATGGTCAGTTCAGACGGAGTTCTCTGAATGCCGACGGTGTGAAGTTCATCTGACTCTGACTAATATTTGTACATATCCAGCGGCGGGGCCGTATAAACTGAAGGAGTTTCTAGCTATCACTCAATTCAGTTAAGCCGCGCCTTAATTTGTCATGTGATCAAATCATACGCTCGCTTCTTGGACTACGGTGGGGATAGCTGAGAATCTTATTTGGTTGTGCGTACAATAATACCGAAGCTTCAGATTCAGATCGGCAATGCGAGCGATGTACGGCCAGTAGGTCACATATATCCAATACGCAGATATATAGCAACATGCTCGCTCCTTAATTTGTAACGGCGGCAGCAGCAGCAGCAGTGTATTCTGAACTTACTCTGGAGCAAGTTTGGCCAACAACATATATACCCAACATTCCACTATAGTTCAATTCCTAATGAGGTAATGCTAATTAAATTCTACCTATACTGTCTCAGCTCTGAAGATGGTTATTGCTACATACTGGTCTGAGGACAGTTCATGTGAACTTACTAATTAAACTAGTAGCACATATAGACGACCATGTATAGTGAAAATGTCAACA
The DNA here is from genome assembly GCF_002211085.1 of Panicum hallii. NCBI lineage: Eukaryota > Viridiplantae > Streptophyta > Magnoliopsida > Poales > Poaceae > Panicum > Panicum hallii. The sequence goes on along the minus strand of NC_038049.1, from coordinate 1,121,022 downwards.
ATTCGAGTAAACAATGCATTGCCAACTAACCAACTACAAGTAGTCTACAAGTGCGTCTCCACATGGAATGGAAGAGGTGCTGGCCAAGGACCATCTGTCTCTCTACTCCCCAGATTTGACCTTGCCGAGCTCCTTCTTCCTTCTGCTACTCGATCTGCAATCATTGAAACATTCATTCTTGGCCCGTTTCCTCTTGGACCACAGTGGTAGATGGCATACTCGATCAACTAGTTTACAAATTTCTAATAATCGATGCTGCCACATGCTGTTTAACATACAGTACTGGACGGCTGCAAATGAGATGACACTTGCTTATTTATATATAGGATCTTGACTGGAATGGTAGAATCAAATTAATCCCTTAATCTAGACAGTATAGGTGAAATCATACGACATGACCGAGATAGATTTTGACAGCCATGTGTGCAGGTAAGTAAAAGGACGAAGATAAATTATTATGAAACTAACTGTAGCCCAAAACTAAACAAAAAATGGGGACGTATCTCAATTTTGGTAGAGCACTAATAATCAATGCATCTATCTTTCAGTATTGCACGTTAATCTCCGGTTAGTTGGTTAAGAAAAACTCTCGATAGTTTTATTTAATTTTGCCCTATAAATCCAAAAAAACTTGGGGATGTAGCTCAATTGGTAGAGCACTGAATCTTGCATGTTAGAGGCACGGGGTTCGATTCCTCGCATCTCCAATTATTAGAAACATTCACAATGGTTCAGTTAATTAATTAATTAATCTTCAAGCTAAGGATAGCTAGCATTCATGTCACCAGAACCGGCCCACTAAAATCTAGGCGAGGGCTGCAAAATCTGAGGCCCATCGAAGCCCAGAGGCAACTCTTCTTCCACAGCGGAGCTAGAACGTGGTGAGATCATCGCCCTGCCCAGGCTTTGCAGGTCAGGTGTTTTGAACTTTTGATAGGATGGAACCTTCTCGTCCAAATTGTTCTCGAGAACCTAAGGAAGAGAGAGGAAGCATACAGCTGATGATGCATCGCCAGCCTTTCTGTGCTCTGCACGGCACGGGCTTGATGATGATGCCCCTGTTTGTTGTTGGCTGTTGCCCATCCTGCACCTCAACACACAATACCTGAGCATATCTATATCTCTTTCCTGATACGGTTTCCATAAATCAAGGAGGGTAGTCTTGATTATATTGGTTAAATCAATCAATGAATCTACGTACTACGCCTGAACATCTGACGCTATCATCTACTATGCAGATCAACATGTAGAGGTTGATCTATGCAAAATAAAGCTACAGGATTCGACGCACCCCTAGCATCTCCAAAGAAATACGTAGTTTCTTCTTTAATCTCTCTTCCATGCAAAAAATATAAAATCTTTATATTATGAAAGCAAACAAAAGTTGGGGATGTAGCTCAACCGGTAGAGCATTAATCTATGCATAATAAGGGTATGGGGTTCAACTCCTCGCATCTCTAACAAAAAATTGATTTTATTTTATTTATCTTCCATATATCTATAGAAAAGATATAAAATGTTCATTCTGCAAAACCAATGAAAAGTTGGGGATGTAGCTCAACCGGTAGAGCATTAATCTATGCATGATAAAGGTACGGGATTCAACTCCTCGCATCTCCAACAAAAAATTGATTTTATTTTATTTATCTTCCATATATCTATAGAAAAGATATAAAATGTTCATTCTGCAAAACCAATGGAAAGTTGGGGATGTAGCTCAACTGGTAGAGCGTTAATCTATGCATGATAAAGGTACAGGGTTCAACTCCTCGCATCTCCAACAAAAAATTGATTTTATTTTATTTATCTTCCATATATCTATAGAAAAGATATAAAATGTTCATTCTGCAAAACCAATGGAAAGTTGGGGATGTAGCTCAACTGGTAGAGCGTTAATCTATGCATGATAAAGGTACGGGGTTCAACTCCTTGCATCTCCAACAAAAAATTGATTTTATTTTATTTATCTTCCATATATCTATAGAAAAGATATAAAATGTTCATTCTGCAAAACCAATGGAAAGTTGGGGATGTAGCTCAACTGGTAGAGCGTTAATCTATGCATGATAAAGGTACGGGGTTCAACTCCTCGCATCTCCAATAAAAAATTGATTTTATTTTATTTATCTTCCATATATCTATAGAAAAGATATAAAATGTTCATTCTGCGAAACCAATGGAAAGTTGGGGATGTAGCTCAACTGGTAGAGCGTTAATCTATGCATGATAAAGGTACGGGGTTCAACTCCTCGCATCTCCAACAAAAAATTGATTTTATTTTATTTATCTTCCATATATCTATAGAAAAGATATAAAATGTTCATTCTGCGAAAACTAATGGAAAGTTGGGGATGTAGCTCAGCTGGTAGAGCGTTAATCTATGCATGATAAAGGTACGGGGTTCAACTCCTCGCATCTTCAAGAGTTTTTTTTTCTAATTTCTCTTCCATGCATGATATAAAGGTATAACGTTCAACAAGATTAAGTTTTTTTCTTTAATTTGTTTCCCAAAGAAGATGGTGAGAATTTGTGATTACCACCTATTCTTAGGACGTGCAACCGTTTTTTGTAGTGAACCTTGTAAATCACTACTCCTGACTCATGTGCTGGGTGTTTTTTCTAAAAGAAAAAGGTTCTACTATATGTCTCTTAGATATTATCGATTGGATCTGTATCCTTATCCTTCATGGATGTTGTCGGACAAATCGGTGTTAGGAAAGCAACAGTTTGGGTGTGATCCCAAATATCTCATACTATAAAGATTTCATTACGCGTTGTACAAGGAACAATTGAAAAACAAATTTAAAAAGGTCCTGATGAGCAGCGGACGTCCATGTCCTTAGTTTTCCCTTTCTTCCATGGTACTAACAGAGGCAAGAAAAATCATTCGATTCTAAGCTTAAACTATCATTTGGTCCTATTTTATCAGCAAGAAAACACTACTTCGCAACAGCAAGAACAAAATGTTATAAATCTCAGCAGGAATACGGGGCGCACGGCCACGATCCGAAGAAGAATCCTGATGAGGAATTCCAACAAGATCACACCAGACGGTCTAATCCTGCAACATGTACCAATCAAACTAACCACTTCTTTTTCATGAAGAACCGATCAAACTAACTTGATTTGAGGCAGCGGCGGAAGTTCAGCACATGTACAACATCCAAGATGGGACATTTATCGGAGTGCATCCCAGCTTCCAAATTAAAGTAGTGGATTTTCTTTTTTGTTCCATTGACGATGCATATGAGTTGTGGGTGCAAGTAATTAAGTTAGAAGATAAAAATTAAAAATAATTATAATGCGAAGATAACTAAAAAGTAGGGGATGTAGCTCCATTGGTAGAGCACCGTGCACAAAGAATGAACATTCAAGTAAGTTACTGGAATGACTTAAACCACCAAAGGGGATGTAGCTCAAATGGTAGAGCGCTCGCTTTGCATGCGAGAGGCACGGGGTTCGATCCCCCGCATCTCCATTTATTTTTATTTTTATCCGTCTCTCTCCTCCCCGGTGGCCGCCCCCACCGTTCATCCACAGGTGAATGCCACCCACCCCGCCATTACCAGCAGCTTCCCGCCGCTCCACTCCATCCTGCGTTTCCCAACACCCTCGCCGTTTCGTTTCCTCCGCCCGTCGCACCAATCCAGTCAACCACCGTACCCGATGGCGTCGTCGGCGTTCAAGTCCACCACGCGCCGCGACCTCCACGCCTCCTCCTCCTCCACCTCCCGCTCCGACCCGCCCCCGTGCCCACGCCGCTCCCGCTCCCGCAGCGTCAGCGCCGCGCCCCGCGCCCGCGGCCACGAAAGCCTCCAGCTCCAGGAGGACTACGCCAACACCCGCACCAACCCGCTCTTCGACTCCGCGGCCTCTCCCTCCGCCTCCCCATCTCCGCCGCCGGGGACTACTACTAGCGCCGGCGGCGGGGATGTGCCCAGGCGGGGCAGAGGGCGTGAGCCGCTCAAGGGTGGGGGACGCGGCGGCGGTGGGAGAGCGCGGTCTGTGTCCGTCACACCGCAGCGGCGGCACGCTGTCTCTGTGCCGTCGGCGGACGCTGCTGGTGCTGTCGGTGCGAGGAGGGCTTCGCGGCCGCGGTCAGTGGCCGACGACGCACGCCCGTACAGGGGCTCTGAGGTCAGTCTCTGCTTCACATTTCACCACAAAATTTTATCTCCAGAAAAGCTCCCCGCTTTTTCATGACTACGGTTTGCAAAATTTTCTTTGTTTTGCTTTCTGCTATACGATCAGCTAGTACACTAAGTACAGGCCGTGTAGATATGCAGACTAATTGATAGTCAATCTGCATTCTATGTGTATAGCAATCTGAATATAGCTGACTAACTGTTGTCAGGGGATGGCAATTAATCGAAAGTTTTTGTCTTGCTACTTCTGACAGACCGATGCTGAAACCATGGACGTGGCAATGAAATTGCAGTCATGGAGGAGCCGGCATTCGAATTCAGAGGTATGTCAATGGTTCTGAACCCTAGATTGGATGTCTTACGTGTATGGTAACCCTGTGCTTTAAAGAAACTTGAACTCTCAGTTTCTCACAAAGTAAAATCCTCACAGGGCAAGAATAGGGGAATTGATGCAAGCTGTTCATCTCAGGGGTCAACAAACGGAGTGGTATGTAAATAGCTTGTGTACTTTTGTGCTTTGGTCAAATGATGCATGCCATGGGGTTTGCAGCCAACATGAACATGCTAGTGACTAAAAGTGTGTTTATTGCGCAAAGGGTTCTCAACAAATGGATGAAACTGCTCATTCAGAAGCTAGTACTGCTGCTTCCTCAACAGGTCAACATCTTGAGCATGTAAGAACTGGTGAAACACTCGTGTGAAGCTATTGTCTGTCGCAATTCCTTGGTGTAGCTATGAACTTGAGAAAAGATTACTTTTGAAAAGTGATGTTTTCTAAATGGAAGGAGTGGCACATATGCAGTTTTCCTTTGTTTTTTTAGGGCTAGTACAATGGATATTCCAACATGATGCCCACTTATTCTCTGAGTTTGCACCATATTCTCTTTCAATACAATATTGCCAGGTTGAAATGTGTTTTCTAGATATTTCGCTAGTCCCGCTTAATGTTTGCGAAGGAAAAAAGTTTGCCTTCATTTCCAGCTTTTGCTTTGAATTTGGATTTGCTGTTTTTCTCCACTATATTCTGTCTGGACCTTTCATTCATATTTTATTCTCTTGTGCTAAGTTGTTCATGATGCTACTATTTTTCGTTGATCAATAGGCCATTTGGCAGCAGAACAATTCAAACGTCCCAGTGGATCCAGTTCTGGAAATTCCTCCCGAGTTCGATCCAGATTCTGCTGAGTTTATCTTTGACATAAGTGATTATGCAACAGAATACCGAAAGAAAGATGTTGTAGAAATCCCTCTTGAATTTGATACAGATGCCGCTGAGCTGGTTTCTGATACGAGGAACAGTGCAGAAAAACAGCACTGGGAGCAAACGGAAATTCCTCTTGAGTTTGATACAGATGCTTCAGAGCTGGTTTCAGACATATGGCACCATGAATCAAACCAGCAACTGGGTCAATTGGAAGCTTCTCTTGAGTTTGATCCGGACACCTATGAGCTGACTCCTGACATTACAGAATATACAATAAAACTCAAAGAGGTCTGTTAACTGCTGTGCCAACTGTGTTGTGCCTTAAGTTAAATGTAGTCACTACTCATCAATTATAACCCTTTACTGCTTGATTGCAGTCACATGAACGCGCTCGGAAGCTTCGGGCAGATTTGGCAGTTGAAGAGCAGCGGGAACAAGAACTCAGTAGAATGCTGAAGGACATAGTAACAACTCCACAATTTACTGAGACACATAAAAAGCGGCCAAGAAGAAAGGTAACGTACCTGCTAATCCAAACACTAATACAATCCATTTGTTCATGTAAGCTAGAGGTTTGTGTTAATAATATGCAATCTTGATCTTACCTTTATATCTGCTTTGGGATTACAGAGTAGCATAGAAAGGCTGAAAGTTTCGAGGCATTTAGCTGAAGAGGCAATGAATTATTTCGAGGAATGTGTTTCAATTTCAACAATGGATAGCACTGATTTCTCATCACCTGAGGACCCTCAACCAAATTCAATTATGAATGCCCAACCAAAGAGCAATAGTAGATTTTTCCACAAAGGGAGATCAAGCTTTCAAGAACCCCACACTCTAGCTGATCAACATAGCCATCATGAGGTTAGTCAATTAATTTTTCTCTTAGCTTGGAGTTTTGTTGTTCCAGTTGGCTCGTTGCTGTCTTTTAATATGCTCTCATTTGTTGGAAGTGCACAGTAGTATGACCCTGTACTGAGACTCAAATTTGAATTATTCTTGGAATATATTGTGTGCCCTTATTTCGTGATATTATCTCCAGCTTATTGAGTGTTCTGAATCATGGGGAGCACCGCAAAAAATTTCATTATTCTATTTTAGAAGATACATATATCTGGGGGTCATCCTGAAAATGCTACCCTTATATAATAGATTGTCATAAATCATAATAACATTGGTAATTGTTATCCTTCTCTAGTTTATCTTCTGTCTGATGTATAGTTTCAGAGGATATCCTCACCTTGAATTTTTCGTGTTATTTCAGTAAAATGGCATTTTTTTCTCTCTTTGCTTCTCCCAGGATTTGGACAAGCAAACTCAGTGCTCAATTAGCATAACTGGATCTGATGTCTCTGACAATGCTATATTTGTCCACACAAACACCCATGGTTTGAAAGTTAGAAGCAACTCAAATGATGATCTCGATGGCTTCGACACTCCACGGAGCAGAAGTTCCTGTTTTTCTTTCACCCATGAGCCAGTTAAAAATGTGGAAAACTGTAATGTTCAGCAATACCTTGGGAATTTTGGAAGGGGAAACAATAAAGAGTTAAGAGAGACGAGGCCTAGTTATTTTGCTGATGACTATGTCTCTCAGAGAGTTAATCTGGAGTTACTTAAGGATATGTCGACCTTTCAGAATCGAATGGATTATGGAGGGCTTCTTATATGTAACATTAGAACATTCTGACAGTGAACAGAGTAAATAGTGCCCACCGGCTAAATAAGTAAAGTAAATTATCATGATGCAACTGTAAAGAGATTAGTATTGTTCAAGCATTCGCATTGTGAGTGTAACTGTTTCTTTTCTCTTTGGCATATGTGAACGTTTGGCGGTTCTGTAATAATCATACATCCGCTTTTTTTTTTGTTTACTTTGGGAATAATGTATTTAGCACTATAGGAATGGCATACCCACTTTTATTTATATTCTAAAACCAAGTCGATTGGGCTTGTTGTCAACATTGCAAGTCAAAATATGCCATTACCGAGGTTTGGCTTTGTTCGTGCGACGACGTACCATGTTCCCATTTTTCTTTGGAGGAGACGTCATGTTATGATGTTACTAGCTGCTCTCCCTTTTATCGAAGCGAGTACTTTATACACACGTTAGAGTGGTTGGTTCATGTCAGTACTAGATTTGGGCGTTCTTCTGCCCATACCCTCGTAAAAGCTGCAGGCTTGATTTGTGCTATCTTATACCAGCATTATATTCTTATTATTTCCATATCAGTCAGCAGTTGTATGTCCAGGTAAGTTGGAAGCAAACATGTTGCTTCATGACGAGTGAGGTATGAGAAGGAAAGGTTTGGAGTTCCCTTGTCTTCGGTTCAGGAATCTGGCGACCTAAAACTTTTTCACTAGGTAAGCTCTCAGACAGGCAAAAGTATAGATGAGAAACGACGTTAACTGCTAAACTAAACACTCGCCTGATTACGTTAACGTGCTTTGCTTTTGAGCCTTAACACGGCAATGGGGGCATGAGACAGCAGCAGACGGCATGAATGAAAAGGCCCAGGGCCGACGACCCATCCACCACGAAACAACTTAAGGTCCAAGGCCCATACGTGTCAGTTCTAGATTTCGTTCTCGTTTTGCCCATTCCCATAAAAAAACTGAATGCAGGTTTGACTTCTGCTATCTTGTACGCTATTAATTATATTCCTATTACTTCCATCTTAATTAATCAGCCGGGTTATTATATATATATACAAGTATTGGTGAGGATGTTCGTTTAATTAGGACGTGGGCAGATATGATGTAGTTGCAGGTAACTTGCAAGCAAGCAAGCATTCATGCATCATGTTGCTGCATAACGGGTGAGAGATTAGATGAAAGGTTTGGAATTCCCCCGTCTTGGTTCAGGAATCTGGCAACCTAAAACCTTTTTACTTGGCCGACTCAAATGAAAGACGACAGCCACAAAAGTAGATGAGAAACCAGCAGGTCGACAAAAAGTTGGCGTAACAAGCAACACGTTCAAAATTAATACTCGCATTGCTGCACAGGCTGTTCTGTCTTTACTTCTGGGTTTTTGCATTCCTTGGTCTTCAGTATTTCTGGTATGGTTGTACATGTTTCCGAATGTGAACAAGCTTAGCTTGATTCCTTTAGTACAGCTTAACTATTGGTTTCGTTTTTCCCATGCTGGTAGTCATATGTCGCACATCAGTGGCTGACAGTCAGTTATCTGAATTATATTGTTAGTGCACGCTTTGTGCCATGTCAACTTTGGATGGATGGTCCAGTCAGTCAGGCCTGGACAAATCACAGTTGCTTAGCACGAGTATCATGCAAATTTCCCTCCCACTCAGGCCTTGACAAATTTCCCGGGGAGTGGTATTCTCATTTGAATCGAGTGACACATTTTTATCTTTGTCGATCCGCTGTGGTGGATGATTGAGTGATGATTGCAGCTCGGTTCTTGCATTGCATTCAAGGCTCTGCTCTGCTGTGTTCGGACAAGTGTCGCGGACGTTGCAGTTGCAGAGCAGGAGAGGAGGAACCAACGGCTTGGGAGAAGGCAGCGCATGGGAGGGCATGCCATTTGGAGTTGGAGGCCTGCACTGCAGCCGGGCGGCGCAACGTGATTTCCGTCGCCTTGTGCAGCCATGGCTCGGAGCCAGAGGCAGCCGTGTTTATACACATGTTGGCTCCTTCAATTCCGTGCATGCCTTCTCCGGTTGTGGTGCTTAACAAACAAACAAACAAACAAACAAACTCACTCACTCTTCAAAAAAAAGAAAAAAAAACCTACCACGACGGAGACATGAATGAGCTTCGTCACGCTCAAATTAGATACACACAATACAGAAATTTACCAAAACAAAAAAAAAACTGTTACCAGGCTCTCTCTTTTTCCTAATTTGAAAAAAAAGGTCCTCCTAATTTCGTCTTACACCGACAGTTTGAAGCCAGGCTGCTCATTGTTCGATGGAGTGACTGATTTTCCAGGCCACGGTGATCTGTTTGTTACCTGCACTGCACGCGTAGGCCGCCGCGCAGCACGGTGAAAACGGCAGCAACTGGTTGCCAGGCGAGCAAGATTACAGCAGCATAACAATTAACAGGGTGTCTTCATGTTTTACCAGCACAGCAGTAACGGGGCGGAGCGGAGATCCATCCATCTTGACCAAAACCCCACCGCCGCCTCTTGTCCTGCGCCCGCGCTATAAAACCTCCCTGCTGCATCCATCTCGCCGGCGAGGACCGACGGGGGAGCCAGTAGACGTCCTACGGAAACACGCTGCGTCCCCCGCCGCTCAGAGACGGAGGCAGAGATCGATCATGGAGAGAAGATCTCCTCAGCCATCTCCGCCCCCTGTTTCCTCCCCTCCGTCGTCCTCCTCGTCCTCCTCCATCTCCATCGAGGAAATTCCTACCCGCAAGAGGGCCAGGGCGAGGGCCAGGACCCAGGCCAAGGGCGCCGACAAGCCCAAGAGGCCCCGCAAAGAGGCGCCCCGCCAGACCCAGAGCAAGGAGGACCCCGCCGATCCTGCTCCCAATGCCGCCGCCGCCGCCAGCGGCAAGAGGAGCTCCGTCTACAGGGGAGTCACCAGGTACGCGTCTCGCCATCGGCATGCCGCTGTCCTACCCGTCCCACCTCCTGATTCCGATCGCCATCGCTGCTCCCCTCGATCCCAATCGCAATTCTCCGCGGGGCCTGCATTGCTGCCAGGTCTGTCCAACCAAAGCAATTCAGATTTCAGAAATAGTGGGAGGAGTATCTATCTGATCCCCAGCCCTCAACTGCACAGAGTTGCTTCCTTCTGTTTGCAATTGCTTCCGACGCGAAATCTCCGCTTGCATGTTTCATCCATCGATTCTGGACCGCAAGCTGTCAGTTCCTGTTTGCTCTGCTCATCTTTACGGAGTTCTGAGCGCCAAGCTCTCTCTTTTTTTTTAGTAAAAAAAAAACTGTCTCTTTCTCTCTGTTCTTGTTATATTTCCACGCTAGGAGAGGTCGTTTTCTGATAGCTAGGAAGTAGGAAGTTAGTTCATCTGCTTTACTGCCAGCCGTCTTGTGGTGCTCGGTTTCTTTGATTTCTTTTCCCCCCTCTTCTCCTTGTTGTAAGGAGAGCGCTGCAAATTTCTTTTGTAAATTAATGCTGCTGCTTCTCACCCACATACGCGTCGCGTTGCATGCGTGTAAACAGGCACAGGTGGACTGGCAGGTTCGAGGCCCATCTCTGGGACAAGCACTGCCTCACCTCCCTCCAGAACAAGAAGAAAGGCAGGCAAGGTGTGTATTTGCTCCTTGTATCACAAATGCATGTACACTCACTTGAAACTTGAAAGGGACATGGAAATGATTTTCTACATATTCTAGTCATATTCTTTTTCTTCTGAAAAATGGTTCTTTTTTATCTTACTTTTTTTCAAAAGGAAAACAAAAATTCCAATACGAGGATTGAGCACTGAGCAGTAATACCTACCAATAGAAACCCAAACAATTAAGGTCCTTTGTCCTCTGCAAGGATCCTGATGCATCTGCCAGTAGTACAGAGCTTATTTCAAGAGTGCACCGAATTTCTTAAGGCTGACATTCTGATCAGGCTTTGTTTACCTCCTTTTCTTTCTGCTATCTTTGGTGGGGGCCCTTGCCTGGTGATCTGCATGTGACTGTGATCTACTACCGCTTGCTGCTGTACTGGGTGCCCCTACTCAATAGTCTATTTGGGTAAGTCCCACATTTTACTAAATATATCTAAGCTGCCTTTGCCAGATTCATGTTACTTGTCGCCAGATCATGGTGTGGTCTGCATCCTTGTCTTGCTATGAAAACCAATTAATTGTCCACGATCTGCAGGGGCCTACGATACTGAGGAGGCAGCTGCTCGTGCATATGACCTTGCAGCTCTCAAATACTGGGGTCCTGAAACGGTCCTGAATTTCCCAGTAAGTTCCTGCATGCTCCTAGAAAATATTTTTTCTCCAATCTGTCAAGAGTTCATATTGTTAGCAGAGACAGAGGGCGAACTGAAAATGGCTTCTTTTGTGCTCAATTATTTATGAACAAGACACCAGCTAGCAATAAATTTAGATGACATGAAGCGATGAGCTCAGAGCTCACCACCTCTGTCGTCTTGTTACAACTAGTAGGAAACATGTCATTATGCAAACACAGACAAGACTAGCTTCATTAATGTGCGGTCGTAAGCAAGCAGGGGTAGTAACTGGCCGTCAAAGTCTGTTTGCATTTGGTACATGCATGTTAACTATGTTAGTAGATGACATCAATCGACTAAGATTGGTAATTTGATTGATGCAGGCGGAGGATTACTCGGGCGAGATGTCTGAGATGGAGGGGGTGTCGCGGGAGGAGTACCTGGCCTCCCTCCGCCGCCGGAGCAGCGGCTTCTCCAGAGGGGTCTCCAAGTACAGAGGCGTCGCCAGGTACTACTTAATCACCAGCATTCAAATTAAAACCCCTCACTTATTATAGATTTCTGGTTCAACTAGCACATGCAGCAGCCAGCAATGTTCATCAAACACACCTGCAAAACTGTGCAACCCAAGTACCAAAAATGGAACTGAGAATGGGGTCCAGTCCAGAGTGCAGGCTGACTCAAAGGCAGAAACCTTTCTGCTGTAGTATTCTCTATTCCGCTGACACGGCATGTTGGAGAAGAGGTCCACCTGTAACGTGACTGCCATGCATCACCTGGGCCTATGACACGTCACACGCCAGCCATGTCATGCATGCATGACACATCAGCATTGTTCACCTAGAAGTGCCAGCTCTGTACTGCATGCACCACTTAGTTTTGAACCCAGTGCATCACTCGTTATCTCTCCTCATTGTTCAGAGATGCATGTCTTGAGATTCATTCAGTATAAGTTAAAATAATGAGATTTCAATATTCTTATTGTTTTGATGATCAGGCATCACCACAACGGGAGGTGGGAGGCGCGGATTGGGCGAGTCTTTGGGAACAAGTACCTCTACTTAGGAACATTCGGTATGGGCTTGTGTACTATACTCCCCAAAAATGTTTATAGTTGCATGCTCTTTGCATTTCTTTTAACAAGTTAGCTTATGCCAGCATTTAAGGGCTACTCTTGTTTGTTGTAGAATTGTCCTACTTACTGTCAGGGCCACCTAACTCTAACCAGTTTTTATGAAGGTTCATCGACCTAACTTCTACACAATTGAATGGCTCGTATTTCTTAGTTTCCCTTGAATGCAGACTAGCCAATCCCCTTGTATACTGTCCTATTCAGATATGAGTGATCCTAACTACTATGTCGCTTTTCTAAATGAAAAACAAAGAAAAAAACAGTGAATCTGATCATCTATCAAATCAGATCATACTAGGGAGCATAATACTGGTGCACTTTTCCTGGGGCCAAAAAAAAAAGTCCTTTTCTTGATTGTCAAGATCAAGACCATAAGACCAAGATACTCTCATGTAAGCAATCCCCAGAAATTTGCTCCTTCAGAAGTCCAACTTGCCTAAAAATTAGTAGCATAAAACAGGCAAGCTGTTGGCTAATTAGTAGCCAAAACTACATGGTTTCCAAACTCATGTGACACGCACGTGGCGCGAGTAGTCACCACTCACCTGCCATCCACTGCCAGTTGCAGTAATAATAAGATGGTACCTAGGGATCTTCAATTCATCAGCACTGCCGGCCTTTTGTTTTTTCACTTGCCTGCGTGACTCAGCACCAGCAGCCAGTGATCTCTTCACGTGCATCAAGCATGCCCTGTGTGGCTGTGTCAAAACTAGATCAAGATTCAAGATCCAGACCACAGATTTGCTTTCACCGCTATTACCATCATAAAAGGTCAGTGATAGAGGAAAACACAGAGGTTAACTACTTGCACTGAGATTGGACATGTCCAGTGACTGGCACATGTGAAAGGAAGCGGCCACCGTCCATTCAAATTAGTGAATAGCCATTGTCTGCAATTCAGTATCTCCTATTAGGACAACAGTGCCCGAATGATCATCTCCTGCATGTTGTATTCTCAAACCAACAAAAATATACATTCACCAGAATCTGCCACCTAGTATTTGTCTTACTTTCCGGATGCACTGTACTCTAAGGACAATGACACTTGAACAAATTTCACATTGTCGAATTTCTCAAGATATTAGTCAATGCATCATGTCTAAACTTACAAAAATGCACTCATTCAGACAAACTTACATCATTCTCTTCCTGCAGACACTCAAGAGGAGGCAGCCAAGGCCTATGATCTTGCAGCGATTGAATACCGAGGTGCCAATGCTGTAACCAACTTCGACATTAGCTGCTACCTGGACCACCCGTTGTTACTGGCGCAGCTCCAGCAGGAGCCACAAGTGGTGCCAGCACTCAACCAAGAACCTCAACCTGATCAGAGTGAAACTACAGTCCAAGAGTCTGATTCAAGTGAAGCGAAGACACCTGATGACAATGCAGAGCCTGACGATAATGCAGAGCCTGATGCTAATGCACAGCCTGATGACAATGCAGAGCCCCTCACAGTCGACGCTGTCATTGAAGAGAGCTTATGGAGCCCTTGCATGGATTACGAGCTGGATATCATGTCAAGATCTAACTTTGGCAGCTCAATCAACCTGAGCGAGTGGTTCACTGATGCAGACTTTGGCAGCGACATTGGGTGCCTGTTCGATGGGTGTTCTGCAGTTGATGAAGGCAGCAAGGATGGTGTAGGTCTGGCAGATTTCAGCTTGTTTGAAGAAGGAGATGGTAAGCAAAAGGATGTTATTTCAGATATGGAAGAGGGAATACATCCTTCAACGATGATCAGTGTGTGCAATTGATCTTGAAACCTACGCGTGCTGTCTGTGGGATGCGAGATATCCAAAAAGGTTTTCACTTTTCAGGTGTCCTTTCTTGGGTATACTTGATTTGTCCAATGTCATAATGCCACTACTGCAAAGAAGCTGAACTTCTTGTAGAAAGCCCCATGGCATTTAGCTTGGCATTAGACAAATGTGTTAATGTTCTTTGATTCTTTGAATTTGCTCCAGGCTGCTTGACTAACCTTGAGAGATTGTCTCACTTAGCCTAGAATCAACTAATCACATCCTGATGAATCTGAAATGTGGTTTGAATGGTTGTGTAGCATCACAGTTTTGCATGGCAGTGCTGCCAATGCAGCACATATTTGTGCGTTTCAACAGTTACAAGGCCGGAACCCTAATAGCTCCAGCTTAAGGAACATAGCTTCTTCTTTTTTTTTAGAATTAATCTTGACAGAAGACCGTATAATTTTTATTCCATACATGTGACATTTTTTTTTCAAAAGCTGATAGTTTACCGAGAGCTACTTAAAAGACAATAGGAAGTTGTCGACGAGTCCCCCCCAAGGCAATCATATATGAGGTGGAACATACACCAGTATCACATATCGATGTCAAAACTTGTTGATAAGTAAATTCTTTTCGAGGCGTCATACATGAATACACAGAGTATACATCTTCAACGTCCAGTAAAAGAATGGAAAGCAAATTTAAACAACCTATTCACGGCGTAAAAGTATCTCTTTTCCTGCTAAGTACAAACAGGACTACCTTTTTAGCATTCTGAATGATGGCAAGTCTTGAACGCTAGAAATGCACCCCATAGTAAGCTCTTTCTCTAATTGAACTCGTGTAGACTTCAGAACCTCCTGTAAAATGGAAATAATCATCAACTCAAACAAGGTGTTGAAATGGAAAATGATTAGCATGCATAGATTATTGTCTAAGTGAACAATGCTCACATTGAATTCCATATAACTAGCTCGCCTTGCAAGCCATTGAGCATCAAGCACCTGAAATGCTACACAAAAAAGGTTATCGAAGGCTGCCTCGTCATCTTCAAGTAGTTGAACGAAGTGGACACCAGCTTTTGTACTAATTTTTCCTACAAAGTGATATAGCGGATAAGATTTAGTTCTTCATTGATTGCCTGCTTACGGACCAAATTCCAGAGGCAGTGGAACCATGGCGGGAAAATGAATCCGAATGAATACTAAAAGTATTTAGCAGACATTGCAATAAATCACCTGATTGTAAATCCAGCATTTGAACTAACATATAAGATATGTTTACACCACCTGCTGCGAAAGGATACTCCCACTCAGCTCTCTTACCCTCGGCCTTGTGCAGTAACCTATGAAAGGAATCCTGCATATAAACTACAGAGGTTAAACACAACAGGGTCACCCATTAATGGCCGATTTATATAGTAAGTGTTCAGGATGGATAGAAACATACTGGATAATTTCTGGCAAAGTATATTAGGTTCTCCAAGGACAGGAACCCACCTGCCCTGCAAGTTCAGCATACAACTCATATTGGTTCAAGTGGTGCCAACATAATGCATGATAATTTATCATGAAATTTCATAGGAACCTAAAATCTGTTGATGGGTCAGAGTTTTGCCAGCCCATGTCCTTCCACAGATCTGATTTTAGAGGAGGAAGTTGTCGGTTAGGATAAGCTAACCTCCAAAGTTCTTTCAGAGCATCCTGTAACAGAAAAAAGATATTACCTTTTCTGATCAACACTGCCTTGTCAGTCACGAATCAGCATATCAAATCTATTGTATTTATCCCATTCCTCCAGGTAGAAAATTAGCATTCACTTGATAGGAGAAAAGTAAACCATAAAGGTAAACTATATAGAGAACCAGAACCTGGTGCTTGACAGAGGAGCAGTCATATGGCACATCTAACCTTTGTCTCAACAATTTCAATCTTTCTACCTGCAAAGTTAGCGAAACTGTTAAATACCAGAAAACAGTAACTTAACAAAGTTGAGCAATGTAAACACTACTTTAGGAACTGAGAAGGAAGTCAAGAATAATGTGCCTAAACTTGCTCTCTAAAAGAAATTAAGATTAAGGGAAGAAGGATTGCTTTGTTTTCCTTTAGACACATGCATGCCAGCATCCAAGGAGAAAGTCAATTAAGAAAAGAAATTAACAACAGATGTGAAATGGATACACTCATACACCAACATTTGCAATAAGGTAAAGAAATAAGGACATGTTGATGCAGGGCAAGAAAAGGTTTTACTTTAAGCACAATCAACTCATCCAAGAACTTAAGCTTGAAGCTGTTGGGGAAATATAACTAATATCAAATTTCTCCTTACTAATAACAAAATCTCCTGATAGCATACTGCTATACAAACTCATGCTATCAATAGAAGGATTCCCTTCCCTTTCTGTTGTACATCAGTTCAAATGAAAATAGGACTTTTGTAAGCACCACTGTACCTGTAATGGACTGAGATTAAGTGGAACTGTTTGTCCATTTTGTGAACTTTGGGGAGCAGAAGAGCAACCAAAAAGCCTTGCAATCAAAGATCCAAATTCAGAAAGAGCATTTACTGCATAGAGAGGAACGGTTTTTTTCAGAGCAGTACTTCAGAATGGCATGAGTGACAATTGTAAGTGCAGCGTATTAATCAGAAAAGAATGGCAAAAGTGAATTTAAACACAAATGATAAATAGATGTTTTAGATATAATCAAATCTTTAAACTAGGGGATCTTGTATATAGAATGCATTATACATTTTCTTATCAATAAATGGATCATCTGGTGCCCAAAGCATTAAGAAATAAAAATGTGAGCGAAGTGGATATTTTCAGAAATAGAATTACCAGAAGCACCCAAGTGATAACTCATAAATACATGGACTAGGATGAAAGAATTTATCAAGTAGGACTGTAGGAGTGAAATCTTTTGTATACATGTAAGGAGGACACTATAGCATTAACATCTAGCTCTTCTTGAATTACCTATCTTTCTTGCAGATTGAGCAATAAAAATTGACAGAAGATGCGCCCAACGAAGGCACTCCTCTCTTGTCCCATCCCAGAAATCTGACCGTGTAGCAGGCTCATATCTCTGCAAATAAAAAGAAAGGGCATACTGAAAAAACATGAACTAAAAAGTTGGTCGATGGCCCAAGCATTGGAGGAGTTACTAACCTTGTTTTTTTCTTCATGAGGACCATTTCCTAGAAGAGGTTCTGTTACAGGATCTGATACTGTTGTCTCCATTCGTTTTTCACTTGTTTTATCAGATTCAGAACTGCAAGGCCTTCGTTTTATAGCTTTTGAGGCCATACTAGCTGGCTGTATGAAGCATGCCTGCACCGAGAGAAAATGGAGCAATATCAGAAAGTATACATCGAAAACAACTATAACCAATAAGAGCAATACCAAACTAACGAATATTCTTTGGTCAGCAAGAATCCCAGGAATAGTTTAGAGGTTCAGCACAAATTGAACCATAGGGAGAGCTGACATAGAAAAGTTGACAGTTCAGTAAAGTTTGACGAACCAAATTCGTAGTGAAAATTTTTTTACCTAAAATTACATAGAGAAACAAATCAATACGAGCAAATTTAAGCCATGGTATTGAACGAATTGGAGCACCTAGCTGCAATCGAATTTACGCCCAATTACTGAAGACGCTGGAAGCAATTTTAACTAACTCGCAGCTACTTGGTCCAACAAATGGCAGCCAGCCTCCTTGACATCAAAATTCGCAAATTTAGACCCTTCTTATCATCACAAAGGAAGCTACTGGGGATCGTCTCGTTGAAATCTAGGGAAAGGCCAGAATAGGTCGCCTCCACCGACCAAGTTTGCATGAAATTTCTCCAAGAAAAAGAAAGTAACTAGCGGCATTGCATCAGATCGCGATTCGCTTACCTTGCTAATCGCCAGTGTTCGCCGCCCAACTGAAACCCGATTCCTCAGTCCCCGTGCTTTGTCTTCCTCCCCCTTTCCTCCGCGAGGTCAGAGGAGAGGAGCGTCGGTGTCAGAGATTCAGAGATCCCCACCTGCACGGCACGGCTCTGCGATTTGCACACGACGGTAATTTCCATTCATTAAAGGGGTGTTTAAAAAAATATGTCATGAGACATGCTATACTACTAGGTGCCCCCCTGGCAAAACACGAAATCACACGTGACCCCTGCACTTTCCGCTCCGAGAAGACGAGGCGTGGGCCCCACCTGTCAGTTGGCAGCACGGTTTCAACCCCGCCGCGAACGCCACCAACCGGTTCGCGCCACAACGCCCCAGGCATGGCGCTCCTCCTCTTCCTCTTCGTCCTACTCTGCTTCGCCGCCGCCGCGGCTGAGTCATCTCGTTCTCCGGCCACCTCGCTCTTCGTCCTCGGTGACTCCACCGTCAGCTGCTCAACCAGCATTCTCCCCCTCAACCTCACCGCACCCTCCCTCCCCGCCGGCCCGTGCCTCTTCCCCTCCGCCCGCCTCCTCCTCCCCGACCACCTCGCCGCCAAGATGGGCCTTTCACCGCCGCCCCTCATCTCCACCCTCAACGGCACCGCGGCCGCCGCGGCCAGGGGCGTCAAATTCGGCGGCCAGTACGGCGACCGCGGGATGTTCCGCATGGGCGCCGTCGGGCAGCAGCTCCGCCTGGCCGCCGAGACGCTGCAGCTCGAGGCGGGCACTCCGCAGGACGCCTCGGCCGCCGCGGCGGGCGCGGTGTTCGTCCTGTCCTTCGGGACCGACGCCTACGCGCGCCTGCTCGCGTGCGGGCCCGCCGAGGCCGACGCCGCAGCGCCCAAGCACGGCCGCCGCGGGCTCGGGCGCCTCCTCGCCGACCGCATCGCCCGCGCCGTCTCAGTACCGTGATGGATTCCTCCCCCCAAAAAAAATAAAACCTTTTTCAGCTGAAAAAAATCTTCGGGGACGAGCATTTTGACGGTGCGCGCGCGGTGTGTACAGGAGCTGTACGAGGCGGACGTGAGGAGGGTGGCGGTGATGGGGGTGGCGCCGCTGGGGTGCGCGCCGCGCGTCATGTGGGAGGGGCCGCGCGGTCTGGGCGGCGGCCGCGGCTGCGTGGAGGAGGCGAACGAGCTGATCGAGGGGTACAACGCGATCCAAAACAGGGGGTTTACTGGACAATACCGATCCGAAATAGGGGTTTTAATAGAAAATACTGGTCGCGATTATTAATTGCAATCCGATTCAGGGGTTTTCTGCAAAGATGCGTAATGGTGTTTTCCGAAAAATGCCAGGTAGCAGGAGCAGCCGCCGGCGCCAGCCCACAGGCATCGCCGTCTCCGGCAACCTACGCAACCGTCGGTCGGAATCGCGGCCTTTCAACTGGAGCCACCCTCGCCGCCTGCCCGCAAGGGCACCAGCCCACCATGGACATTGGACAAGGGCAAGAAGAAGAAAGTGGCTGATGACGAGAAGCCATGGAAGGTGAGCAGTCGGCCGGCCTGCGGCGTGCTGCTCTCATCACCCTAGGTCCTGGCCGCCCTCATCTGTTTTCCACCTCGATCGCCGGCCCTCACCACACGGCCGTGGCCGGTGACATTGTTTCCCCTAGCTATCTTCTTCCACATCCATCAGGCAAATCGGTCAAAGGAAGATGCAATTGGACCAGCTGCTGGTGCTCAGCATTTCTTTAGCTTGAGTCACAAGAAGTAATCATACAGATCTCCAATCACGCGAAATGACACCAAGTAGGAAATCGACAGAAATCAAGATCATATTAAAAAGGATGGCTCTCCGTCACCTGATCATGCCATGAATTGTAAACCACTCGGTCAAGAAGCTCCACCTCGGACAACTGTTGTGGAGGAAGCTAAGTAAAAAGCTAGCGGCGGTGCTAGCTTTAATTGGAAGTATCTCTGATCTTGTGAAGATGAGAGATATCTTTGACTGATCCCCCCTTTAATTTGGCCTTTGTCCAAGTATTGTGCTTCGTTGTTGGAAAGAACAACGACATAATGGTGGCCGTCCATTTCGTTAAATCATGGAAAAGAAAGGGCAGAACATGTCCTGAATCCAACTAGCACGCATAAGGAAGCATGTCTCAGTGCACCTGCAGTACTGCAAACGATGCATATCCCTTCATTTCATACTTCAAACCCATTCCATCATCTAAACCCACACTGCTTCCAGCTCTCCCATATTCAGGTCTTCCTTCAGCTTCTTCGTCTGTTCGCTACATCGGAGTTCCAGGTCCCAGGGTTGTTCATCATCCTGCACATCAGTTCAGGTGCAGTTCAATTGGTCTGTACTTGTGCATCAGCTTTCCACTAAATTCGTCGAGTTCGTCCAGCTTGCCTTTTGGGCATTATATTTTAGCCGGTTCTTCAACATATTCAATATGTGCATGCCCCCCTAGTTAATTCATAAAATCTACTCCACGGCAAACTGAAACCATACTGAATTCCTTAGTTTCCAGTCTCCACATGGCAGCACAACTGACAATGTTTAGAACAGTAAACTTCTTATCACCATTCCAAAGTTTTCACTTCCTTTTGTGAACTATTTACACATTTGAAAAGTGACAATTATTAGTAACTGATAACAAATCGAACAACTTCACCGATCGAAACAAACCCCTGGTAATCTTTTTGGTGTTCTTTCACCCAACCAGCCTGCTGAAGTAGCACAATTTTCATGCTACCCTGGCAAACGTGCTCACATGTGTTACCACTGGATCTAGGGGTCCACCCTGTTGCTCTCAAACCAGTGTTTCTGTCTTATGAACATGGTTTGTCTTAATAAAGACCTAACAATCCAAAAGCACATGTTTTGTCTTATCATATGATTGGTCTCCCTTGTCCATGAATTGAGCTTTCTCACCGAAAAGGACATGACATAAACAATGGTCCTTGCTGATCAATCATGGAAACAAACAGGTACCTGTTCTCGCTTGTGCTGCTTGTCAGATACAGTAAAATTCGCAGTGCGATTGCAGAAGATGGATTAAAAAACAAAGGAATTGATTTCCGTTGGTAAGCTAGTCCTCGCCTCCAATCCAACTCCCACCGGCACAACTTGACCGGAGCCAACAAGTCATCGGCATAAAGGACGAGCAGGATTGGCGACGGTTCCGAACATCAGAGCACGCGAATCATGCTGTATCTCCGATGTGCTTGTCATCTGAGACGAATTGATGCTCGTAGCTTAAGAGGGAAAGAGGATAAATTATATAAAACTAAAACCTTAACTTATAATTGTGAAATCCTAATGTATAGTCATTCCTACCCTAGAACTAATATAAGAAAGTAAAGTAAGGTACATAAGTGGCAAGTATGAAATGTGGAAATGTAAAGAAAGAAATACGAGGAACCAAACTTTTGAGACGAGTATTTATCCCGTGGTATTGATAGGTACTGAACCACCACTAGTCCACGATGTTGAAGCACTCACAAAGAGTACTGCTTTCCGATCATCAAATCTCTTCCGAGACACCCCTTGACTTGCCATAAAGGTTCGGCCACTAAAGCTCACGCCAAGTTCTCCGGTCACCTTGATGCCGTCTTCACTACAGAGCTTCCCACGAAGGAGAGGTCTTTTCATCCCCGCACAAAGCCATTGTCGCCGCTCCACACCAAGCCGGAGGGTCGAAGACTTGTCAGTGAGCCACACAGATTCGAAGGGACTGGCACGACAAGATTACAGCGGTAGTTCACTCTGGAACTATGCACAAGACAGCAACAAGCTAACCTAGCGCTAACACTCTCATAGCATGTGTTAAAGCTTACGGATGTAATCAATAACCACTTAGGTGACTTGGAGAACTTCTTCAGAGTCTAGTTGCTTCTTACGAACTCTAACAACCTCAAATGATCCAGGATGAGACGTTTATATAGGCTAGAAAGCCAGTCACAGCCGTTACCTGACTTTTTTCTAAAAAGGCTTAAAGCGTCAGTTAAACCTGTCGCCACCGTCGGTTTAATCGGTCACACTGAGCATGCATGGTACCTGTTGAACTCCAGCTGACTGCTTCTGCTGTCATCCTTGTACTGACCGGTGTCGGTTCAATCGGCACTGAAGATATTGTCGAGCCAGCCATCTGCAACTCCAAAAACTCTTCTCTTCTGCAACATTGAAGTAATAATGCACCGATGTCTTTTTTGACCGTCAGTTCAACCGGTGCTGAAGCCACTTTTTCCCAAAACCTTCTGGAGCTTATGTGCATATAATTATAGCAAATTGATACTGCACCGACGCTTACTGTGGCAGAACCAACCTGAATTACACCGGCTCAAGTACGCGAGTCCTCTCTGGAGGGCTACCTCGTGCTTCAAACGGTATAATCCTATTGGCCTGTCGGGTAACGTCCCGATAAACCACCGAACGCAGGATCCAACAAGGTACCTCACACGAAGGTGAGTCCAGAGATATAAATGCCAATACATTTTACACCACAGGCAGATATATTACAAAAATTATACAAAGCATCAGTAGCTCCCACTAAGAGGAGATTATTACAAAACAGGTTTAAGTTATAAGTCAAAGCAGCGGAGTTTAAAAGCGTAAACATTGTACACGTCGTTATTACAGATATCATGCTAGCCCTGGCATGATATCACTCGGCGGAATCTGTGTTGGCCGGGGACGGATCCCATTCCACGGACCAACCATCAGGCAGAGGGTAGGGCCATGGTGTAATGAATGCTGGTTCATCAGTGGGATTACCTGAGGTAAATCAACAAAAGCAAGGCTGAGTATACTAATACTCAGCAAGACTTACCCGGGATTGGGTATACTTTAGCCCATAACTAGACTTATGAAGGCTTTTCAGGTTTTGGGTAGGGTTTTTAGCTGAAAAGTAACAAAGAGTAGATCCTTATTTTCAACTTTTAGCTTTCAGATTCTAGTTGATTAACCATTCTAGGTAAGCACCTATAACTACTCACACATGATAGAATCTTTAAGCAAACATCATCTTTGATAGTCACAAAGTTACTCTTGTTACTCTATGTGGTAAAGGGATCAAGCAGTCTCAACCATCGTGAGAAGCGGACGATTCCTGAATCGAATTCAAAATCTTGCAAGGATAAACCTAACACACACGCTTGGAACACCAAAGGGTCGTTCCTAAGCAACCGTTTGCCTTTCATTCCGACTCGTGGATCAGGGCCACCACAAGCGACTGCAGGATCATACGCACTTCCAAAGTGCAGGACGTACGTCTGTAGCGCGACTACAAAACCCGTACTCCTGGTTGCCCAGCAACACGTATTCCTACACGTCGAACAAAGTAACCAAAAGAAGCAAATACATGTGGTGGGGGGTATGTCCACTCCTCGGGCCGATTGGTTACTAGGCTTACCGCTTACCATATTTCACGGCATGTGGCTAGTACTTTCAAACGCTTAACCATCGCTACCACACACTGCGGCCTTATCCAGTTCAACAACACAGACGGGGTATCATCTTAACCATGATATCTTACAAAACTCCCGTCCGTCATCCTTATAGTGATAACAGGATTGTAAACATTACAATTCCTATGTCGCGCGAGTGACAGGAAATCACTCGACTTCTACCGGTCCTATTAGCAGAGTAGCTATTCGGACTCAGTTCTAGTGTTCAATACATCGGTTCCTGGAATTATGCAACTAAGGTTTCCAAACAACTCCTAAGAACTTAATGCATAAAGATATAGATAAATAGTATAGTTTGCAGTGTAATTAAAGTAAGGGTTATGTCCGGGGCTTGCCTTCGCTAGTGGGGCTGGGATTAGTCAAATTAATATCTTCCGAACCTTGGTTCGGGGCTTCAGAGAATTCCGCGATAAAGTTCCCGGGATCTTCAGAATAACCTCCTTCTGGTTCCGGAATCTGCTGATAATCCCCGTCAGCGAGAGCGGTCGAGTCTATATGAGATGCAAAGTTACAAGTTATGGAATGCATATACTTTTATGTTAATTCACAATAAAGTTGCAATCCAAACAAAAGATCATTACATTTTAATAAACAACCTAACTATCTTGTACTGGGCAGTCATTTATTGAGTATTAAGTATCTTATCTAGATACATTAAATAACTAAGTTAACTTTATTAAATATCTAACTAGTGGCATGGAGCAACAGGTTGGGGTGATGCCTAATAACTAAGTTAAATCCTTTTATCTATTGCTTGTATTATTGATTTATATGAAGTCCATATTGATACTAAATTATGTACTTATTATAACATGTTCAATTTGTTTTAGTTGTTTCCCACCTAATCTTAAGTTGGAAATTTGGCAATAAACTACACTATTATAAAACAGTACTAGAAAAATAATTTCTTGATTTTAGAGCATTTAAATTATTCATAAAATTTTATGAACTAGAACTATGGGTCATGAATTTTTCTTTGAATCTAAACTTAAATTCATGGCTGAGGTTACATTAGGCCTCTAACTTTCAAATTTTTATCTTAAATTACTCCTGTTGTAACAAAGCTAAGATAAAATTTTCAGCCCTAAACATGAAGGAATACATTTGGAATTAAATTAAGTAACTTTTATCAACATATAACAAAAAGTACTCGAAATCTAAGCAAATGAACAGTAAAGTACTCGAACTTTTTACACAGAGCTATACATAGCACATACAGTCTAAGTTCCAAATTTCAGCAATAACACATGTCTACAACATGAGATACAATTAAAACACTTATTTTCTAATATTTAATCTATATCAGAAAATATACACCTACAGCTCAAACTTCCTAAATAAAAGTAGTCGAGTTTTACTTAAAGATTCCAACAAAATTTAGTTTGCATTTTTATGATTTTTCTCGAATAGATACAAAATTTCTAAGTTGACAGCATTATTTACACAAGGGGGTCCTTCGGGTACTATTCAGCTGAGTCTATAGCATTATAGAAAAACCCCTGGGTTTTCAAGTCTTCTAACCCGAGGTCCTTAGGCTGGGGACCGAACCAGAGCAAAGAAAGGGTGGCCGTGTTCCGGCGACGGCGGTCACCGGCGGCGAGGTCCAAGGGGAGGAAAGGGTGCAGGAGCTCACGAGGGTTCCGTTGCACCACGTGTCGAGGACTGGTGTGGCCGGAGTGAGAGATTTCGACGAGGACCCGAGGCGGCGGCGGAGAGGTCACCGTCAACGGCGAGGTTCCGGTGATCAGCGTTGGCAAGGAACCTGCGCACACGAACCAGCACGTCATGGGGAACGTGTAGGTGCAACTAATTGGAAGGATTCGTGTCGGAGGAGAAGCAATCGGCGAAGACAGTGGCGGCGGCGGCGAAGTTGAATACCGGCAATCGTCGGGAGGGAGATGTGCTGGGCTACAGAGCCAACGGACGGGTCGTGGAGCTTCACAGGGGTGATGTGGTGCTAGCTAAGGTACTGTGGTGGCGTGGGATGGTTCGGGGTGAGCTGTCCACGAGGAGCAGGAGGCGGCGGCGGACGGTGGCCGTCGGAGACGAAGTTTCGGTTGCGATTGGAAAGCAGCAGGGGGTCGAGGAGCACCAGCGAGCAATGGGGAAGCTTGCACGAGGGTGGATTGGGGTGGAGGAGGCCTGGTGACGGCTGTCCACGGTGGCCCATGGTCACCGGAGTGGAGGAAGAAAGGGCGGCGGAGGAATTCGGGTCGGGTGCTCGGGAGTTGGCAGTGGGACTGGAGGAATAGGGTGTAGGACTCAAGGGGATGCTATTGCGCGCGAGAGATAGGAAGTTAAGGCGCGGCAGTGGGCTGTCCACAGCGACGAGGAGGTGGCGGCCGGCGGAGGCTCTGGGTCGTCGTGGCGCGCGCGCGAGAGGGCAGCAGGGGAGAGAAATTGGACCGGGAAAGGAAGGAGGCGACGCGTGGAGAAGTTCTCAGCAGGAGGTGGCGCCATCGGCGGCGGCAGAGCGGCGGCAGGGGCGAAGCTCTGCCGGCGGCAGGCGAGCAGAGCAGGGACCCACGTGCGCGAGGAGGAAGAAGAGAGGGGAGAGGTCCGGGGGACTAGTTTGTGATTTCCAGAAAATGTAGGGACCTCTCGGTAAACTAAAATTTCCCACTGCTACAAAGGTCAAATGAGAAAATGGTCAACATGAACGTTGTAGAGTTTTTCAAACTCTACAACATTGCTTTAGGGCTTAGGTTCAGAAAATCAAAGTTTTCAACTCTTTAAGTTAAGTTTATGAATAAAGGTGGAATTTAAATTACTTTTGTCTTTATTCAAATAATTTGATCAAACTTTGGGTATGTTTACACATTTTCCTGGAATGTCATGATTACTTGTGTTTTTATACATTAGTCCTTAAGTAAAGATGAATTTGACTTTTATATTCCAATCATTTCATATGTAACCCTTATATTTGTGTTAATTACACATATATCCTTAGTTTCGTACAAAGTCTATTTTTCTTAGGTTTTAACTTAACTTTTGTACTTTTCTTCTCTATAGTTATTTAGATTTGACACTTAGTAGTACTTTTACCCAATTACACTCAAGTACTTATACAATTCAATAATTACAAATATGCCCCTAGTTCTCTGTACCACTCATATACATCAAAGCAAACATACATAAGATATCCAAACTTAGTATCTAGGTTTCTAACTACCTGGATGTTACACTTACTGTCCATAGAGCTGGTTCAACCGGTGTTGAAGTGATTTCTTCACTCGATCGCCATACCAATTTTCCAATGCACCGACCAGTTCAAATTTTATGCCATCGGTTTAACCAACCCATATAATCATGCTGTGCTTGTCCAATTTATCGTTGCGGTCATTTGGACATCTCTGGTTTTTCACCGTAACTTAGGCACGTTGACAGCGATTTGGACACCTTGATTACGGATTGGACTCCATCCATTGGATCTAAAAATCCTATAAACTTAAGCTCACAAACTTGTTAGTCTCATTGACTATGTTATCATACAATCAACAAAATTACAATTATAGCTTAATAGGACCATGTTTGTTACACCATTGGAGCTGGCAAGACTCGTCTTGATTGAACAAGACAAAAGCTGACGCGTGCTAGGGTTTGGGACTCGAAGGTTGGTGCGCTGGACGTTGCGCTCACACTGGATGGAAGCTGCGGCAGCCGTCGAGACGTCGGCGGATCATCGAGGGGAGAAGAAGCGGAATGGGGTGCCAGCTGAAAGAGGAGGGTTTATATGAAAATCTTAAGGGGTGTTTTTGAAAAATATGGGATCGTGGCTAGTTTAAAATACATATCTAAAATAGAGGGTTTATGTAAAATATCGAATCGCGATTAACAATTAATTGTGAAACAAATATCTGAGTAGTAGTTCACAAAACCTATATATTCACGATCGCATAAAAATCAACGCAGCATGGAAACTAAAACACTCGATCGAGAAGCTCCATCTCTGAAGACTGATCGCCTGGCCATTTGTGAAGAATGCATGGAAGTTGGTTTTTCAAATCGTGCGTGGTTGCTGATGAAAATAGTTTGGTCTTGGACTAGGGACTGGCGGCTGCGCTCTGCCCGCGTGGCCATCTGTGAATGCGTACAGGTTAGTAGTTCGAATTATTGTGTGGTTGCTGGGGGGAAACAGTTCATTTTGTCCTTGTTCCTAGAGAAGCAACGATGATCCAAATAAAAACCGAGGTTTTCGTGGTGAAAGCAAAGGGAATCTCTGACTGATTCGCCCTTAATTTGACTGAAAAGGACATGATCATCATATAATACTGGTGGTTGATTGCTGAAGAGATAAAATGCATGGAATTACTGATCATGCATGGCCGGCATTATATATCAGCAGGGTTGGAGGAGGCGAGGGAGGCATGCTGCGGTCTGGGCCCGTTCAAGGCGACGGTGGGTTGCCTGAGCAAGGAGATGGCGTGCGGCGCGCCGGAGCGGCACCTGTGGTGGGATCTCTACAGCCCCACCGAGGCTGTCGACGCCCTCGTCGCCAACTGGTCCTGGGGGTCGTTATCGTCGTCGTCGCCGCCGCCGGATTCGGCCTCCGCCTCCGCCTCCGGCTCCGGCTCCGGCTTCGGCGTGACGATGATGAGCATCTGCAGTCCCATGTCGCTGCAGCAGCTGGCATATGGTTAGTATTGTCGAGCGTACATAAACGACAGACACGGGAGTCTACATATATGGACCGATTGATCGATGGACAACATCAAAAAGATGCTTTCTTGCTTTCTCATCAACCAGAAGAATAGGAGCAGGAGGCGGAATCATCTATCATGTTTCACGGACGCGCGCGTTGGGTTGGGCCAGGCTGCCGTCCGTGTCCCGGCTGGCCGTGTCAGTATCGATCGATCGAGAGAGACTGGACAAGTTCATAACAAGCAACTCCGACCCGAATCTCAGTATACGTGTCACTTGTCATCGTGTTTCGCATGCTCCATCGTCATCCGTGGTGGCTGCCACGAAGTACGTACTTTGATTTATTTTCTTGACGATGACATTTTTATTTTTACAAAAGACAAATATATAATGGAACACATAGAGATGCAATAAAAAATAATATAAATGACACAGTTGACGTGTGATGATGATATGGGTGGAGGATCCATCGTTGATGAAAAGCAGGCAAAGTAAAAGAAGAGGAGCTGGATAGGTGTTCCATCTGACACATGCATGCCTGTCTCGCGTCGAGAGAGACTGAGAGAAGAATCTCTTGGCGCCATAAGGTTTCAAAAAGAAGATACCATGCATCTCGATCTTGACGTATCATGCTAAAGACCTGGCCTGGCCGCTGCTGTTTCCATCATCATCAGCTACGCAACGCTACTAATTAAAAACCGATTTCTCTGTGACATCCATCTTAAATTATACAGGCAGGCAACAAGGGCACAACTGCCTCTGATAATCTTAGCGTCGTCGGGCCTCGGGACTGGAAACCGATCGACTCTGAGAACTACTTACTATATATTTTTATTTTTAGAGAGGGTGATCCAAGTATGGAATCGTCTCTAAAAATCTATACTTGCACAGGCGAGCACTTACCTACGTAGGGTATCTATAAAAGTTAGCCTTCGTTCTACCTCCGCTAAAGTATGCCTCGAGATACAACTCTCGCTTTTCGAGAAGTCAAAATAATTTTAAATTTGATCAAATTTATATAAAAAATTACTAACATTTATATTTTATCAAAATATAATACATAATTAATCTAATGATACTTATCATATAATATAAAATCATATAATATAAATGTTATTACTATTTTGTATAACTTTGATTAAATTTGGAATTGTTTCAGTGGCGGAGGACGCCGAAAATTTTAGGTGTGGCGGGGCTGCGGGCGGCGGGCGAGCGGCGTGCGGGGGCGGCGGCGTGCGGACTCGGGAGCAGAGCTGCAGAGTGGGGAACTGAGGATAGGGTTAGATTTTTTTTTAGTTGGGCTGGGCCGGACCGAGGTATGGCGAGCGCCACATCTCGCCACACTGGACCCTCCGCCACTGAATTGTTTGACTCATCGGAAAGCGAGAGTTGGCTCCTCACTTTCATCACCTAATCTTTGTCTTCCCTCCCCCTTCATCCATTCGACTATATGTATGCATGCGACGAGATCGGCGGGATGCACTTTAGCATCGAGAAGCAGATGGTGTTATATATCTGGGCTCGTCGTCGCTGCCTGCTATATGTGGTTCTACATCGGCTAGGTTTGGAGCCACTGCCGCGAGTGGTGCACGCAACACCCAAGGACTTCTGTGCCTCAGCATTTGGAATAATCTAGCGCAACACGGCGGGAGAAGAATCTACCTTAGTTCCATGCTGCAAGCAGGACATGGATTGTCGAGTGATGATGATTGACAACGTCGTCATCCCTCGATCACCTTTTGTCGGGTATCATAACTCATAAGTGTATATCACTGGTGTACAGAACACGTATAGTTTCCTTACCACCCCACCTACACAACATATGTGAATCTAGATGGGATGCTTTCCTTTTAAACTGACTCATAAAGAATCTTTTAGTCCCGGTTGGTAACCCTAACCGCAACTAAAGGGTCCCTTAGTTCTGGTTGGAGCCTTCAACCGGAACTAAAAGGTGACTCTTTAGTCCCGGTTGATATTACCAATCGGAACTAACTTTTAGTCCGGTTGGTGGTTCGAACAGAGACTAAAGAGGAACTTTTAGTCCTGGTTGGTGGCTTCAAACGGGACTAGGACTAAAGGTTCCCCCAGCCATTGGACCTTGGACTAATGCTTTCATTAGTCCCGGCTCAACCCTGACCGGAACTAATTGAGGTGGATGTATGTGCTGTTCTAGTATCTGAAAATAGCGTTTCGAGAGGTGGTGGGTGCGAAGATGGTTCATTATATTATTTCAGTAAATATTGAGCTAGCTAGATGCAGATGCCCCAAACACATATACGAATATATCTTTTTACATGTCTCTAAACGTTTTTTTAAAAAATATAGTAGTGCAAGCAAATTAAAGCCATATTCGAATGGATGATAGATATGGTAGGCCAGAGCTGGCTAATGGGTCGAATGAGGATTGGATGGGCAACGGACGGGAGGAGGGAGGGATATAGGTGCCGGCCGGCGCCCGGCAGCACCGTGAAGGAGAATGCATGGGCGGCGTGCACGCGCGTCTTGCTCTGCTCCACTCGTTTGTTTCTTGCTCACGATTGATTGATTGATTAAAAGCCAGCTAGCACGGACATGCATAGATGGTGGCGTCTGCCAAATAAATGAATGATTATATCTGCTTATTACCTACTAACTCCATCTCAAATTACACTTTCTCTAGATACAAATTTAGGACGGGAGGGCTAGTATTTCGTAGCTAATTGCATGGAGCTAGATGCGAGATGGATGATGAATCACTGCAAGCGATAGCGTCGTACGTGTGCGTACAGTGGCCGCATGACAAATTGGCAGCCACGAACAAAACGCATTCATGGGCTAACGTATGCTAGCTGTTGCTGCCCACTTTTCATGTATCCGTATTTCTGCATGCACAGGACGATCGTCAACTTGCAACTTTATTTGACCTCCTACACAATACGTAGACAGACTGATTTATTGTTAGGGGCTTTCCCTACTATATTATTTACAAGAAAAACACGTAGAGCTACCACAGACCATCGATATTGCTTGTGTGCAACAGCCGCCACGCATGCATCCATCTGTATACGTGGTTGCCCTGCTGGCCACAACCACAAGGTCCATCCAATTCATCCCACAATGCAATACATATTTGCCCTCCTTACCAACCCAGATGCAGGCAGCAGCAGCCCACACTACAAGGGGCAATCTCGTCCGCCCTCCCTCCCTTCTCAGCTACCATATATCTGCCTGCTCGCTGCAGCTGTGTCTATTGGCCAGATTATTCCTTCTTCCGCCAAAGCCAAAGGGATCTAGCATCTCATTGGCCACCGAGGATCGATCGACATGGAGAACAAGACCACTAGTAGCAGCAGGGGAGGAGAAGAGGAGGCGGCGAAGGTGCCCCTGCTCGAGCCGAGAGCGGCGGCCGACCACCATGGACGCAGCAGCAGCTTCAGCAAGGTGGAGCAGGAAGAAGTTGAGGACGACGACTCGTCGTCGTGCTTGTCGCTGGGCCGGCGTGCGTGGGAGGAGAACAAGAAGCTGTGGGTGGTGGCGGGGCCCTCCATCTTCACCCGCTTCTCCTCCTTCGGCGTCACCGTCATCAGCCAGGCCTTCATCGGACACATCGGCGCCACCGAGCTCGCAGCGTACGCGCTCGTCTCCACAGTACTCATGAGATTCAGCAACGGCATCCTGGTAATCTACTAATCTTATTGCTTCTAATTACACTTTACAAATATTACTAGCTAACTACTAGGAACATTGCTTTACAAAACCAACACAGTGAGACTGATGTCAGACGCACACAAGAGAGGAGGAGTATTTTTATTTTTTAGTCAAGGTTGAATAATCTAACAGTACTGTGGTCCACGCTCGACTCTTGAGAAAATTTAATACCTCCATCTGTATTTCGGGTCCACAGTTAAATTCTCTCCCAGTAAAAGTTCGCCACCAACTCCACCGCATATTCAGTGGACCTCTCTTGAGAAATTTTCTTCCACGTGCAGTGCAAAAGAGAGAGGCATTGAATTGAATGGGTTCGTGTTCAAGTTGGTTGCTCTGCTGTTCCTCTCCCCGCCAAGAGAATGCAATGCGCCAGCGTAGACGCCAACCAGTACCCATCGTCGATTGTGAAGTCAGTGGTGTCCGTATATCGCGCGCGCTCCAAAGTCATGGTAGAAAAAAAAAATGCGTGGACGACTCCAATCAGTTAATTGCTAATCTTCCTTTTCTTCGCTGGCAGCCTGGCACGAACACCTCTGCTCTGCTGCGAAAGCAACCTGAAAACAACCTGTAAAACCATCATCAGCTGGGAAAAGAAAACATAACCTCGATATGACATGATTATCAGTATATGACAGCCAGCCAATGTAGTAACAATCTAGAAGCAAGCTTAAATTAACTATGCATTTCATGGTACCGTGAACTGCAGCTGGGCATGGCGAGCGCGCTGGAGACGCTGTGCGGCCAGTCCTACGGCGCCAAGCAGTACCACATGCTGGGCATCTACCTCCAGCGCTCCTGGATCATCCTCTTCGCCTGCTCCGTCGTCCTGCTCCCCGTCTACCTCTTCACCGAGCCCATGCTCGTCGCCCTGGGCCAGGACCCCAAGATCTCCGCCGTCGCCGGCACCATCTCGCTCTGGTACATCCCCGTCATGTTCTCCTACGTCTGGTCCTTCACGCTCCAGATGTACCTCCAGGCGCAGAGCAAGAACATGATCATCACCTACCTCGCCATGCTCAACCTCGGCCTCCACCTCGCCCTCTCCTGGCTCATGACCGTCAAGTTCCAGCTCGGCCTGGCAGGGGTCATGGGCTCCATGGTCTTCGCCATGTGGATCCCCGTGTTTGGGCAGCTTGCCTTTGTCTTCTTCGGGGGTTGCCCTCTCACATGGACCGGGTTCTCGTCTGCTGCCTTCACTGACCTCGGTGCCATCATCAAGCTCTCGCTATCTTCTGGTGTCATGCTCTGGTAAGCAGCATATTTATGCTTCAGTATGCATAAAATGCAGTTTCAGAAGTAGTAACAATGTACATGTCTCTTTTTAATTAATTTATCAAGATTTTGATACGACTGTAATACATACATACTCATCGATCTGCTTGGCATTTTCAGTTTGGAATTGTGGTACAACACCATATTGGTGCTCCTCACTGGATATATGAAGAATGCAGAGGTTGCACTTGACGCCCTTTCAATATGGTAATCTATGCTGCACTTAGTAGTTGTTGCTATTCACAATTCTTCCATAGACTTTGGTATCTTTCCACTCATAATTAGTGCTAACTAACAGAATAGTAGCTACATGTCATTGCACTGGCCATGATGTCCCTTCTGTGGTCACAAACAGCTAGCATTACTAAGCAGTGTGGTATCTATTTGCGACATGTGCAGCCTTAATATCAACGGTTGGGAGATGATGATTTCTATCGGCTTTTTGGCTGCAACAGGGTACGTACTTTATCTTAGCTTTTCATCCATTAATGTCTACTATTCCCACCATTTTGATGCTAATGCAACTACGTTCAGAGTGCGAGTGGCAAATGAGCTTGGAGCTGGAAGTGCAAGAAGGGCCAAGTTTGCGATCTACAATGTCGTCATCACTTCTTTCTTGATCGGATTTGTGTTATTTGTGCTCTTCCTTTTCTTCCGTGGAAGCCTTGCCTACATATTTACTGAGAGTCGAGCAGTGGCCGACGCTGTTGCTGACCTCTCGCCTCTGCTAGCCTTCTCCATATTGTTAAACAGTGTTCAACCAGTGCTATCAGGTATGCTTCTCAGTTCTACTGAATGACAGAGATTTGTGCAATGTACCTCATATTTTATTGACACTAAAATGTTACTTCATCATCTATAGGTGTCGCTGTTGGTGCTGGCTGGCAAAGTGTAGTTGCCTATGTTAACATTACATCATACTACTTGATTGGCATCCCTCTTGGAGCAATCCTAGGCTATGTGTTGGGACTTCATGTAAAGGTAAGATTATAAAATTTGGTTCGATTGTGTCTGGTACTCGGTGCATCTCTTAGCAGTAAGTTGTGTTCCTCACTCCACTTGGTCGTCTGCTGTGTAGGGCATTTGGATTGGCATGCTGCTTGGGACACTAGTCCAAACTATTGTGCTTCTCTTCATAACATTGAAGACGGACTGGGAAAAACAGGTTATCTTGACTCACTGTTTGCTTGGTGTTGTACTTAGCTATGCCATTTGCAATCTTCATTGACTGCTAGAAGCAGGTTACACAATATATTGAATAAATTCCTTTTCCCTATTTGCAGGTGGTGATTGCTCAAGAGAGATTGAAGAGATGGTACATGGAAGAGAACAGAAGACTGCTGGGCTCTAGGGGCAATCCCTGAACCAGCCCTCCAAAGTGGGCCTTTGTGAGTTCACAAAAAATATTTGATCGGCATCGGAGATCCTTTGGCAGACACATATCTTCTCAGTTCTCACCATCTTCTCAAGAACGAAAATGTGTTCACCTCAAGCCAAGCAACGAAATCCATTGTTGGCAGTAGCGAACGTCCAGTAGAAAAGCACTGTATCAATTGCCAACTGGTTGGCTTATATGCGTGAGCATGTGTTGGCTAGCCGTGAGATTGGCAAGACTGTTGCTCTGCATCAATTTTGGGGTACGCTAATGTCCCATCAGAGCCGTGGTTGTGGTTTGGGGCATTTGTGCTGATTGTGTGTGTACATCTGCGTGTGTAACTAGTTCTAGATGTGCACCAATTGGGTTCTTGATCTACCTTGTTGACTGTACTACTGATTTCGACAAGGCAAAATAAAATGGTTTATACTTGCTAGGGTTCTGCTTGCAATCTGCCGATCTCGCGCTGAAGTGTTGATTTCTGATAAAATGCAATCGATTTTCAGCAAAGCTACACGACACTGTAATTCAACCCGAGGCAGATTGAGCAAGCAAAATCGAATGCGAGATCAGAGGACATATGGGAGGAGGGGAGTTGGGGACGAACCGAGCTGAACTCTGTAGGTGAATGGGCGATCCCATCCTGTCCTACAGGCTCTTGTGCGGTCAGCGGCCGAGCGTGGCCTACTCCCTTCCTCGATTTAACCCAGCTGCCGATCAAGGCTTGTCCGCCGGCGTCTAGGGCTCGTTGCCGCCGCCGCGGCCACAGCCGGGCAGTCTAGCGGCGATCCACCGGCTGGGGCCTGGGCTTCTCACTTCTCAGTCTCGGAAACTGACACCATGGCCCCACACTTCTAGTGGTGGCTGAATCAGCACGGCCCACACGCCAGGGAGACGAGCTCCTTTTGTGCGAGTACACGACGCGAGCACATCACCCCCTCCTCTCTCCGTCGGAGCGTCCCAGGCGACGGCGGCGTCGACGAAGGATTCCCGGCGGGCGGCGGCTCTTGGTGGACTCGACGGCCGTTGGAGGTTTGCCGGCGGAGGTTTCAGCAGGTCCTTGATAGACTCTGCTTTCCTCCGGACGAATCCAAGTTGGGCAAATGCCGACGCCGGTGAAGTCGGTGCTCCCCGTGGTGCTCCTCGGCTGCGGCGGCGTCGGCCGCTACCTCCTCCGCCACATCGTGTCCTGCCGTCCCCTCCACGCCAACCAAGTATCGCTCTTCTTCTCCCCCTGTCCACTTGTATGTCCGATCGATTCGGCGATCACTGATTGCCTGACGGTTTCTGTTGTTTAACTACCTGCTACCGCCGGCAGGGCGTGGCCATCCGGGTGTTGGGTGTCGCCGATAGCTCTTCCCTGCTCGTCGCCGACGACGTCCACTCAAGCGGCCTCGATGACGCGCTCCTCACCCACCTCTGTGCCGCCAAGGCCGCCGGCTCTCCCCTGTCATCCCTGCTCGGCCAAGGTAGATATTCCATCATGCGATTCTGCTCACTTTCCTTGACATGTAGAGTAATAGATGCTTGGATGTGCAATTTCAGGGAACTATCAGCTGTTCAGGAACCCTGAGGCTAGGAGTAAAGTCATTGACGCTGCTACCACGCTTGGAAGAACAACCGGTTCGTTATTCTGTGCTCTACTGCACATACGTCTTCTTCTTCCTCTAGTATATTTTGCTTCCTGCCTTTTATTTTCCAGTGAGTATAGCATCAAAAAGATTACATCTTTGCCGTTTCGTTTCTGATAGATTTGAATCGTATTCTGGTTTTGAACCTACATTTCACATTTCATTATCACACACCTGTTCGCAGGTCTGGTACTAGTTGACTGTTCAGCAACCTATGACACTGCTAGTCTGATGAAGGATGCCGTGGATCATGGATGCTGCATTGTATTGGCAAACAAGAAACCTCTTACTGGTCCTTATGTAATGCTATTCGACTTCTTATTTTCTGCTAATAGTCTTTCTTGATGCTGAACTCACACTATTTCCTGTAATTCAACAAAGAGCAGCTATCTGAATAACAATGTATTTGTTACCTGCAGGAGGATTTTCAAAAGTTGGTGTCCCACTTCCGTCAGATAAGATTTGAATCTACTGTATGCTCTTGCTTCTATCAGTGGCTTCATTTTCTTTTCTCTTTCCCATTTTGATGCCTGTACATACTACTGTTGTTTATATATGACCTGAGTTTTGCTGCAAAGGGTATATCTCAGCATCTTGCCTATAATATATCGAATGTTGTGGTATTATTATGTAAGTTAACTCTATCATTGCAATTTCATTCTTTCAATCTTTACAGTGAATTAATTTGTATCTGACTGTTGTTTGAGTATTGTTGGCTCGAAATCAAAAGATAATGCACATATATAAATGGTAACAGTCAGGGCATACATAACACATATTACTATTTCTATTTAACATTTTCTCTCTCCTTTTTGTGTTTCCACATTCACTAGGGATTATTGGTGAATGGTGATTTATATGTGAAATTGTTACTTTCAGGTTGGAGCAGGTTTGCCTGTGATAGCTTCTGTAACCCGTATTATTGCATCTGGAGATCCAGTTTCTCGTATAGTTGGCAGTCTAAGTGGTATGCAGCTATTAGTCTATTATGTAAAAAAATACGCCCTGTTTCTAAAAAAATTAACAAGTTTTCCTTCGTATGGGTTTGTAGGTACACTCGGTTATGTGATGAGTGAGCTGGAGGATGGAAAGAGATTTAGTGAAGTTGTAAAAACAGCCAAGTCTCTTGGCTTTACAGAACCAGGTCTTGCAATATCTCACTGAAATATATTTTTTTTCCATTACAATTTTCCTATGTGTCGATTTGTAGTTAACTCTTTGTTTGTGAAGTGGTGCTCAAACAAAAATCTCTATAGTAATTAGTATGTAACTAAGATAAACTAATATAAATAATCTAAGCACAAGGAACACAGCTTTTATATTATTATTTACCAGCTTAAAATGTGCGTTTACTGATGGCTTTATTTTTACCAGATCCACGTGATGATCTTGGTGGAATGGATGTGGCTAGAAAGGTTAGTTGCCTCTCAATTTCCCATTTGATAAGTGGTGTTCTG
Organism: Panicum hallii; assembly: GCF_002211085.1. Classification (NCBI taxonomy): domain Eukaryota; kingdom Viridiplantae; phylum Streptophyta; class Magnoliopsida; order Poales; family Poaceae; genus Panicum; species Panicum hallii. The sequence goes on along the minus strand of NC_038049.1, from coordinate 1,083,486 downwards.
TTTGTCACTTATTTCCTAAGTGAACTGTTATGTATTGCATGAACTGCTGCTGTGTTGAGTTTATTTGTGTCCTACTAAGATTTTATGTGGAAAATCTTATGAGCATAACCATTTTCACAAAATGCTCATCCTGTTCCAGTAGGTTTTGTTATTCACTTGTTCATATTCTGAAAGCCAAGAAGGCCCCACAGGTAGCTCAGGAGCTCACGCACAGAACACACACATGAACAGTAGTATTCAGTATTCACATATTCGACTTTAATACCTTCGCAGCTTCAACTTCCACATACCTATCTTGATATGGTTAAATCACAAAATAAAAACTTACTTTTTTTGTGAAAGGGGTAGCTGAGGTTTGGTTCAAATGTTTCAATTTATCTTTGTTAACAGGCAGTCAGGTCTAAGAACTTCATGTTTGCATGCAGGCGTTGATCCTGGCTAGGCTTTTGGGGCAACAAATCAGCATGGACAATATCAATGTATGCCTATTTATACTATTTCTCAAGATCCATAGCTTCAACTTTGATATCCATTTTTCTACAAACATGGTGCTTTTGGACACTGGGGGATATTTTCACTGTTATTGATTATAGTTGAAACTTATATCGGTGTAACTGTTACTTTGGCTTGGTACTGGTTTATGGTAGCATAGATATACTTGTCTGAATTTGTTCCAGCAAATCATAATTAGATATGCCAAGTCTGAAAGAGTACTAAACAGTCACCAAACTTGTAAAGCTGTTTATATAGCTGATTGATTACACCATTTGTTTCTTGTGGAGCTGTTTTATTCATTTATATAAATATATGGCATGAGCTTTTCTCTAGATTTGGTGCAATATGATCGCTAATAATTTGAATGTCTTTACACCAAAAATCATTTGATACTTACTGTAGATTCCTTTCTTTTATACAAAACTAGATAATTAATATAATGCTGTCAGTTAAGTGAAGCTGGGATCGAAATCAATCAGGCACTGTGTTTTTGACAATGTCTAAGTGAGCCAATTTTGTGTTTTTCTTCACTCTCAGGTTGAGAGTTTATATCCTAGCGAATTAGGACCTGATGCAGTATCCACAGAGGACTTCCTTGAAAGTGGTCTAGTACAGCTTGACAGGAGCATGGAAGAAAGAGTCAAAGCAGCATCTTCTAGAGGAAATGTTCTTCGCTATGTCTGTGAGGTTGGAAGCAAAGGGTATGCATCAAGCCTAGTGTTATAGTACTGTGCAATATCCACTGGCATCATAAATCAGGGTCCAATCTTGTTACCTATCACTTCTTTACTTATTTGGAGCTTCGTACCCAGCTTGTTTCTTGCTGGCTGGTTTTCAATCCTTCTGTGGTATATCTAACGCCCCGTTTGCAGGTGCCAAGTAGGCCTTAAAGAGCTCCCAAAAGATTCTGCGCTTGGTAGATTGAGGGGAAGTGACAATGTGGTATGCTGCCCTTCTTTCTCTTACTTGCTCTATTTTTATTTGAGCATCTGCCACCGTTGTCTGTCAATTCCTACTCGTAGAGAGACAAATCATTCTATGCCACGGTATTATATGGGCCACCGTTGTATTTCCTTTATGATTTCTAAAGTCTGTATTGTGTTTGTTTCACTCTTTCCAGAATAATATGTTTTCTTTTAGCACCATAAAAGAAGTTTGGTCTCCACAAGAAAAAAAAAAGAGTCTTTTCTGTTCCCAAAGCATCAATGTCCCAGCTACGATTTGGTTTGATAATTCACAAGACCATTTTTGTGTGGTGATCCATCAGGTGGAGATATACAGCCGATGCTATGAGAGCTCACCTCTGGTGATCCAGGGCGCAGGAGCTGGCAACGACACCACTGCTGCAGGCGTTCTTGCTGATATAATGGACCTCCAGGACCTGTTCCAGAGGACAGCATGATTGGTGTCCACGGCATCTTGTTAGCACCAGAGCGTCTAATTGTTGTGCGTAATAGCATCACCGAGTACGAGAGCGTCTAATTGTTGGGGTCGTCGCATGGACATTTTTGTTCATTGTATCAGCTGCTGTGCTGTACGAAAAACTCCTGATTGGCAAACTGAATGAGGCGTGCGACGTTGGAACAGCACTGGCGAGCTTTTTCGAGAAAGAAATGCTAAGGTCCCGTTCTTTTTTCCTGTTGCTTGCCGAATTCCATGAAGACTTTGCCGTGGCTCCGAGCTGCGAGCCTGAGATCTATCTCCCCCTTCCTCACTCTATCCATCCCAATCCAATGCTGCGCCGCAACCCCACCCGCATCGAGCTCCGGTCATCCGACCGCGACGAGCTCGAGGACCACCTCCGCGCCGCCGCCGCTACCACCACCCCAGCACCCGCCACCCCCACCGGCTACACCACGCCGCCCCCGCACACCACCTCCTCCTCCAACCCCCTCCTCCACCTCCTCCACCCGCCGCCCGGCGCCGCGCCTTCCAAGGCCCAGCGCATCGGCCTCTCCACCCCGACCCCCTCGAACCCCCCAAGGCCCTCCTCCTAGCTTCCCCCCAATCCCAATGGAGGTCGAGATCAAGCTCCGCCTCCCCGACGCCGCCGCCCACCGCCGCCTCACCTCCTTCCTCGCGCCCCGCCTCCGCCGCACCCACGCCCAGCGCAACCTCTTCTTCGACGCCGCCGCGCGGCCCCTCGCCGCGGCCACCGCCGCGCTCCGCGTCCGCCTCTACGGCCCCGACGACCGCGCGCCCCTCCGCGCGGTGCTCGCGCTCAAGCGCCGCCCGCGCATCGACGCCGGCGTCAGCCGCGTCGAGGAGGTCGAGGAGCCGCTCGACCGCGCTCTCGCGCTCGCCTGCGCCGACGACCCCGCGCGCCTCGGCGGGGTCGACTCCCCGATCGTCCGCCTCGTCGCCGCCGAGTACGGCGTCGGAGGGGACGCCGCGCCCTTTGTCTGCCTCGGCGGGTTCCGGAACACGCGCGCCGTCTACGAGCTCGAGGACGACGGCCTCGTGCTGGAGCTCGATGAGACGCGGTTCGAATTCGGGACCAGCTACGAGCTTGAGTGCGAGACGGCCGAGCCTGACCGGGCCAAGGAGGTGCTGGAGCGCCTGCTCACGGTTGCCGGCGTGCCGTACGAGTACTCTCGGAGCAATAAGTTCGGCTGCTTCATGGCAGGGAAGCTGCTTCCTTGACTAGGCATCTATGTGTTCTGGGTAGTATTCTCTTCGCTCGATTAAACAACTTAGTCACAGTAACATTCTGTTTAAGGAAGGAAGGCTTCTCAATTTGTATCAACTTGATGTCAAAATCTTGAATTTGATAAAAATTTCCCCTATCGGAAAAAGGGCTTCTCTCCTCAATTTGGTGTATGCTTTGGTTCTGTGGCATACGTAATTAACCTATGACTCTATCCAATATCCAAATTCAAGCTGCCATTTTTTCTGTGATGTACATTCTGTCTACAAACTCTACCTGATGATGCATCATCATAATTCATAGGTGCCTGATGGCCTGCCATGTTCAACTTCAAGATAAGAACTTTACCAATTGCTGCTGCCTTTGCGTGTTTCCTGGCTTATATTCGCTGGTGGTGTTGTGTTGCTTGCATTTGATGCCAGACCTGCAGTTGCTCCTGCTACTGCTGAGAAGCACCTTTTGCACTAGCTCAAATCTGGATCGTTCATCTTGAGAGCAATGACTGTCTTTGTTTCTTCTTCCCTTTGCCTTCTCCTATGCAAAATACTTCCTCCTGAAAAAAAGGGCTTTGATAGGAGTGCCTGCTGATTATGAGCTGATGACTTCGATGATAATGCCTGCTGGTTAATAAGTATACATGTAAGTATGTGTGTCAATTTGGGGCATTCTTATTGAGCACATTCAGTTCAGAATCCATTGTTTTTCAAGTGTCAGCTAGGACCTTTGAGATTGGGAGTTTGATTGCTTGCGCTTTAACTGAATGTGCAATGTTTAATGGCAATGGAACCTATCAGCTTTTTCTTATCCCTACTTGTGCATCCACTGCTTGTTGAAGTGTTGGCCATGAACATAATGCCAGCATACGATTTTGATTTCCACCACTGCCTGTTGATTCCTACTACTAGAGAGACAAATTATACTAAGGTCCGTACTGTGTTTGTTTCACTTTAGGTTTCCTTCAAGCACCGTATAAAGAAGTATGGTCCCTATAAGGACAATCTAACTCTGGAGAATACTTTTCTGTTTCCAAGCATCAATGTTCCAACTATCATTTGGTTTGAGAATTCACAAGAACATTTTGTGTGGTGATCGGGTGGAGATATACGACCGATGCTATGAGAGTCCCCTCTCTGCTGATCCAGGGCGCAGGAGGCCAGGAGCTGGCAATGACTGCGGGTGTTCTTGCTGATATAATCTACCTGCAAGACCTGTTGCAGAAGGCCATCTTGTTAGCAGCAGAGAGTTTGATGCTTTTGTAGATCCTATGAATTTTTTTTTTGTTCATTCAGCTGCAGACTATGCGTGCGAATTGGAAAACTGAGACATGCGACGTTGGAAACGATTTTGAGACTTCTTTTAAGAGAAAGAATTCTGCAGACTATCCGCAGCACAGCAGTGGTCTCGCCGTCGGCGGCGGCCGGTATACGGGACGGATCTCGTTGGGCGTCGTGGGAGCAGAGCCCGCCCCGTGAAGGTCTGGCAGGTGGGCCCTAACCCTCCCATGGCCGTTGCCCTTCGGAGGGAGATAAAATTCGAAATGCTCTGTTGCTCTTGTCTTGTCGGCCGGCCGCCACTCGAATCGAATCGGAGGCATGGCCGCCGCAGACGCAGAGCAGGAGAAGGAGCTCCTCTCGTCGGTGGTGGCCGACATCCGGAGCTACTCAGGATCCGACCCCCTCCGCCCATGGCTCCGGTACGCCACCACCATCCACCGCTCCCTTCCCTGTTCTCCGTCTCTCTACACCGGTTTCCTTGTCCATCGATCCATTGATCCGCGGCCCGTTGTTTGGTAGGGGGGTGCGGAAGATGGAGCGGGCGCTGCCGCCGGCGACGCTGCGGGAGAAGCTGCCCAGGTTCCTCCAGAAGTGCGCCCAGGAGTTCCAGGACGACGTACGCTACCGCGACGATCCCCGCTACCTCCGCGTCTGGATCCAGCTGGTGAGCCAACCTCAGAGTGCTGCAACCACCCGTCTCGATCCACTTCCTCTTCCCCTGTTACTGCCGACCCAATGCATCATAGTGGCTCTTGAGCAAGTGGCCCCCATCATATACCGAGCTCCTTTTGGCTTTGGAGGCCTTGTTGTAAGAAATCATCTTACTGGGTTTCTTCATTCTGTAGATGGACTATGTGGCGGATGCGAAGCCATTGCTCAAGAAGATGGAGAGGAATGGAATTGGCCTTAAGAGAGCTTCATTTTATATGGCTTATGCACTGTATTATGAGAAGCACAAAAGGTTCAGTGATGCAGAGAAGATGTACAATCTGGGGATCCAGAAGTAAGCAAGCTCTTACCCCGTACGCTGGTATTTCAGTCTTTTACCGATACAATCATCTGCTATTATAATTATAATTATTGTGTGAGCTCAACTTCCATTATCTATATCCAATATATTATGAGCTACAGAAAAGCAGAATTTTGCATGTACTTTCATCATCTGGAACTATGCATATCTCAGGTTCAAATACTGCAAATTAGTTACTAGTACTGGTAGTTAAAAAGGTTAATGTCTTTTTCATTATGGGTTCCTGAGGGGATTTGATTTAATTTACAGAGATCTCTGGATCTTATCATTTTCCTAGATGCATGTGGGGTAGGCTTATGACAATCTGAACATCTCCACTAAAACAGTATGCAACAATAAACAAGTGAGACAATTAGTAATTCCAAGTAGCTCTTCATGTTAAATAGATCTCAGTACACTGTTCATTTCAGAATAAAGCTGGTTACTTACTGAATTGCTTAATAGCCTGGCAGAGCCTATCGGTGAGTTGCACAAAGCACATGAACAGTTTATTCTTCGAATGGAATCATACAAGAGGAGGAAAGATAAAGTATGACTCTCATTTCATGTATTAATTCAGTTTCAACTATGACCTATGTTCAATTTGTTCACCTCTTCTTCTTTTTTTAATTTATGTGGTTTAGCTGCAGGAAAGAATGCCTAGGAAAGCTGATCCAAGTGCTAAAATGCCTACGAAAGCTGGGCCTAGTGCCACATCGACGAACCAAGTTGAAGGTAGGCCTGTGAAAAAAGGGTACACAAATCAGTTGCTGGTGTAAACGATGTTGTATTTGCTGCTTTTCTTTCTATTGAAAAGCTTATTGGTCAATCCTTCCCAAAATAAAAGAAACATACTTCTTGTGGATCCTTACCTCGAACTTTCCTTTTCATAACAGATTTTCTGATTTAATTGACAGGCAAATATAATGGATGATTTGTTCCAGTGTTATCTTGCTTATTTATGGAATATCTTGCAGGTGAAAGCAGAAACAGTACACAACCGAAATCCAAAACAACTCAGAAGTCAGGGAGCAGCTCCACTACATTAGGTTGTCATCCTCCATTAGGGCCGGCTAAAGTTGGTATGCTATCCAGAGGCAACTCTGGAGCAAACTACAATTTGTCCCGTTGTAATAGCGATGATACTGTAGTTGTAAGGTTTGTAGGCTCTGCATTGGTTGGGAAGTCAGAAACTGAAGACGCCTGCCATCATGGCCTTGTAGAACCAACTATAAACACTAAGGAGGCTATGGATGCCATCAATAGCATGTTTTTGGAGCCAGTGGAACCTGAGACAACGCTCAAGAGACACTCAAATCGTGAAAAGACAAATTCTAATCAGCAAACAAGTGCATTTGATATCTTTGTTGATGAAGATGAGCCTAACCATAATAATCCAAAGATGGTCCACAGCAATAGCATGAAGCAAGAGCATTCAAAGTTCGGACAGCAAACAAGAGGTTTTGAGATCTTTATTGATGAAGATAGTCCTAATGGCAATGACCAAAATGCGGGGCACTACAAGAACTCTAAGAAGGAAAACATGAAGTCAAATCAGGAAACAAGTGGGTTTCAAATCTTTGTTGATGAAAATGAGGCTAACTGCAATGTACAGAATGCCATGTGCCACAAGAAGAATAGATGTCCTCCAAGACCATTGCATGATTCATCTAGGCATAAAGGCCAAAATGACTTTCAGAAGTCATTTGTTGGAGGATTTGCAATATTGCCAGATGATGAAGAAGAACAATGTGAGAAAATTGATGATGGTGTCAAGACAAACTCCAGAACCGTGCAGCCTGCCCGTGATAATAATACTTTGCTCTGTCCGGTTCAAGCTGATTCAGGAACACTATATCATGAACGTCCTCATCCTGCGAGTTCTGGGCTTCAAGAGGACACGGTCATTCATAGGTTTGTTGGATCCACTACTGATGATGAGGCTAAGGTAGAAAATGCATGCCACCATGGATTAGTCGATCCAACTGTCAATCTAAAGGAGGCTATGGATGATATAAACAACATGTTTGGGAGACCACTAAACTTCAAGGGTGAGAGAACAATGAAAAAAGCCAACACACTGTCAGATAGAAAAGCAGCTCCAGTTTCCGGTTTCTCCATATTAGCTGATGATGACCTAAAAGAGAACACCTGCAAAGCCAGTCAGAGCAATTCCTGCAAATTTGGGGATGAGAATGGTCTATTTGATCCCACAATCACGACTCGTGATGTCATGGCGGAGATCAACGATATGTTTGGGATGCCACTAGACTTCTAAGACATTTGTTCAGAGTGAACTGAATAACTCAACTGACAGTCAGACAAATGCCTTCGCCTTTTTGCTCTTCCCTTGAGAAATATGCAGTGTATTGGTGTATTGCTGATATGAACTATGAAGAGAGCTTGGAATCAATTGTCTTATTTGGTGCACATATGGTGAGCATTTTCTTAAACTAATGTCAAATGTTGTTCACAATGATCACTCTTTGAGTATGAAACAATGTGTCTAATTTTGCCAATAATTTTGTAACCTGAAATATGACCGGAGAGTTGCTACTTTGCTTTCGCTATTTACATTTTCCAGCGACTCATAACTCTGAAAATATTATTAGAGACTGCTCTTTGTTTTCTTTGTAATTTATTTGGCTTCTAAGATGCTTTGAAGTTCTAAAAAGATGGAGGAAAGCTACAGTTCCCCCTTGTTTGAGGGGTGAGCAGTGAGCTTGCAAGTTGTCACCACAGCGTAATCATCAAATAAAATGGAAAACTAAGCAGTATATACTAAGGTAGAATTCCTTGTCAGTTTTGTTTTCTCAGGGAAAATCCACACACAAAAATAAGTCTTGTATGTCTGTGCTAGCAATTAGTAACGTATATTGGAGCGTGAAGAATGGGCATTTGCTTTTTCTGAACTTCACATGAATGTACTTGATGCCCTGAGTTTTGCTATATCACTTCTTACTTTATTGATAAAGGCTTCTCACTTTATCTCAAAGATCAGTGTTAACTTGATTCTGGTTACTGCTGATGTGATAGCTTACAAATGCATTGCTTCTCCTGGTGCGGACAACTGGTGATTCAGGGGGCGGACAACTGGTGAAGATATCTCGAGAGCAGGGCATAGATAGCATCAACCAAGAGATCCCTGTTGCGCTGTCATATAATGCCGATATAGTGACATTGCCACATTGGCTTAAATATTGGCTCAAGGCCCAATTTTTTCATGCTGAAAAAGACGAGACTTGTGTATTTGTTGGAAATTGTAGCAGGCATGGGTACGCATGCTGCTCTGATCATCTGATGCTTATAAAAAACCCACTTTCTGATATCCAAGTCCTGTGGTTGCACATGTACCTACCTTAAGACCTACTCATGAACTCATGATAGTTTCAGGTCTGTATTTGGAGAAACTGGTACTATTTTTTATTGTTTCAAACATTCTAGCTTCTCTCTGGAAGTTGAGGCTGCGGTTCATGCACTGGAAGAACAAATCTTGCAATCGTAGAGAGAAACATGAGAGAAGATCATTGCCATTATTGATTCCCATCAGATTTAGCAGATACTACCGCGGTGTACAGCTTAAACAGGCAGCTGAATCGCGTCGACAAAGACTGAAGACGACGACGGCCTAACTGAAACTGAAACCGAGCTCAAAGTCTATCAGCGAGAAAATTGCCGGTTGCCCTTTTCCGCCATGATTTCAGTTCACGGCCGGGCGATGCTAAGCTGCGCGAGCCGCGCGGCGATGTCCCCTCCACCGGGCGCCGGCGCGCCCTGCTCCCTCGCCACGCGGAGCCCCGCCAGGGTGTCCGCGATGCCGTCGACCGCCGGGCTCCTCACCACCGGGGCGATGGCGCCGCAGACGGCCCCGCACGCGGCGTCGTCGAGGAAGCAGAGCGCGAACTCGTTCCCGGACTCGGGCTCCGCCCACGAGAGCGTCGCGCCGTCCAGCCTCTCGAAGGCGTCGCCCGGGAGGATCGGGTACACGAACACGATGCGCTGCGGCTGCTGCTGCTGACCGTCGGGGTCCGCGGCGTACAGGACCAGGGACTGACCCTGCGGGCAGAGGAACCTCACGGCGGCGTAGGCGGCGCCGAGGTTGCGCCATTGGCCGCCGCCGCCGCCGGCGGCGGGGAGGTGGAGGAACTGCACGGGGTAAGCGCCGCTCGCCATCGGGTCCGGCTCGGTCGTCGGTCGTCAGCAGACTCGATGGATCTGTTTGGCCAATAAGGGTTTGTTTTAGCTGGGGAGCCAACTTGAATGGAATGGTTACATTCCAATTTGTGAGGATGGAGTCGCTCCGTTCTACGTTTGGTAAGGAGAACGAAGCCGTTTCATTTTTTGTTTGGTTGGAGAGTGCGCTAGAGCAGAACCTTTCCATTCTGTGTTTGGTTAGAGAGCTAGGTGAGTGTGGTTACCTCCTTCTTTGTTGGGGTGAGTTTACCACCAGTCTCACGATTCCTTGAAATTGAATTATTACCGGTATGTTCATGACAAGGTTTGGTTGCTAGCCAAACTTTGCTACAAGTGTGAAAACAAAGCTGGGGTTTGCAGGCACGAGAGCAGTAAACCTCTGCATCATCAGCAATATGTTTGGACATTCATTGCTGCTTTAACATAAAAGATTTATGGAGAACAGCATCAAGGAAGCAACAATTACAGGCTGAGGTATGCAAGCATGGTTTAACATAAAACTAGGAGGACAATAACATGACCATTTCCATCTAATACAAAGATAAGAGAAAATCACGAGCTGAAGTATGCAGGTATAAGAGGGCAATAAAGCTCATCATTGTCAGCCATATCTTTTGACATTACTGGATTAACGTAGAAGATCATTGAAGCCGCTGCGGGGGCAGGAGCTAGATCCGGGGGGGGGGGGGGGGGGGTGGCCTGGGAGCCGGGGCTGGCGCGAGCTCGCCTGGAGCCGCCGCCGGCGGGCGGGCGGGGGCGGGGGCGGGGGGTGCTGCCGCGCGCTCGCCTGGAGCTGCCGCCGCCGGGGGCGGGGAGGGGGGGGGGGTGGTGTGCCGCCGCGCGCTCGCCTGGAGCCGCCGCCGCTGCGGGGTGGGGGGGGTGCTGGCGCGAGCGGTCGCCGGGGAGAGGGGCGGTCACCCGCAGGCGGGCGTCGGGGGGTGAGGGGCACCGGTGCTCGCGCGCGGGGTGAGGGGCACCGGTGCTCGCGCGCGCGCGTGGGAGGCGAGCGCTCGCGTCCGGTCATTTTCACCGAGCGCTATCGTTCCGCATATTGAGGGTATATTCCTCTACTGGAGCCGCTCCGCTCCATAGTTCTTCAACCAAACGCATGTAAAAATAGAACCGCTCCATTCGGTTTCCCCTCGTTCCACCAACCAAACACACCCTAAAGGAAGGAGTTCACTGGAGCCAAGGAATAGGTAACCTGCCCACTGGTGAGTCTGGTCACGCCCGTTCGTTTCTAATCCTATTTTTACTGATTGTTCAAGGTTTTGGGCCTTTTGTGGTATCAAATTTGCTCAATGTGAGTGTGAATTTTGTGGAATAGATCATCAAATACTGCAACCAGCAAATGCTAGAATTTCAAATCCCACCTAGGGAAAGCCTTCTCGTGAAATTGGCACACCGGTGCCTCAATCGTTTTGTGGGAGAAAAAAAAGAAAAAGGAGGGTAAAATGACATCTGAAAAGAACTATCATTGCTGATGTTATGCGTTGATAGTGAGATTCTATCCTTCGCTTCTCTTCTGAAAAGAACCTGGCATTTTCTCAATTATTAGAGTGGTACAATTAGTACCAACCAACAAAAGTTGGAGTGAATAGTCACTTCTATCAAATGATACAAAACCAAATATATTTTTCTTTAAGAAACAGAGCATCAACTACAGTTGTTGGCCCAGGCATAGTTAATGTAGACAATTCTATCATCCTGTCCCCATGAAGATTGATCCAGAGGAATGGTCCAGAAAGTAAGGCACTTCAAATATACTGGCCATCAAATGCCTACGCCAATTAGGACTTCTAGCAGCAAGAAGCCTCACGCTCGCACTCATTCTGCATTAGAGTGATAAGTATGAGATGAGCGTATGATGTTGCATTTTCCACATATGCTTCAGTTAATCTGTAAACATTTCAAACCATGGATCTCCATGTACATGAGTGGTGCAAAATTAAACATATACTCTACCAACTGTTAACATGCTGTGCCTTACTAACATGACCATGCTTTCCCGGAAGACTAATGTTACATCGGGTCAGTATCACCATACCTGTAGAAATGGTTGCCCACCTAACATGTCCTCTTTCCCTTAAAAAGGAAAAAAAAGGGGTGCCTGCCGACTCTTAAGGATCACTAGTTCTCTATGCACGGACATATCTCTCTCTCACCCATGTACTGAAAACAATAACACAGGCAACCTGACTGGACGGATCTATATAGCGATAGAAGCACATAAATTAACAAATTGTCTGCAAAGTATGACTGTGTCATCCCATTAGAAAAACTTAAAGCGCACCCTCACAATGGCCACCACACCCTCGATGTCTCAGTCTCAGAAAGTCAGAAGCTTGATCAGATGGCAGAAACAGGAAATAGGGATGAAAGACACGGCAGCCACACTGAGACTGGCATTTGTGTTCATTCACTGCCTCCTGGAAACATGCAGATGCAGCCGCTCCGTTTTCTGCAGTATTGTAGTTCATGCAACCGTGCACTAGGCCATGAGGCAGATATCTACATTTACAAGTAGGTTTCTTTGCTCTGGCTTGGTAACTAGAGATTTGTTGAGTTATTTATGTTCTGTTTCACATTCCTAAATCTTCTGTTTTAATCAAATTAGCTTTTGTCCTGCACCTTGCTAGCTGTTAATTTTAATAATTTGAAATGTTCTATTTAGGTAAGGTCGTAAGGAGGTCTAATTGAGTTAATTTCATCAAAAACTTGTGTTCTTATATAGTAAGAAAGAGTTCTGTTTGTTCTTCTTTTACAAATGCTTGAATTCTTGTACCATTCTTCGTAAGGTATAGCTATTGCACCATGGATGCTTGCCTTACAAATCTTTCTCCCTTCCTTCTGTTGATGCTGCAGGGGGGAGAGTGCTTTCTGTAGTACTGAATGCCGAGAAAAAGGAATGATGATTGACCATGCTCGAAGGAACCCGTCTTGAAATTGCACATCCATATCCATCAGCAATTAAACGATTTGAAATCATGTTCGGAGAAAGTATGGCTGTGATACTCCGTAATGTAGTTGGTTATTCAACTATTTCTGGACTATATCTATCTTATGAAATGAAACTGGCACTTTTGTGTTTGATTTTTTTAGCCAACACCAACTTTGCAACATGAAAAATGATAAATCAAGAGGCATCTAGTGTTTGGGCATTACAGTAGCAGCAATTGGAACACTGAACACTGAACACTTCAATTATCTGATGCCAAATGAGCGCCTTTCATGCTCCTATAGATTCACATCTTGATTGACATGTATGGAACAGAGTACAGAGATTCATATGACTGAACTGAAAGTTGTTAACACTATGCTAGTAGCCTCCTGAATCTTCCAACAAACTATTGTCCATGGATTCAAGGTTTTGTATCAGTTCTGGAGTCATGGTCCCAACCTGAAGCAGAAGGGAACAATTTTTTGGTTCTTGAGTGCAGACTCAGTTCTATGAATTGTACTCATGACTTCATCAGCACTATCGTCAGCAATTGCCTCTCATGAATATCTCCTAATCTTAGTAGTGTACACAATGTTTCAAGTCAGTGCACCAGGTATTTGGAATGAGTATTACTGTGTCCCGTATATGATCTTGAGCAAAATGCTGCATTCCATGTACAGCTGCTATCCGCTACTTGGGGCAAATAGGAGTTCTTCCACGCCAACTTTCATGTTGGGACCTGATGCAAACTTGATGAGTTTGTTGTCAGGAACTGCAACCTCGACAATGAACACACTACAGACAGGACGATGGTCTGAAAATTTAGACTCCCCGCGGACGTAGGACAGCTGCACTATCCCTTCACCATACCAGAGAATCCGGTCACACCTGCAAAATGTTTTTGGTTGATCCAGCAATGAATATTTTAGTGCACCCACAATGTTCAGAAACAGTGTATGCTGAAACTGAAACAACTGCGGCCCTGTTCTGAAGTCACAAGATTATTGCCTTACCATGCTGGTGTTCTTCGCTTCTTCTTTGACGTGACGTCTTCACCAGCATAATTGTCGGAATTCCAAGAGTACTTGTATGTGGGAGCAAAGAAGATCTTGCCCTCATTCCACCCTCTGAAGACTCCACTCTCTCTTTCAGTCTTGAGCTGGTCAGTTCAGAATACCCAATGAACACTTGCAGACAGAGTATATGCAGAATGCAGTACACTGCCATGAATTTGGTAGCTTACCTGATCCTTCTCTAAGAGAGTACCCCAGTCGTTGGCCTCGACGAGCTTCTTGGCCTCCGAGTAGCTCAGAGCGATCCGGTAATTCAGATCACCGAGCCAGATCACACGGCTGCGACCATTGCCACTTGTCAGTTCGCATTTCTGAATTCTGGCATCAAGTGAATGCACAGTGAGTAGTGTATGAGAAATTACTCGTGATCGAGGATTCTCTCGGGAATCCTGCGGCCTGATCTCTTGCAGAGCCGTCGGAACTGCGTGTTCTTTAGGATCTCGACCACGTCGGAGTTCCTCCTGAGCTCGTCGCCTTCCTTCTCCCCGGACGCCAGGTGGCTGCACACGAAGCACAGGCTCGTCTGGTGCAGCGACATGCTCACGGAGATGCAACCCTGCAACCAAACACATGATGGCAATTGAATGTTTGATCTTGACGGGGACGGACATGGCAATGGCGTTGGCGTGCCATTTCAGACAGCTGAGCTGCAATGGACTGAATCAGCCTGCTGAGAGCTGACCTTGTTGCCGAGGTAGCCCATGATGCCGCGGCCAACGCAGGAGAACCGGACATGGCCGACGTGCGGCACCAGCTCCCGCCTCACCCACACCGTCGAGAACAGCCCCACCATCTGCTTGCAGGCAACCAGGCAGTACCTCTCGCGCCGGCTTGCCACCGCCGCCGCGGGGCTCTTCACGTCGGACACCGCGAAGCTGCTGGTTCTGACCTCGTCGTCCTCCTCGTCCGACGTCGTCGTGTCGCTCTCGACGGCGTCGGCGTTCTTGCCGCAACCCATCAGGCACGGCGCCCTGTACGACCTCCGACTCCGAGGCCGCTCCGACGGGCAGGTGCAGGTCTTCAGCCGGCGGCCGCGGGTGATGGCGGCGCGGCGGATCTCTCTGTTGGAGGATTTGTGGAACCGCGACGGATCGAGCGGGCTGGAGCTGGGCGTTTGGAGAGCGGAGGCCGGGGATGCAGAGGCCGTCGTGTCTACGGACCGGCAGAACGAGAAGCTCGCTGCAGCTTCAGAAATGGCGTAAACGTCAGAGGGTGGTGAAGGCCGGTTCAGCGCCTGGTTGATGAGGGCGAGCCATCTCGACGCCGGCTCGTTGTCCTCGATCACCAGGACGTTGCCGGCGTTGAGGGGGACGACTTCTTGGAATCTGCATTGCAATTATGGCGGGAAAAATCCTATCAAGTTTTTCGACTTCAAAGTAACTTAGGTAAATGATATTTAGTCTCTGGATTAAAATTGCAATTTTTCCTTGTTGAATTAGGACTTACGGTAACTGGTTTTCCAGGATGAAATTAGTAAAATGAGTTGATAGCTGACAAAGTCGGTTGCTAGGTAACTGTCGATTGGATAGATGTGCAGGACAACCACAAAGAAAGGAAAATTGTGATTGGTTTGCATGATAAGAAGCTCAAAAGCAAAACATTAAATGTGCTGAAATCTCTTGTGGTGCTGGAGATATGAAAATGACAAGAATTTAAGCTCAAAAGGAAGGGTGTCAGAGTCTGTGATGTTTGAAGGTGGGCATTGTGTAGAAGACACTAAAACCTCTATCTGATAAGACAATATCAATAATGCAATTTTGTGATGTTTAAATTTGTGCATACCCTAACACATAAATGTCTGAATAATCATCAGAAGGCAGGAAATCGTTCAGATTGAGACCCCTTTCCGGAGTCTTTCCAGCTACGTTCCATGTGGCTGCAAATACCCTACGAAAATCAGAGAAAGAACCGAGTAAATATCTAAACTTGAGCTAATAAAATATGCTATCTGTGACATGTAATTAAATAAATATTTGAACCTCATAAAAAAAGTGAGTATAGCTTTAAAAGATCAGGGACTTTAACTGCTGGCGATTATGCTCACCTGAAAGCTTCTGTATGGGTACTACTAGTTGTTGCAGGAGAACTGAAGCCGCTGAATTTTAGACTTCTACTTTCTATTTTGGAAAGATGAAGTTAGAAAAGGGGAAGGAAAACCAGGCTTAGAATTCTTTTGAAGAAGACTAGAGTAGTAGAGTAAGATGAAATAGGTAGATACCGGAAAGACTTTTGAAAAAGGATGAGGATGATGCTGATGGGGAGGCCACTGATGACCTCTCTGGGGACTCTTTCAAATCAACTGAAAAAATATCAATGACGTTTTACTTTTATTAACAGGAGAAATCTAGTATGCTTCCACTTGCCAACCTGAAGTTAGCAATCATGGCCGTGCTCTAAGCTACTATGCAACAAGCTTTAATTTTCCAAGGTTCACAAGGAAATGGATATGTCTTATCGTCATGTAGAAAGGAAGCGGTTGCTTTGCCGTTAAAAAGGATGCTATGAACTCAAGAACCAACCTGTGGAGTTGGAGGACTCGATAATATGCCTTGACAAGGCATTCGCATCCTTTGCTCCTAGAACTCTTGGAAGGAGAAACTAAAAAAGAGAGGGTAGATAAACTCACTTGTACTTTTAATCGCAGATGATGAAACTTGCCTGAAAGAACAGAGAATATATTACCTTCTTCTTTCTGTTGTGTTTCTGCTCCATTTCTGCACACAGTTTCTGCCTCCAGCATGAAATGAACAACTTATGAAACAGAGGAATCGTTAAGCAATGAGCAGAGGTAATAGAACGCCTGCAAGAGGAGTTTTTAGGGAAAGTTAGGTAGGTACAACGGTAGAAGTTTTAATGATGCACGAAACTATGTAGAAGAGTCTAGTGATCCAGAAAGCAAATCAAAGGTAGCCACAGGGTTTCAAGACTTGTTTCTTTGGACAAAGAGTGATGCTGAAAGAATTTCAAAGCTAGAACGTGAAAGTGAAAAGGCACCAACAGCTCATTTAGAAACATTACTTGAATAGTAGTATGAACATAACTTGACATAAGAATCTCATCACATCGCCAAACAGAAAAATAAATTATTTTCTGCAAGAGACCTCTCAAAAATAGATGAATAAACTGAAAGTTCAAGCGAGAAGACAACAGAAGATCTAGAACAGAAAAACTTCTATACGAAAGGAAATATTTTGTCACAAAATACGGCATAAAAATGTTTGGAAATTCATAGAGACCACAAAACAAGGCTTTTCACCTGTTCATTTCAAGGATGAACAAATTACAATTTTTTTACTAAGAAAATGTGGTATAGATGAGAATGAAGCATGTAGTCCATCCTCAAAGGAAAAATCTACATGATGGACATTCATCCAGAGTTAGGGCGGTGATCCCATCCTATGGAACAGTGGTAGTTGACCAAAACAGGTTTAAAAGAGATAGGGGAAGTTCCGAATAGGGGATACAGCTGCTACTGTTGTCATGGACATGCCAATATGATAATTGGAATTGAGAAACATTATTTAATAAGATGCTGAAGAAAACAAAACAAACCACAGGGAAAACCTCATCAAAACAATGGACAAGACAATGGGACGAAGTCGCATTTGCTCGCACAGGAATAGGCATAACTAACCTATATCCTAACTCTTCGATAGATTGAAATGGCCATTGCAGGGAGTGTGGAGATCTTGCAAACCTTAGGGAACCATGAAAAGTAATTGACTAGACAGTCGGAAAACAAAGACGCTTCAGAAAATGGGGAGTTTGACAAGCTGTCTTCCAGTAATGGAGGAAAAGTTGTCACGAACTGAATAAAGTAACCTACATATACACCAAGGCTGCCAACTGCCAAGAACTGCATGGTGCTGAATTAAGAATTCAAAGGAAGCATCCAAATAGGGACAGTGGTTCCTCTAGGAACCACCGGAAGCTAGAAAATAGCTGAAAGTTTTGAAACAGGATGTTGGAATAGTTAATATAGGAAACCTCCAAAACCGTACCAGATACAGACGGCGGGAAGAAACCAAAGCTGAGCAACATACTTTGATTCATAATGAAGTAGTAATGACCAATTGCACACGGAAACCAAGAAGGGGGCAGACCAAGACCACATTATTGATTCAACAAGGTAGCCGTTTTGGCTTTGGAAGCATCCGTTTAGGCTCCAAGGGAAAATGACAAAAACGGATGGTCCAAAATCCATTGGAAACTTAAGAGCATGGTAAGTTGGAAGCAGCAACAAACCTCACAACATAGAGCAGTGAAAAGCAAGACAACCTTATTATGCGAAAGGTATATCAAGGAAAGTTTTTTTTTTTAAAAAAAGATTGCCATTGGTATCATCAACTGATGATGGTGTAAAAGAAAAACTCTGTTACTGCATTAGAAGCATCAGAACCGGGAGAAAGGTTATGGGGGAAGAGAGAAGCGAGTCCAATGATGAATCGAACTCCAGCAGATAATTAGAAAGGGAACGAAATCGAGACAAGAGAAAGGGGGGATTGAGATCAAAGAGAAGTTATCTGATGATATTCATACCGCGCGCAACGAAGCAGCCGGTAGCTAGCTAGGTAGATGGCCCCTGTTGATTGGATTCAGTTTTGTGGATCTCCTGCAACTTTAATGGCCATGGCGATGGACGGGGAGAGGCGTGCTACTGCCTGCCAAATGGAGAGGAGGCGTCTCTCCTGAATGCAAACTGGAGAAGAAGGAAACGGTTGTTTGAAAAGGAAACAAGTGGTTAAATAAAGAAAGAGAGCGATTTTGTTTTATTTTATTTTGTGATGGTGGTTTGGAAACCGATGGCGATGTCGTCGTGGTTCGTGCCATTGCGCTGCTGCTGCTGCTGGGGTCGGACGGCCGGGGAGGTTGACGAGGAGCGAGCGATCATCCGATCCCCGGCCGCTTCAATTCCAAACAGATTGAGGAATCTCCAAGGACCAAGGTGAATGGTGGTAGCTGCCCGAACCTGCATGTTGGTCAGGATCGATGGACCACTGCCCGCCTCCTGACGTACTAGTTTAATTGGCTTTTGACTTCCTGCTTGTTGGTTTCGGATAACTGCCTTGCATGCATGCTCTCGTGCTGCCTACATGCACTCCCGAATACAAAAAGAAAAGGAACAATGTAGAAATGATTACAAACTACATACAAGATTTAACTTGTGATCCACTTTCGGTTCAGGACACATGCGGTAGCTTTGTAGTGCTGTACAACTGAAAAATGCTGGGGAGCAGGCCGACTATAGTCAATCTCTATTTGAGCTGCTCGACACTACAGCAGTGTCTCACTGCTCAAAAACGGATGAAATTTTAATTATGAGTGGTCACTAATTAATGCTAGGGCTTACTCCTACCTGGTCATCGAACTAGATACATGCATGGACTACTCTCTCTTATTTGGGCCTCGCCTCAGCTCCTGGGCTTCTTTCCCTCCATTTTCCGTTTCCCAGGCCCCATCCATGATTTCCTTTCCTTTCAAAAACAAAAAAAAGATCTGTAACTAAGCGCACGCCTCCGACTCCGAGACAAGACTTTGACAACTACTTTACGCAGTTTGAAATCCAATAAGGCGCAGCTAGTGGGCGATTGTGCGCTGGGACGAGTTGACAATTTTTTGGCGTGCTTTTTTCTTCCCATTTGGAACAGCGGGTGTGTGGGAGATAAAATCGGTGGAGGATTATTTTCAAGTGGGATACATAAAAATATTTGCGCCTAGAATTCAAAAAATACTAAATTAAGCATGTAAAACTTCTTAAATTTCCACTTTTAAGTCATGTATCAAAATCTTTTTATCCCGAATTGAAGAACTTTCAAAACCTTTTTGCATCTCTAACTTTCAAGTCATATATATTAAAATTCTTATTCTTGGAATTGAAAAACTGTCAAACCATACATTCAAAAAGCATCCTACATGATTACATCTCTATTGTTCAAGTTACATATAAAAAGCTTTGTACTTGAAAATTCAAAAACTTTCAAATCATATATACATAATTTTTTATTATCTAGTTTTGGCATCATATACTTAAATCTTTGTGCTTACAGTTGAAAAACTTTTTACCTCATTTTCTTTTATGCCATACATTTAAAACTTTGCACTCTACATTAAAATATTTTAAATTATGTATGAAAACTTTGTCCATCCAAATTTTTTAGAACACATATAACAATCTTTCTATCTGAATATTGAAAACTCTTAAACCATGCATCAAATACTTTGTATCTAAAATTAGAAAAAATTGAGATCACGTACCTAAGAAGGTACCACGTCACTAGCTTTCAAGTGATGTACAAGAGTTGTCGGCCAAAACCCGCCGGCGGGCAGTGACTGGCAACACGAGGAGCCGGGAGGCCTCCGGGACGGCTGATGGGCCCCGGTCCCTCGGTCAACGGCCCAGCGATCCGGCGCGCACCCTGGCTTGAAGTCGCTAGGCGTGCCACCTGATCCTGCACCTGATCAGGAAGGTGTGACGTGTCAAACTCCTGCGTGCACAGACATATGTAAAGATTAGTCCGAGCCGTGATCGGCTCATCACCTCCTCCCCGGTATCGGCTATAGAGAGCCGATTGCATCAATACCGGATCGGATCTTTGGAACAGGCAACATACAGATATATATATATATTTAAATAAATCTTGTTTCATAAATATCAATCTAATCCAACCCACGATAACTAAGCCCTCACTGCACGATCGGAACATCCTACACGTGATTGAGCCTAACAAATACACGAAAGCATCGGAACAAACAACCTAAACAGAGATCATAGAAACAACCGAAAAGCCGATTCCTAGAGCAACCTCTATTCAAGCTACAAGCCGATACTAAAACATACTGCTGGAACATTCATCTCGTTTGTAAGGCCTAATCATGCACATATCGAACTAAGCCTCTAAATAAACAGAAACTAGCCATAACAGATCGGATCTACTGATAAAGACAAAACAAGATACAACCATCGCATCCGTGATCAGACACGACGATTAAGCGCACGAGAGCAACGAACAAAGCATGATTAAGATGCAAAAAGGATAACATTACTCTATATGTGCTACGATAACCAATGCTACTCGCCATCTACAAGGCTTCAGAACGAGCAACATATGAACAAACGAGCAAGGGTGATGCTACCCCGATCACGCAGAGCGTGATCGGGGCCGCATGGCACTTACCCGATGAAAACCCTAAAACAGGGGAGGCGATGCGCCGAGAGTTGTTGACGAATGATTCTGTGTTTCTTGTTTATTCATGGTACATATTTATAGTCCGTAGACTTGTCCTCTTTAACTAACCCTAACCAAACACGACATGAATCTTAACTGCCTAAATCTAAATTACACGGCCTTTCTGTCCCCAATCTCCTGCACAGGGTCCGATTCGCAAGCTTATCGTGACTGCCTTCCAAGCCCATCTTGCTCCATGGCCCATTTCAGGGCCGGTCAGATTATGGCGATAACACATGCCCCCCTGGTTTCGGCAATGGTAATTCCGAAATCACCTATTTTAAAATCGCCTCGACCCTTCGGCTCCCGATCCGTACAGCCACGCCCTCTCGACTTCCAATGGATGTGACTGCTCTGTATCAGTCTCCTAGGGAACCGTCACGGTGCCGATTCACTTCACCTCTCTGTTTGCCTTTATAAACTTACCCCTGCCATCTTCCGCAATCATATTTCTCTCACAGCCATTAACCATTACGCTCCTTCTTCTCTCTTGTTATGGCCTCTTCTTCTTCTGCCTCCTCCGTCATCTCTTTTGAATCCGAAACCTCCCGAGAGCCAACTCCAGAATATGATCCGATAGCTGCTTACGAAGTCCGTGCTCCCCCACATTGGGATGCAGAAGAATGGGATTTCCATTTCCAGTCGGAGGATGATGAATCCCTAACCGATGGCGAGGATCTTGCACTCCTCCTCAGAGCCGAGCTGGAGGAAGACGAAGATGATGCATCTTGGGGGGAAGACTTCTCTTCCTCAGAGGAAAAAGTCGATTCCTTTTCCTCCGACGAAGACCCGATGGCAGGTAACTTCCTCTTTGGCAGGTCATCGGACGAAGCTTTCGACGACACCCAAGGAGCCGAAGACGATGATGGCTTCACCAACACCAGCAGCGAGAATGATGACAGCGGCGACAACATAGCGATGATAGTGGTGCTAGCATTGCTCCGCCGACTAAGCGCCGCAAAACTACTGGTGTGTACTGGTGGTAGGCTGTAACGCCACCATTAGTTTGTTTCAAAGAGCAGTTAGCTCTTCTTTTGTACTTACTGGCTTGCTGTGAACGGAATCCTCTTTTGTATCAATAATTTTCTTGCGCATAACAATCTGCTCAAGAGCCGATGGCAACGCATCGGCCTTAAAATATACCAATCCGGATCCGAAATAACCTTCCAATTTGCTTTACCCTCTGCCGGACCTCAAATCCAAAGCAGATCTCCGGCAATTCTGGAATCCAGGCTGACTGCGCACTTCTTTTGCTCATAAACCCTAGCCGCAAAATCCTCCTCTGCTCCTTGAAACGCACATTCGATCCTGCGCCGCCAACCCTAGATCTATTCTCCAAAATCTCGATTCAAGACTCCCGATGGCGGAATCTTCGAAGACCGCCGCCGCCGTCTTCGGTCTAAAGGTAAACTTCGACCCCCATTAATTTAATGCAGCAACCGTAAAATTTACTGCGTGGTTAAATGAATTTTTCCTCGGCAACCTTGTTTTTCTTGGAGTTTTTTTAGGCTTCCGATATCTTCTTACCACACCCTTCTTCCCCCAATTCTTTCTGCCTCGGGCCTCGTTCCTTCGAGAAGCCCATAGATCTGATTTCATCTGAAGCCAATCGGATCCCTTTCGTGAGTCAGGACATAGATCTAGAGTCTTGGTCAGATAGCCTCCGCGCTTGGTCAAATCCTCCTAAAGGTTGGATAGTTTGGTATAATAGAATGGCGGATGCCTATCAGCCCTTATGGGAATCCATCGGGATAGCCCATGCTCTGTCTCTGTCCCTTTATCCTCTTGAAAAAGACGAGAACCTTCTGAAAACCATCGGCTACTTCTGGTCCGATGCCCTGAATTGTTTTCTTTTTGGGCATGGTCCGATGACACCAATGCTGCTGGATGTTATGATGATCACTGGCTTAGACATATCATCAGCTTGTCCCTCTACTTACAGGCTCTCTGTAGTTCCCTTCAAACTGTCTTCCAAAGCAGAATGTGCTAACTGGAGTACATACTTGAACCAACATCAGAAGAGCAAGGGTCCTGTATCGGAGAAAGAACACACGGCCTTCCTAAACCTGTGGCTTGAACATTTCCTCTTCTGTGGCCCTTCCCTTGCTCCGACTAAGAATTACCTCTCTCTGGCTTACGAGCTGGCCAAGGGTCACCCTGTCGGCCTTGGTAAATTATTCGTTGGGGAACTTTACAGATACCTTCACCTAATGATTTCGAGCCTTCTTTCACAGAAAAAACTCAGAACTGGTGGTCCGTGGTGGTTCATCCAGTTATGGGCTCATCTTTACTTCCAGAGCTTCATCCCCAATTTCCCCTCTCTAGTCGGCAATTCTTTTCCTGACCCGAGTGGGAGGCAGATTAGGTGCACTAGCTTTGGGCAGGCTCTGTACAGTCTTCCCGGCGGGAAATTGAACCCTCCAGATGCCTTACGTTGGTTCAGGATCTTTTACCGAGGCCTAGACAGCCCAAACTTTCTCCCGTATATTGATTCTGAACTTTTTGAGAACCCAGCCATGTTCCGGCTAGCTGATTTTGACTATGATGCTGACACCAGGCGTCTGTATTCCATTATGGTTCGGCCCTGTCTCCTTCCGGTTGGCATGAGCACTTCCAATCGGATTATGAAGCCAGGGTATGAGTTTTACCAGCCGGTCGTAGCAGCCCGGCAGCTTGGTCTTGGACAAGTACCTCCTCATTTCCTTCTTTACCTCCTGACGTCAAATAGAGTGGATCTCTCTGATGCTGTAACCACCCAAAGGTGTTACAGTCTTTTTTCGGACCTTCCCCTGTCTGTCCCTGCCAATCTCACCTTCACCTCTTCGGCTGTCGATTTTGAGGGGTGGTGGTCGATGTGGAAAACTCACATTTTCCGAAGAGCTCTAGGTCCGATGCTGCAGCAGATCCATTCCGAATATGAAATCCTTGCCGGAGAGGTATTGCCTCTTGACTAACGCTTCTTTTTTGACTTCTATTGGACTCTTTCCGGTCTCATTTTTTGTTTCTGCAGCGAGAAGATGGCCCAGAGCCGATGAACGATGATGGGTCACCCTTTTGTTTCTTGCCAGTTGCCCCTGTGGTTCTCTTCGGCAAGAATGCACCTCCTCCTTCAAAGAGCATAATGCAAATTCAGCTGAGCACTGCCAAGCTGACCCCCAAGCGGAAGCGATCCTCTGAAGTTGTTGCCCCCGAGCTCGTGCTAAGACGAGGAAGGTCCTCGTCAAGAAGGTCCGGAAGGAAGCTGCACCATCTCCTTCTAACCCAGAAGTCCTGGTCGCCAACCAGGTTCGGATCACCTTCCCCTTTTTACATGACCAGCCTTTTGTTCATGGCCACTCTTCTTTAATTTCACTCTTTCCCCCTGCAGCCCGTCGTTGTGGATGTCTCCAGTGGGGAAGAACCCCCGTGCCAGCAGGGCTTGGCTTTGGAGGTACCGGAGGATGTGGACGTGCCCATCAGAGCTTTGATCACCCTTCATGATCCCGATGCGGCAGTCCTGGAGGGTCCTTCTGCATCGGCTGACGTCCCGGCTGCTTCGCCAGGTACGCAGGAGCCAGTCGTGATAGCGTCCCTTGTTAGCCCCTCTCTGGTAGGACCAACCACTGCCTTAGCCACTGCCGACCTCTCTGCGCGAGAGACACATCCAGCAGAGCCGACCGCTACCTCATCGGCTATTGCTCCAGCAGAGCCGACTGCTATTTTACCGGCTGTTGCTTCTTCTTCTGGAGGCGTGGCTCCTCTGGCCTCTACCATCGTCGTTCAACCTTCGGAAGGGGCGCGCCCTCAGGAGCCGATCGTTCCTTCATCGGCTATCACTACATCTCTCTCGGGACAGGTATGCCTTATTCTTTTTAATTACTTCGGTCTTTTTCCTCTGTGCCTTACTCACCCTCTTTTCCGCCAGAATCTGGATCTTTCAGAGCTCCTCGCGTTTGATCCTGCCTCAATCGGATTGGCCATAATGGAAGCCGATGACTCTCCCCTGGGCTTGACCAGCATTGCCAATCGACTTCTCCGTATGAAGGATCTCCTATCGGGTCCGATCGATGCCCTGATCCAGGATTCCAGCGCGGTGAAGCAGATCCTTGACGAGGTCAACTCCCAGCTCCCTGTGAGCCTTCAAGTCAAGCTTTTTCCAGCCAGGTACCTCCCTTCTTTCCGAGCAAAAGTGGCAGAGGCTCGCCATCGGATTGAGACTCGGCGTTCCCAATCGCTCTTAAGGACTATCATCACCGAGATGTGCCAATCAGTCAACAAGAAGAAAGCAGCACTCGACGCCAAGGTTGACACATCTGCCTCTGCCCAGCGGCTTCATCTCCTGGAGAGAGAACTAAAAGACCTTGAGGCTAAAGTCCGGGCCACCAAACAGCGCATTCAAGAGGAGAAGGATCTTATTGCGGGTTCCAAACAGAAGGCAGCAGTCTTGACCGCTGAGCTGAAGGCAGACCTGGCCGAGCTGAGCAGCCTGAGCAAGCAAGTGGTGCCGGGGGCGAACGAAGAAGATGAAGCGGTGATTGCTGAAGTTGACCGCATCAGCCTTGACGCCATTGCTGCCATCGATGGTTTCCTCCAGAAGACCCGCCCAAGATGAACTCTGTATTTTCATGTCGTGACCCTGAAGTCGATGGTTGTACCTCGGCTATTTGATAACCTGTGGTGATTTCCTGCTACAAAAACTTCTAAAGTCGATGGTTTTACATCGGCTGTTCTGATGCCTTTTGTTAATGTATGGGCCGATCATACTCATCGGCCTCCTTTTTCATTTCTTGTCTTGCCAAAACTCCATCGGCTTGGCCCGTGTCACCTTTCTTAGCTTGCTAGCCATATCGGCTTATTGCCTGATGGGTGCCATTGGCTTCACTGTTCGTCAGCCCACGTACTTGGGAAGTATTTCTTAAGATGTTGGCCGTTGACTGCCACTGGAAACTTGACGCCATCCAATTCTTCGAGCATGTACGCATTCCCAGGTAGGACATGGTCAATCTTGTACGGCCCGTGCCAGTTTGGGGACCACTTACCATATGCCGCGTCCTTAGTTCCCAGTGGTAATACTGCTTCCCAGACCAAGTCTCCTACTTGAAATTCCTTTGGTTTGACCTTTTTATTATATGCACGGGCTACCTTAGCCTTATTCTCCTTGATCTTCTCTAGCGACCATAGCCTGAGTTCCGTGAGGTCCTCCACATTGTCACTCATCAGAGTAGTATATTCCTCAGCAGATAAGTCATTCTGGAATTCTATTCGCCTTGACCCGGCCGTAACTTCCCATGGTAACACGGCTTCTTGCCCATAGACCAAGTGATAAGGGGAAGTCTTAATCGCCCCCATGACAGGATATACGGTATGCCCACAACGCTTCTGACAAAATCTCGTGCCAGCGTCTGGGGTATTCGTCAATCTTCCTCTTGATCAACTTGATAAGTCTCTGATTGGATGCTTCGGCCTGTCCATTTGCCTGAGCATAATACAGAGATGATCTAATTATCTTGATACCCATATCAGCGGCAAATTTCTTGAATTCTTCTGAAATAAAAACCAAACCACCATCCGTTGTAATGGTCTGTGGGATCCCAAATCTGTGAATGACGTGCTCCTTGACGAATTGAATAACATCCTTAGATGCCACCGATTTCATTGGGACCGCTTCCACCCATTTGGTGAAATAATCTGTGATAATTAAAATGAACTGATGACCCTTACTAGATAGAGGATTGATTTTGCCGATCATATCCATACCCCAGCCTCTGAACGGCCATGGTTTAATGATGGGATTCATCACGGACGCGGGCACCATTTGGATCTTCCCGAACCTCTGGCATGCTTGACACCCTTTATAATACTTAAAACAATCTTCAAGCATGGTGGGCCAGTGGTACCCTGATCGCCTAATTAGCCACTTCATCTTGTGAGCCGACTGATGAGTCCCACACGTTCCTTCATGAACTTCATGCAGGAGCTGATTGGATTCGACCGGCCCCAAACACTTAAGCAATAACCCTTCCAAGGTTCTGTAAAACATATCATCCCCTATCAGGACATACCTCATGTCTTTGTACCGTATCCTCTTGGATGCCTCCCGAGCCGAATCCTTCAAGTAATTGAAGATATCGGCTCTCCAATCTCCCTGGTCCAGTAAGTACACCTGATGATTCGACCCATCGGTTTTGTACCCTGAAGCCAGTTGCGATAGAGCATTGGCCTCTGCATTCCGAGCCCTAAGTATCCAATAAAAATTTATATACCTGAACTGGGCCATTAGCTCCTGGCATTGAACCCACAACGGGAATAGCAGCTCACTTTCGCACCTGTATTCTTCTGTAAGTTGGGAGATTATCAATTTCTAATCCCCGAAGACTTCCACTGCTTCAGCTCCGGCCTCCAGAAGCAATTCCATGCCTTTATGCACCGCCTCATATTCTGCAAGATTGTTGGTACAGGTAGCAGGTAATCTGATCGAGAAAGAATATGTTGCCCCCCAAGGCGATACCAGTAAGATGCCGATGCCACATTCGTCTCCACAAACTGATCCATCGAAGTACATAGCCCAGGCTCGTACAGAAAGTGCTGCTATATTGGTATTGACACTCTCAGCAATGAGATCCGCTAACGCCTGCCCTTTAACTGCTTTTGCGGGTTGATAACGGATATCGAACTCTGATAATGCAAACATCTATTTTCCCAATCGGCCTTTCAATACAGGAGCCGATAGCATGTGTTTTATGACATCCGATTTGCAAATGATGATTACCTCAGCCGATAGCAGGATATGGCAAAGCTTGGTGCACGTAAAAAAAAACAAAGATAAAGTTTCTCCATATCGGGGTACCTTGTTTCTGCATCCAACATCCTCCTGCTGAGATAAAATACCACCCTCTCCTTGCCATCATATAATTGTACTACCACTGAAGCAACAGAGGTGTCACCAACTGACAAATATATGTAAAATGGCCTATCTTGTTGCGGTGGCACCAACACAGGCGGCCTCGACAAATATTCTTTAATTTCTTCGAATGCCCGTTGCTGTTCTGCCCCCCAGCGGAACTCATCATTGGTTTTGATTTTTACTAACTCCATAAAGGGTTCAATCCGCCCAGATAAATTAGAAATAAACCTCCTGACGAAGTTAATCTTGCCAATAAATTGCTGGAGCTCCTTCTTGGTGGTGGGTGGCACCATAGTGCTACGGCTTCCTGACTTTTTAGGCCAATCTCTATTCCTCTTTTATGAACCAGAAAGCCCAAGAACTGCCCGGCTGACACACCAAAAGCGTACTTTTTTGGATTCATCCTGAGCCCGAACTTTCTAGTTCGTTCAAGAAACCTGCCGTAGATCATCCAGATGTCCCTCGACCGATGCCGACTTTACCACAACGTCATCGATGTAAATTTCCACCAGATTGCCAATCAAATCATGGAAGACGTGGTTCATAGCATGCTGATACGTAGCACCAGCATTTTTCAAGCCGAAGGTCATAACCACATATTCGAACAGGCCCACCGCTCCGGGCACTCTGAATGCAGTTTTGTGTATATCTTCAGGGGCCATGAAAATCTAATTGTAACCTGCATTACAATCCATGAAACTCAAAATCTTGTGGCCGGCAGCAGCATTGATTAATGTCTCTGCAATAGGCATTGGGTATTCGTCTTTCGGAGTAGCTCTATTGAGATCCCTGAAATCCACGCACACTCGCCATCGGCCGTCCTTCTTCTGTATGGGCACAACGCTGGAGATCCATTCGGCGTATCTGCAAGTCCTGATAAATCCAGCTTCTAACATCTTCTCTACTTCTTTCTTTACTTCAACCAGGACTTCGGCTTTCATCTGCCGGCCCGCTGTTGGAATGGTCAAAATCCACTCTTAAGAGGGAGCCGATGTTCGACTATACTCCTGTCCAGCCTAGGCATCTCTGTGTAATCCCATGCGAAACAATCGGCATATTCCTTCAGCAAAGTTATCACCGGCTCTCATAAGGATGGGTGCAACTTCCTACTTATGAACGTTGGTTGTGGCTTATCCCCAGGACCGATATCTATCTCCTCAAGTTCGTCAGCCGATGTGAAACCATAACCTAGCTTCCCATCCTCCGTTAGATCAATGCTGCAGATGGAAAAGGAAGATAGTAAAAAGAATTCCGGCCGATCGTTAAGATCGGCCGCTCCACGCATCCCATTGTTTTCCAAGTTTTTACAAAAAGAATAAGGCTGGCTGCCAGCGCTGGTCATCCCATAACAACTATGTAAAATACTTGACATCAAAAATTCATTTTTTTGGGGCCGATTGCAGGAATCGGCCTCTATAGCTTCGCTGCAACGTCTCGCTTCTTGCGGCTCCTTTATTCTGTGAGGCCGGTGGATAAGACCAGCCTTACTCCGTTTTTTGTAACCTCGATGTGATCACACCCCTCCAAGCTCATCCCTGAAATCGGCTCTTGATCCTCCACATCCCAAATGCTCATGGCGGCATGCGAAATTTCAATCGAGTCGTCTGCCTGGACCACTTCCACCATCCCATTGGATCAAACATTGATACATTGTGGAGGGAATGCAACAGTTAGTGTGAATCCAGTCCCTGCCAAGTAAAACATTGTAGGTACTTTTGCTGTTGATGACGAAGAACGAAGTCGGGACAGTCTTGTTTCCAATGGTGAGATCCACACTGAGGACACCCTGAGCTTCTAAAGTCTGCCCATTAAAGTCACTTAGCGTGACATTGGTCTTGATCAGATCTCCGGTGGACCGCCCTAAACGGCGTAGAACTGAGTACGGCATGATGTTAACTGCCGCTCCCGTATCCACCAGCATTTTATTAACGGGCTGACCATTAATATACCCTTTCAGATACAAGGCCTTCAGGTGCTTGTAGTTCTTGGCTTGTGGCTTTTCGAATATCACCGGCCGTGGTCCCAAATCAAGCTGGGCCACCGATGGCTCCTCTTGGGTCCGAGCATGGAACTCTGCAGGAAGTACAAAAACCATGTGTGCATCAGCCGATACCTTTTTATCGGCTTTTGTTGACTTGGGCCGCCATTCCTTCCTGGGAGGGCGCGACTCTTTCTCCTGCACATAATGAACTTATTCTGCCAGATCTGGTCGCGCTTTCCTTAAAGTCTCGATATACTTGGTCTCGGCCTCCTCCAAGCTACGCAGCCGCTGAACCCTGTGCTTCTAGAAATGATTAAGTCCATCAGGGCACCAACGTGGACGATGATACTTACCTTCTTCTTCATCTTCCCTTCATGGTGATTGAACCCGCTCTTGCCGGGTTGGAGCAGATCCTAGCCACCGGAAAACTGAATCCCTTGCTTCTGACTTCATTGGTCCACACTCTGGGCAATCCCTGATAGTAGGCAGCCGGCTCATACCTGAATCCCAACAGTACCTGAAGAACAGGCAGTGCTAATGATCACGGGCATCTTCGTGCTTCCTCAGACGCTTTCCGGTGCGACGCTCATACTCTTCTTCCTCAGATTCCTGCTGGAGGCGCTGCTGGTACTGGTATTCATATTTCCTGAGGAGATCAGAGGAAGTTGGCCGTTGATTCCTTACATACCTTACTTGTCTTTCTATGACGTACTCTTTCTTCTCTTTTTGGGGCCGGTCGCTGGGATCAGCCTCTCTGTTCTTGCCCTGGCGGCGTGATGCCACCCCCGCCATGTTGATGCCAAGCGCGAAGTCCAGTTGTCGCCTTGCAGACCGGTCGTAATTTTCCACCATGTTGACACCAGGGAACGGCTGAGTGTCGACTTTCATGGCGGTCTGGCCTAGGATCAATCGGCCCTGCTCAATAGCCGATTGGATTTGCCGACGGAGCTCCTTGCAATCACTGGTGCTGTGGGTAAAAGAATCATGCCATTTACAATATGATCTTCCTTTTAACTCCTGCGCCGTGGGAGGTTTGTATCCTTCTGGAAACTTCAACTGCTTTTCTTTTAATAATAAGTCAAAAATTTGTTCGACTTTACTCACATCAAAATCAAACCCCTTCGCCGGCCCAGTTTGCTTTACCCACTTGCATGGTACGGGATTTGCACCGCGAGCCCATTCTGCAACTGATACTTTCATTTCTTCCCCGGAGTCATCGGCTTCTTCTGTATCAGCTAACGCTACTTGACGCTTAAATTTTTCTTGGTACAGCTCAGGGTGACGCTGCTCATACATCGTCAACTTCTGAACTAGATGCGCCAAGGAAGTGAATTCCAATTGAAAAGCTAGATCTCTGATCGGCTTCAGTAATCCCAATGACGCCAATTCGACAGCTTCCTTTTCTGAGATCCGTGTTGAATAACACCTGTTCTTCATCTCCCTGAAGCGTCGAACGAACTCTGCCATGGTCTCTCCACGCTTCTGTCGTACCTGCGCCAGATAGGCAATTCCCGCCTCCGCAGCCTCTGAATGATACTGAATATGGAATTGTTCTTCCAGCTGCTTCCAGTTACGGATGGAGTCAGGACCCAATGACGTATACCATCCAAAATCCGGTCCCGTGAGCGATTACGAGAAGAACCTTACTCGCAACGGATCCGATACGGAGATCATACCCAATTGTGCCAAATATCGGCTCACATGTTCGATGGAACTAGAACCTTCTGCCCCACTGAACTTGGTAAACTCAGGAAGCCGATACTTGGGCGGCAATGGAATTAGATCATAGTCACCTGGATACGGCTTAGTATAGCCGATCGCTCTCCTCTTTGGCAATATGCCAAACTGATCTCTCAGAATGGCGTTGATTTGCTCCGCTGTTTGTAACCCAGGGGCTGAGTGCATACTGTCACGACTCGGCCCGGTAGCATAAGTTGCTAACCACGCTTGCTTGTCTGCGTCGGCTCCAGAAACCCCTCCAACTACTTTTTGTGCAGAATGTACCGGGTTATTGTTGTCCGGTATGTATGCACACATGTAGCCATGTGGGATTTCCTTGGGTGGCTCGCTAAAGAACTGGTGATCCATGGGATCACCTCCCACTTTATAAACCACATAAGCTGGAGCACCATGTGATTCTGTAGCTGCGAGCGCATAAGGCAATGGAGGTCTAGTCTGGAACGGTAATTCTCCCTTATGACTTCCCAAAGTAGGCCCAGTTGGAGAATGTTGATGCTTCATAATTTCTTGGACCACTCGCAAAGCTACACGCTCGAAAGCGTTAACCAAACTTTCAGAATGCCGGTGCAACGAATGAGCCACCGCATAATTTACCTCCTGCCGCAGAGCTCTGGTACGATCCTCAGAAGGGGTATACAGATCTGTCAGACCCGGGGCCACGGGGCTATGTACATCAAGGAGTCCGTATTGGACTAGGGGATAGGACATGTCCTGTACCTCATTTATGTTGTATTCTACTCGCATGCAGAGTAGAACTAGTCGATACAGAAGGAAACTACTCGAGTTGTACTTGAGTACGATTCCTAAGCTAGTATCAGGCTAGGATTCATGTAACCCTGTCCCCCGGATATATAAGGGCGGGCAGGGACCCCCTCAAAACATAAGATCACCAGATCAACACCAAGGCAATACAAACCATCATACAGGACGTAGGGCATTACGCATATTGCGGCTGAACCTGTCTAAATCTTATGTTGTCTGCACCTTCGAGTTCCTGATCTCGGCGCATCCAACCTAAAACCTACCACTTGGGTATACCCTTGGTGGGCAGCGGATAAAACCCGACAGCTGGCGCGCCAGGTAGGGGTGCGCATCAGAGATCCGCTGGAGAACTCGATGGCAGTTTTCAAGTTCCCCAGTCCCGTGCTCCCTGAGGCACAACCTTTGTTTTTGGCTCGTGGGTTTGCGTTGCTAACGGTGCAGGCGGTTTCCGTCGCACTACTGTCGACGACACCTTCAAGCTAAAAACACTTGCCGCAAGGCTCGACGACTTTGTCGATAATCTCGACGAGTTGCCGTTTTCTGACTCTGCCAGGGAGACCGAGGCAGCGTCTGTTTCTACTGTTCCTTTTTCCACGTTGGAAAAGGACTTGAATCTTTGCTCCAGGCGGGAGGTTCCGGGGCCACCGCATGTCGGGAGGCTGAAGATCACCTGGCCGCTTGCGGGCTGATGATCACCACCACCTCCGAAGGACGAATTGTTCATTGGAGGGGGATGAACTTGTCCGACTCACTCGGACATGAAGACCGATTGGTAGCCCATCTGGAGCCTTTGCCTTTTCAGGAGGGCAGGGCGTTGGCTGCCATATCCGAGGGCTCGACTGAGCTAGTCGAAGCCCCTTCCAAAGAACTCGCAACTCGCCAAGTCCTGATGGCGGAAGAAGGGGGACGACGACGCCCTCATCCCCATTGGCGCACTTGACGGCATATCGGAAGATGAAGACACCGCAGAAGCCGAGAACGAGAACAACGCCGAGCGCGACGCGCGACGTGCAAGGAACAGAGCTCGTGCGGTTCGCAGAAGGCGCGCCAACGAGCGCATACGTTCTGCACAGCGCGAACTCGATGCCGGAATTCGCCGCGGCAGATGAACGTGGTTTCAGGACTCCTGTGGCCAACATTGCTCGGGTAACAGCACTACTCGAGCGAAGCAACGACCCCAACGTCCGACAAGCACTCATCTACGCCCAACGGGCGTGGGTCCAGTTGGACCAGCAGGCTCCGGCATCGCTCGTCAGGGACGAACACGTCGGAGACAGCCGAAGCCAGGCCCCAAGTCGAACAACGGGTCATCGCCCGCGACCCCAACGCAGCAACAACAATGATGGCGTGGGTGGAAGCCAGATCACCGGTGGGAGGCGACAGCCACCTCCGGCAAACAACCCGAGGCAGCCCAATCCTCCACGTCACCAACCTGATCTTCGTCAGAAGATCAATGAGGGGCGCGATGCCCAGTCAGTCCTCGACTCGAGGCGACGGGAGCGTGAGGCAGTCGAGCGAGACGATGCTGACTGCAGCGATCGTTTCCCCGCGTTCACTGCGAGATTCAACAACTACAAGTACCCGGAGGGTTTCAAGCCAATTGGCATTACCAAGTATGACAGCAAGCAGGCCCCCCAGCAATGGCTCCGCTGTTATTCTACTGCCATTGAGGTGGCTGGCGGCTCCAACACTACCAAGGTCGTCTACTTTCCGATGGCTTTGGAACCTGCACCGTTGACTTGGCTGGAAAGTCTCCCCAGCGATTCCATCGACTCCTGGGAAGGCCTCAAGAAGGTCTTCATCGATAACTTCCAGGGGCCATATCTCGAGCAGGAACCCGGCACGACCTCGCCCAGTGCAAGCAAGAGCGCAATGAACTCCTCCGATCCTACACCCGCCGTTTCTTCGATGTGCGGGCCACCATCGCCAACATCTCAGAAGAGGACATTATCGACTGCTTCTACAACGGCCTCACTGACCCAGGTATATATCGTGATTTTGGGCGTAACAGGCCAAAGACAGTTGCAGGTTTACGCGACATGATGCACGACTGGTCTGAACAAGAAGAAAAGATGCGCGAGAGGTTTCCAAGACGTACTGAACTCAACCATAAGCGCAACAACGACAACCGGGCTGACAAAGGCCAGCGGGATTTTTCGGGTTCTTCCTGAAAGCGCAAGCCAGACGATCTCGTCGCGGCTGTGGACCGTCCTTCGCGGGGCAAGAAGTCGACCACATAGGAGCAGTTTGAAAAACTCTTGCAGAAGAAGTGCCCGTGGTGTGTCAACTCCAAACACGCAGCGATCGACTGCTTTCAGCTCAAGCGCACTTTTGGCTCTCCTGGGAACGGCAAGAAGAACAAGTCGACGGGCAAAGAGCCCGAAGACGAGGAACAGGAGGACAAATCTGAGACGCCTAAGTTCCAGGATGCCTCCAAGACCGTCAATGTTATCTTTGGCGGTGACGAAGATTTTTGCTCCAAGCGGGAACAGAAGTTGCTGCTACGAGAGATCCTGTCAGTTGAACCAGCGGTACCACGACCACTCCGATGGTCGGAGGTCCCCATATCATTTTCCCATGACGATCAATGGACTAGCTTCTCCGAGCCTGGGAAGTTCCCACTGGTGCTGGATCCCGTGGTCGCAGAAGTCAAGCTTACTCGGGTTCTTATCGACGGCGGGAGCGGACTCAATCTTATCTTCGCCAGTACACTAAAGAAGATGGGTCTGGACCTCACCAACAAACTTGCTCCGAGCAAAGCTCCTTTTTACGGTATTGTTCCTGGCAATGCCGCGCATCCTCTTGGGACAGTTGTTCTTCCAGTCACTTTCGGGACGAGGGAGAATTATCGTACCGAGTTCATCAAGTTCGAGGTGGCCAGCTTCGAATCTTCCTACCACGCCATACTGGGGAGGCCGGCGCTCGCCAAGTTCATGGCGGTGCCATATTATGTCTACTTGCTTCTCAAGATGCCAGGACGTAACGGTGTGCTCACGCTCCGAGGCGACTTGAAGAAGTCCTATGATTGTAACCAAGAAGCCATCCAGTATGCATCGACTTCCCGCGTGCCAGATGCTTCCGCTGAAGTACTCGCGGCCGCACAGCAACTCTCTCAAGCTGAGCTGGACATCCCGACGAAGAAGGCGAGTAAATCGGGCGTCAAGTCGACGGGCGAGGTGGCTCTCAAGACGATCCAGCTCCAAGAAGGCGATTCCTCTAAGGCAGCCATCATCGGCGCGGGCTTGGGTGACAAATAGGAACTCGCGCTCGTCAGTTTCCTGCGGGCTAACCGAGACATATTCGCATGGAAGCCATCGGATATGCCAGGGGTGCCCAAGGAGCTGATCGAGCATAGTCTTAATGTGTACCCACAGGCTGTACCAAAGAAGCAACGACTTCGTCGTTTTGCCCCCGATAAACGGGAGGCTATCAAACGGGAAATAGCTAAACTCCTCGCGGCTGGATTCATTAAAGAAGTAATCCACCCAGAGTGGGTGGCTAACCCCGTCCTTGTATTAAAAAAGAACAAAGAACGGAGAATGTGTGTCGACTATACCGATCTCAACAAGCATTGCCCAAAGGATCACTTTGGGCTCCCTCGCATCGATCAGGTAGTCGACTCAACCGCAGGTTGCGTATTGTTATGTTTCCTTGATTGTTACTCAGGTTACCACCAGATCGCTCTCAAGGAAGAAGACCAGATCAAGACCGCGTTCATCACCCCGTTTGGGACTTATGCCTACAAGACGATGTCTTTCGGGTTGAAGAACGCTGGCGCCACCTATCAGCGGGCAATTCAGATGTGCTTTGCTGATCAGCTACACCGGAACGTGGAGGCCTACGTGGACGACATGGTTGTGAAAACTCGAAGTCCCGAGGGCCTCATCGCGGATCTGGAGGAAACTTTCGCCAGCCTAAGGAAGTACCGATGGAAGCTTAATCCGACTAAGTGCGTTTTTGGTGTTCCGTCAGGAAAACTGCTCGGGTTCATAGTCAGTAACCGGGGCATTGAGGCCAACCCTGAAAAGATTACCGCCATCACTGATATGGAGGCACCTGCCACAATCAAAGATGTACAGAAACTTACAGGGTGCATGGCAGCTCTCAACAGATTCATCTCCCGGCTCGGGGAGAGAGGATTACCTTTTTTCAAACTCTTAAAGCGTCAGGACAAGTTTCACTGGACAGAGGAAGCCGAGCAGGCTCTGCAGAATCTCAAGCAACACCTACAGTCACCCCCGATCCTCACAGCACCATTGCCGGGCGAGACTCTTTTACTTTACATTGCGGCAACTACCCACGTTATTAGCAGTGCTATTGTTGTCGAGCGCTCCGAGGAAGGCCATGCTTTTGGCGTGCAGCGGCCCGTATACTTTGTCAGTGAAGTACTCTCAGAGTCTAAGGTGCGCTACCCGGCGGTCCAAAAGCTTCTCTATGGCATATTGATTACTTCGAGGAAATTACGCCATTACTTTGAAGAGTACCAGATCGTCGTGATCACAGACTACCCGCTGGCGGATATCCTACACAACCAAGATGCCACGGGTCGTATTTCAAAATGGGCAGTGGAACTGGGGGCTTTGTCGATCGACTTCAAGCCACGAACTGCAATCAAGTCCCAAGCTCTAGTCGACTTCATGGCTGAGTGGAGGGAAAATCAAGTCTCAACTCCAGTTGACAAGCCAGAGCATTGGACCATGTACTTTGATGGTTCTCTCAAGCTCGATGGCGGCGGCGGTGGAGTTTTATTCGTTTCCCCGAGAGGCGAACAACTCAAATACGTCCTCCAAATTCTCTGGGAGGTATCCAACAATGAAGCCGAGTATGAAGCGTTGCTTCACGGGCTCCGTTTGGCGATATCACTAGGGATTAAGCGACTACTTGTATATGGCGATTCACTCTTGGTCGTTCAGCAAGTCAACAAAGAGTGGGACTGCAACAAGGTGACCATGGAAGCTTATGTACAAGAAATACGCAAGCTAGAAAACAAATTTTCTGGCCTAGAAATTCACCATGTGCTGCGGGAGCACAATGTTGCTGCCGATGCCTTATCCAAGCTGGGATCAACCCGAGCTCAAGTCCCAGCAGGGGTATTCGTTCAGGAGCTGATGCACCCGTCCATCAGCCCTTCACCACCGGTTTCCACCGCCACTGGCTCCGTACAACCAGAACGGGAGGTACTGCTGGTCGGTGAGGACTGGAGAGGACCTTTCATCGACTTCATCCGAGATCTCGTCTTACCGACCGGGATGGACCCCAAAAGCGCTGCTGCCGCCCGCCTCATGCGACGGAGTAAGGGGTTTGTCCTAGTCGAAGACAAACTTTATCGGCGGAGCGCACGATCCGGAGTACTCATGAAATGCGTCACAACAGAAGATGGTCTGGACATATTGCGAGAAATACACGAGGGCGTGTGTGGTAACCATGCCGCCTCAAGGTCACTGGTTGGCAAAGCATACAGAGCCGGTTTCTGGTGGCCTACCGCCGTGTCCGACGCCGAAGATCTGGTACGTCGATGTCAGAACTGCCAGTTCTTCGGTAAGCAAACTCATGTCCCGGCCCACACCCTCATCACCATACCGCCTTCCTGGCCGTTTGCTTGCTGGAGCCTCGATATGATTGGGCCCTTCACAACAGCGCCAGGAGGTTTTACTCATGTTCTGGTGGCTATCGATAAGTTCACCAAGTGGATCGAGTTCAAGCCGATCGCCAAGCTTACCCCAGACAGGGTGGTCGACTTCATCTCCGACATCTTACATCGTTTTGGCTTCCCTAACACTATTATCACTGACTTGGGCTCAAATTTCACGGCCAACCAATTCTGGGAATTCTGTGAAAACTCATCCATCGAGGTTAAATATGTTTCAGTGGCTCACCCAAGGGCAAATGGGCAAGTCGAGAGGGCGAATGGTTTGATTATCGATGGCCTCAAGAAAAGACTTTACGACACCAACAGCAAAAAGGGCGGGAAGTGGATTCATGAGTTGCCACACGTAATCTGGGGGCTCAGGACTCAACCTTCAAAGGCCACAGGGCAGACCCCGTTCTTCCTTGTCTATGGCTCCGAGGCGATTCTTCCAGCAGATATCATGTGGAAATCCCCAAGGGTTGAGATGTATAAAGAAGGCGAGGCGGACGAAGCACGACAGCTGGAGTTGGACTCTATTGAAGAGGCTCGCTGCTCTGCTCTCGTTCAGTCAGCCCGTTACCTACAGGGAATCCGGCGATATCATGATCGCAACATTAAGGAAAGGTCATTTAGCATTGGTGACCTTGTCCTTCGTCGCGTTCAGGATGAGTCGGGTTTGCACAAGCTTAACTCAAGATGGGAAGGACTGTTCATCGTCAAGAGGGTTACAAGACCGGGATCTTATCAACTCCGGCACCCCGATGGTCAGGATGTACCCAACTCGTGGAACATCCAGCACCTGCGACGGTTCTACCCCTAGGCAGACTCGTGTCCAATTTATGTATGCATTCATGGCAAGTTTTACTTTTTCTGGGTCGATTTGGCGGCTTTGTGCCACACAGCCCGAAACGTAAATTCTTGAATATAACGGTGGCGGCTTCTGGCCACGCTCAAATTCTATATAAAATCGACTACTTGCCGTCGGCACAAAGGTCGTCGCGATGCTAATCGTGTTCTTTCAAACTGGTTAGGCCCGTCTGGCTTGGGTTCTATCTAACTCGTTTGGCTATTCCTGCGGTGGTCACACCTCAGGGTAGTTTTCGACTGTTTGCCATATGCATCCTAGTCGTCGCGCCACAGACTGCGCGTTCCGGGCCCGAGTGGATCCTTTTTGGCGGAATCTTATCTAGCTCACCCGATGAGCTCTCGCGAAGGGCTAAATCGACTACTCTCTGAGTCGCTGCACTCAGAGGTAGCGCGCCTATGCTTCAAAGCAGATGGGGCTTTTAGTCTGCACATAAGGCTACAAAGGAACAAAGGTGGTTTCTTATATTACAAAAAGTCTTAAGTACTAACGGTTCAATCCTGGACCATGTTTCCTACAATTTTTTCAGCTACAAGCCGGACCTCTAGCAAATACTCGCGGAAGCTTTCATCAGAACAATCTGCAGCTGCACCCTCCGCGAGTACTTCTAGCCGAGCCTTTGGCCAGAAGGACTTTACAAGGCCTAGGGCATGGCCCACGTAAGATGTGGCAGCCTCGGTGACGAAATTGAGGATCTTTTGTGGCGCCCCGCGAAGACGATCAAGTAGTGGTTGCCCATCTTCCGCACCGTCTTCCCGGGGATCCACCATCTCTACGAGTTCTTGAGCTGCCACCTTCAAATCATCGAGTTCCTTCTGGCGCTGCTCTTTTTCCTCGCCCAAAGTCTTGATCTGCTGGAGGCAGTCGACTAGTTGCTTCTCTGTGTCGGCCATCACCTTCCGCAGACCCTCGACTTCATCTGCGCGGCGATATAGCATGTTCTTCAAATCAGTAAGCAATTCCTCCTTATAATTTAATAGCTGCTTAAGTTCTGCGATGATAAGCAGGTTTCA
The DNA here is from genome assembly GCF_002211085.1 of Panicum hallii. Classification (NCBI taxonomy): domain Eukaryota; kingdom Viridiplantae; phylum Streptophyta; class Magnoliopsida; order Poales; family Poaceae; genus Panicum; species Panicum hallii. The sequence goes on along the minus strand of NC_038049.1, from coordinate 1,043,754 downwards.
GATCATGAAGTTATCGACTACGGGTATGACTCCGAGAATTGAGTTCAACATACCTTGATGGGTTTTCCGCTGTTTCTTGAGTCGGCCTTGGAGCTCGATGATATTCTGCTCGAAGCCGGCTCGCTCCTGCAGCAGCTCGTCGATACGCCTGGTGGACTCTTCCAGCTTCGTTGAAGTTTTCTGGTTCATGTCCTACATGTTTTTGGGCGTCAGAGGATATCGATTTCATCATACAGTTACCAGTGGTCTAGTCAAGACTCACCAGAGCAAATGAGTCGATCGCCTTGATCATTTGGCGCAGGCGGCTCAGATCATCCCCTGGGAGGTGCACCTCTTGGAGTATATTGGTGTTTTCCCCTACAGGGGTCGGCAACTCGGGTGCCTCGCAAGAAGCACCCGCACCCTCCAAAGTTGACGGCTGCGAGGTCCCTGCAAAGGACAAGTGTTAATATAGCAATGATTGTGGCACAAGGCAGTGGGATCATTTACCTGCACCGTCGGCGGGAACGGCAGTGGTAGCCTCGACTTGCTCATTGCCGGGGGCTTCGGGTTCTGTGTGCTGGAGCTCGGGTAGTGGCGAATCAAGCATGATTACATCTGCCCTCCCTGCTGGCTCCTACGCGTCGGGTTGCCCAGGCGACAGCTCGGGGGCCGGTGGCGCCAACTCGAGTTCTGGCGTCACCGCAGCTGTTGATCTGCTTACGACAAAAGCACAACATTTTTACTGTGATCTTTACACATGGCTAAGGGCAAGGTCCAAGGCATTACTTACATCTGGGATCGTGTCATTGTCGGCTTCCTCCATACCAGCTTCAACGGCTTCTTTATCACGGTACTCGTGGCTGGAGGAGTTGGTGTACAGGACGAGGGGGCTGGCAGCTCGGGCACGGCGATGTCCGTGACACCTATTGCCGGCGGCGGTGCTGTTTCAGTCGAGGGCGTGAGCTGCCCCGACATTGTGCCTGCCACGGCAATTGTCACATCGTCTGCGACAGAAGGTGATGGATCGGCCCTCTCGCCCTCTATGGGCTCGGCTTCTGGTGCACCTTTTCTGCTGGGGGGCACTTCCGCTACCTTTTGGCGCTGGGAGCCGGGCAAGGAAGACGAGGGGCTGCAAGACAGGGTTGTCATCAGTGTTCAGCAAAACAACTCGACAGTTTTTATAGTTCGACAAACACTTACCCGACAAGGTCAGTGGCGCTGGCTTTGCGTTTCCTCATATCCCGACGTCGCCGGGGAACGAGAGGTGCGTCGTCCAACCAGTCCACGGATGATCCGGAGGAGTCGTCGGCTTGCACCCTCTCCCCAGCCGCCCGGCTGCCCGTGGCTGATTCGCTGCCAACAATTTGTTCTTTCTGTGCTTTGGCGGCACTGGGCAGCGTATGGTAAGGCCGGGGCAGATCGGGGTGTGGCGAGTAACTCCGATACAATGCTGATGAATCCTGTATTAAGACAAATCGACAATCAGTTAGTATCAACTCTTCAGATAAAGGGAAGAAGTCGAGAAGTCGAACACTTACTGCTGGTGGTCGATTCTGGGCTGTAAACCCTGCTGGAACATACGGGACAGCATCCACATCTAGTAGAATTCGCCTGACGCGCATAAGTGCAGCATCGTCCCCAAGCTCTTCTGCGCACATACGGGATGGGTCTTCAGATCCCAAGTACTCGAATCCTAAAGTATGGCGCTGCTGAATGGGTTGGACCCGGCGTTTGAAAAATGATAGCATCACTGATGCCCCGGTTACCCCTGTCTCTTTGTGCGCGGCAATCAACTCGAGCAATTCTTTGACTTGGTCCATCTCGGCTTCATTTGGCTCCAATGTCCATTCGCCACGCTGAACAGGGGGCTTGCCGGACCGCACAGGGAGTTGGGGGGCATGGTTCGCAATGTAGAACCAGTGTTGTTTCCACCCGGGGACATTTGACGGAAATTTATATGATATGTATTTATCACTAGCGTGCTGCCTAAGCTGGATTCCAGCGCCCCCTATTGCAGAAGGATTTTTCGAGGTGGGCTGGGGCTTCACACGGAAAAGATAGCGAAAAAGAGCCCAATGCGGTTCAATTCCGAGGAAAGCTTCACAGAAATGAATGAAGATGGAGATATGGCAGATTGAATTGGGGTTGAGGTGTTGCAGTTCAATCCCATAGAAGTAGAGCAGACCACGGAAGAAGGAGCAAGTGGGGAGGGCGAATCCTCGTTCAGAAAAAGAGCAGAAAGAAACGATTTCATCGACATTTTCCATGGGAAATGGATCACGAAGAGGAAGTCGCCAATTGATGAGATCCCTTTCCTGAAGCAGACCCCCCAATACCAAATTTGCTAAATTTTGGCGAGAACACTTACTAATTGTCCATTCTCCAGTTGCTGCTTGCGCCTCTTTCAGGTCCTTCTGGTTGTTTTTCTTCGGGGCCATTTCGAATCCTTGCAGCCACGAGTTGTTTTTACAAGGGCTCGGGGGCTGTAGCGGTGGGCTCGAAGATCTTCGACTATGCTGGGTGGCGGAAGGGCTCGGGCAGGTCAGACTCTAATTGGGATTTTGTTTTTTTCTGATGGCGGCGTCAGATCTGAAGGCACAGGCAAAACCCTAACTGACCGCGAGGTTAAATAACCAGCGGTCAGGCAGTGGTCACTGTGTGTAAGATGAAGCATCACGCAATAGGATTCATTGCATACAAGCGGTTTTTGGCACATTTTTGGGACCGTTACCCGATTCACTATTTTTTCTGGGTTAGTTGTCCCGAAAAAAGAGGTTTTTTAGGTTTTGAGTCTAATTTTTGCTAATTGCCTCCTCTCAGACTTTATTTTTCAAAAGGAACTCTTTTTTGCCACGACCTTTGGGATCCTTTTTTCCAAAAGATTTGGACTCAAGGCTCGGGGGCTGTACGACACGTGGCATCGACTACTTGTTTTTCGAAAGTACTCGAAGGATAAGAAGGAAAGATTCAAGGCTAGTTTGACCCTCAGCTTGATTCTTTGATTCAACCTAAGGCTCGGGGGCTACTCCATATGGAGTGCGATTATTCATCGCACCCCATATAAAAGAAAGAATTTGGGGCAGGAGCACCTCATAGCTTCGATGCAGTCAGAAGAGTACTCGAAGAGCAGTTTCAAGACGGAGCTTCGAAAGAAGTCGAAGATGGCTTCGGAAGTACTCGAAGAGTCTGCAGTGCTCAGCTACGAAGAGCTCGGGGGCTTGTCAGACCCGGGGCCACGGGGCTGTGTACATTAAGGAGTCCGTATTGGACTAGGGGATAGGACATGTCCTGTACCTCATTTATGTTGTATTCTACTCGCATGCGGAGTAGAACTAGTCGATACAGAAGGAAACTACTCGAGTTGTACTTGAGTACGATTCCTAAGCTAGTATCAGGCTAGGATTCATGTAACCCTGTCCCCCCGGATATATAAGGGCGGGCAGGGAGCCCCTCAAAACATAAGATCACCAGATCAACACCAAGGCAATACAAACCATCATACAGGACGTAGGGCATTACGCATATTGCGGCCTGAACCTGTCTAAATCTTATGTTGTCTGCACCTTCGAGTTCCTGATCTCGGCGCATCCCAACCTAAAACCTACCACCTTGGGTATACCCCTTGGTGGGCAGCCGGATAAAACCCGACAAGATCTACTCCGTCAAGAGCACCTTCAGGTGAAAACCCTCTCCACCTGACACCATGGTTACGAGTCCTTTCAAAAGAGCCGATGAGGTCGGCTTCAAATTGAGCCTTGATTTCGTCATATCTTTGCTTGTGCTCGGCAGAGAGCTCCTCATACGTAATTGGACCGTCTCTTGCCATTCCGCCGTCCGCGATTGACGAAGTCAACGGTGATGATTAAGTTGATGAAGATGATGTCGATGATGATGATGAAGTCGATGAAAATTGTCCCACTGGGCGTGCCAGAATGTGTTGTCGGCCAAAACCCGCCGGCGGGCAGTGACTGGCAACACGAGGAGCCGGGAGGCCTCCGGGATGGCTGGTGGGCCCCGGTCCCTCGGTCAACGGCCCAGCGATCCAACGCGCACCCTGGCTTGAAGTCGCTAGGCGTGCCACCTGATCCTGCACCTGATCAGGAAGGTGTGACGTGTCAAACTTCTGCGTGCACAGACATATGTAAAGATTAGACCGAGCCGTGATCAGCTCATCACCTCCTCCCCGGTATCGGCTATAGAGAGCCGATTGCATCAATACCGGATCGGATCTTTGGAACAGGCAACATACAGATATATATATATATATATATATATATATATATTTAAATAAATCTTGTTTCATAAATATCAATCTAATCCAACCCATGATAACTAAGCCCTCACTGCACGATCGGAACATCCTACACGTGATTGAGCCTAACAGATACACGAAAGCATCGGAACAAACAACCTAAACAGAGATCATAGAAACAACCGAAAAGCCGATTCCTAGAGCAACCTCTATTCAAGCTACAAGCCGATACTAAAACATACTGCCGGAACATTCAACTCGTTTGCAAGGCCTAATCATGCACATATCGAACTAAGCCTCTAAATAAACAGAAACTAGCCATAACAGATCGGATCTGCTGATAAAGACAAAACAAGATACAACCATCGCATCCGTGATCAGACACGACGATTAAGCGCACGAGAGCAACGAACAAAGCATGATTAAGATGCAAAAAGGATAACATTACTCTATACGTGCTACGATAACCAATGATACTCGCCATCTACAAGGCTTCAGAACGAGCAACATATGAACAAACGAGCAAGGGTGATGCTACCCCGATCACGCAGAGCGTGATCGGGGCCGCATGGCACTTACCCAATAAAAACCCTAAAACAGGGGAGGCGATGCGCCGAGAGTTGTTGACGAATGATTCTGTGTTTCTTGTTTATTCATGGTACATATTTATAGTCCGTAGACTTGTCCTCTTTAACTAACCCTAACCAAACACGACACGAATCTTCACTGCCTAAATCTAAATTACACGGCCTTTCTGTCCCCAATCTCCTACACAGGGTCCGATTCGCAAGTTTATCGTGACTGCCTTCCAAGCCCATCTTGCTTCATGGCCCACTTCAGACCCGGTCAGATTATGGCGATAACAACAAGAAACTTTAAACTGGGAATACAAAAACTTTAAAATTAAGTACGAAAAACTTTATACTCGGAATAGAAGAAACATTATACTTGGGAATACAAACATCACTTGATTTTAGCTGCTTGTGGAAAAGAATTGCATGATTTTGAGCAAACCCTATGTATAAATTCGTAAAATAATTTTTGTTGAAACAAAAATAAACTAGATCGGTAACTCTTGTGTCTCGAATTGTGTCTCAAATTGATTAAATAATCAAGAACTATGTATACAGAAATTATCTCACATGCCCTCTTGCTGCAGCCTGACGTCGCCCACTGTCACTCTGTGTCACTGGACATTACATGAATGGAGGGGGTGAAGGAATCGGCTCAAGAAACCGAGGGGATAAAAGTCATCTGACTAAGCCACGTGCATGCACAAAACAGTTCGCTGCAACCGACTGGTAGCGCTCGCGCGCCCGATAAGGCGATAAGGATTTTGTAATCCCAGCGCTAGTTTGATAAAGGTTTCATGCGCGAGTTTGATAAAGGTTTCGTGCGTATTAAATATAGTGATACGGTAGCATTTGCGACGATATGGTTTGGTAATTATGAAGAAAGATATGGAAGGAGTTTCGTTAGGATAAAACTGTATATACACTATTTTCAAGACTATGAAACTTGTTGAAATTTGCATTGAGGGCTATAGAGTTGCATTTTATGCAATTGCGTCCAATCATATACCTTATAATTAAATGTTATGGCTAGTCTATAAAATCGTAAAATGAAACTTTACATTGGAGGGCTTTGTTTCATTCATGAACTCATTAGATGACATGGCACTCCATGAAATTGTGCAATAAAATCCTGCACTGGAATAGCTAAATACATATAGTATTATGCTCTTGCACGGTCTTTTTTAAAGACATTCTAATACTGTTGCCAACCTTTGATACGTTCAACATATTGATTTGGGTTCTAGCTAGGATGCAAAAAAAAGGTGAATGGACGTGCATGCACTGAGTAGCACGTAGCATCACCGTAGGTGTGGATATCCGCAGGGGCAAGCAGCGTGCTTAGCTTTTGGTTGGACTTTCCAAGCTACTTTTGTTTTTGCAAAAATTAAAAGCCAACTAAAAAATTTAAACGCCCTAGCCCTAGGTGTTTTTGCCTAAAAACAGTTTTTACCGTAGTACAAATGTAAAAGCACCTCTCCCCTACTTTCAGTGGTTTTTGGGATAAAAAATTGCCCACCTACTACTGGTTATGAAAAAATCTCCGAACCCCTCTCCCGTCCCATCCCCATCCCCATCCCACCCCAACTCCCGCCCCATCCCGCCCCACCCCACCGCCTCCCGCCCCATCCCACCGCCGCCCCACCTGCCGCCGCCCGGCACCACCCCGCCCGGCGCCGCCCCGACGCCCCCGCCCCGGCGCCGCACCGGCCCACCCCCGCCCCTACCCCGACGCCGCACCGACCCGCCCTGGCACCGCACCACCCAGCGCCGCCCGTCGCCGCCCCCGCCCCGGCGCCGCACCGGCCCGCCCGTCACCTCCTCCTCTCGCAGTTCGCAAAGCAGCCAGTCTCCTCCCCTCTCGCAGCGCAGCCAGCCCCGGAGCCCTCCACCATCTCCTCTCCTCGAGTCAACAACAAAGCACCAGACTTCCACCACTCATTCCCGTCGCAGATCAAAGGGTCCTACCTCGAGTATGGATGGGATAGGAAATAAAATCTTTTCATCATATATGTTGACATATATCATAATTTTATAAGCCATTTACCTTGTGTAATTGCTACAGTTCTATTTATATGGATCATATGGATGAAAAATTTAGAAAATTTAATATTTTTTTCTAAAAGATACATTTACACGTGAAATAGTGAATATATTAGATTTGTACGAGTATTTTCGTATATAGACAGTCCTACAAACCTTCAGAGGTATTATAGGTATTTCACCCACAGCATATAGTTTCCCACAGCTCACAGCTGCTCTAACCAAACGGTCTTCTGCTTTTTCCACAGCAGCATTTTCACAGCAGCTTTTCCACAGCCCACAGCTCACAGCAGCTTTTCAAAAACCACAGCCCAACCAAACACATGTAGACCAGCAGCCTCGCTTTCCTGATGTTGTGGTAGGATCATATCCTTTACGTTCAGGATCGCTGGTGGTCCAAAGCTTTGCTCACACATGAGCAAGTAGGCAACAATGCAGAAGAAAGATCAAGCTGCCGTGCTGGACCAATGGTTTTATTAGTAGAGAGACCTGTTGTTGACGACCTGCAGCAGGGACCATCTCCGTCCTCGTCGTCGTCCAGCAGGCAATCGATCCCCATTTCACCGGCGCTAACTCAGAAGGACTCCACATGCGTCGGTGCCCGGCCGACCGTCCATCCGTCAGGACTTCGCATTACACCAACTTCGTACTTTGACCACTGACTACTGTGTAAAACATAAGCAAATTACAGCAGAGTTATATATAATAGTGTGAAATTACGTACTCTTGGAGACAAATCTAGCCACAGCCATTTTCAAAGTTTAAACATGTTGATGGTACATAATTACATATCCTAAATTAGCATATTACTATTACTAATTGAAGTCTTCTTTTGAATCGTCCACGTGAAACCACTAGGATCCTAAGTGGACACTCTAAAAAGTTAGAAAAATTCTAGAAATTCTCATAAAAATCAAAAATATCTGGCCATCAATCTAACAAATCTAATCATAGTACCATTCCATTAAATTACCCACCCCTGCCATTATGAAAATAGGCTAAAATAAAACCCCCTAAGCATGTATATAAATTACCCACCTCTGCTATTATGAAAATAGACTAAAGTAAACCCTCTAAACATGTATCTAAATTACCCACCACTTCCATTATAAAATATAATATAAAGTAATCATCTAAACATGTATCTAAATTATCCACCTCTACCATTATAAAAAATAATCTAAAGTAATCCTCTAATCTTCATCTTCATGTAAATTACTCACTTGTGCCATTATAAGAATAATGGAAATAACCCCCTAAATTTGCATATAAGTCCAATTATGTTATTATTAAAAGTTAAAGTAACCCATAAATCTGAATGTAAATTATATAATTATAACAAAATATTAAAGTGCACCAATATATTAAATTACTATTTCTATCATTATTAATATATTACTTATGTTATTGTTTATATAAAAATATTACTCATTATGTGTGTCACCATGTATTCATATATGAGGAAAGAGATAAGAAGATCAACTTTCGTGCTGTTTACATAGGTCAAACAAAGGATTCAATTAAATACATATGGAGATGTGATGCATAGTAAAAGAATATTACTAAATAAACCTATTACAACAAGATAATGATAAATATGTATCTTTTAGAGTATTGTGTTAGAGTATTGTGTTAGAATATTTAATGGACGAAAGAGAATAGGAGATAGATAATTATAGTTATTACCATCGGCGTCATCTGTCGATGTTTTTACCGTCAGCCTACTTAGGGATACCCTAAGGTAGGTGATTATTTGGTGAGGGGTCGCCGGATCTGGAATTTGAAGGTGAATGCAAGGACACAAGACACAAATTTAGACAGGTTCGAACCGATAGAGTAACGTAATATCCTACGTCCTGTTTTGGGGTGTTGTATATTGCGCCCTGCGCTTGGGTGTTGAGTTGCCTGTTGGCTGCTCTCTGTTGGTTCTCTGCCTATCTAGGTATCACTGCCCTCCTTTATATATCCCAGTGGATGGGGTTCCTAGTAGGATTATAAGGTAGGAGTCCCAGTAGAATTACAGGGTATGAGTTCTAATAGGATTACAGTGGAATCCTAGTACGAATCAAACTTCTTTTTCCTCACGGGTAGCTTTCTTACAGTACCCAGGGGATCTATCCCTGACAGTTATAAATCTTATTTATATTAACTCTAACTAGCAGAGCATGGTTGATAGGCTAGTCTATTTACAGTTTGGAGCATCTAAAGCAATCACTTTTGGCGACTCTTGAAATCCAAGTAAACAAGGAAAAACAGGCGTGTGCGCGTAGTTTTGAATGTGAGCTAGGTCAAGTCGATAATATGGGTCGACGATAAGGCACAGTATTAAATGGACGGTATAAGACTCCTTTTCCCTCATTTAGTAGTTTGTTCCCCCTACAGTGTAGTGGTCCTAATTATGAAGGAGCACTATATAAGTGACACGATGCACTATTAGCTATATATAGGACTATATTATATTGCCCATCACACACTGCTGCTATGCTATATGAACATGATATTATGAGCAACGTATATAATGTAATATTCTCTTTGCTCCAAAATGTTCACGTGTGGTGTTTAGTACATTATCGAGGCAACACTTTAGCCAGGAATTTCTATATATAAAAATAAAAATCTCATGACATGATTCTAAAAAATACCCTTACAGTTTCAGTCTTAGGTACTATATAAAACTATTCCTTCCTTAAAAAATGTAAGTTATTTTAGTAGTTAAGTCAAAATTACCTGTCTTTGATCAAATTTATATATAATATACTAACAAGGCATATTACATGGTATTTTAACAAAACTAAGTTGATGTTTTAGATGGTGGTGTATTTTCAATAGACTTAGTTAAAATTAGATTATTAGTTTGATTTGGACAAAACTAAAACGGAACGAGCGGTTAAATTAAGTTATGTTTTAAGTAGCAATTTTTCTATCTTCATCTATTCTCTACTGCGTGTGCAATCAAAATCGGACGTGAGCACAGTTATAGCTAGTTGACATGGATATAAAAAATAGTATACTCAATGCATTAACCTATGTAAGGATTTCTTCATGTGCAAGTGTAGTAGGAACACAGGAACAGAGGACCGTGCAACACGCATGAGGGCTGCTAGCCAGCATAGATGGCCAAACGGGTCGTGCCTCATGGGTGGCCCGCCCGAAGCACGGCCTGGCCCGGTCCGCATCGTGCCCCGGCTGGCACGGTCCGATAAGTCGTGCCGTGCTTGGGCCGCATGTGAGGCACGTCGGGCGGCTCAGGCACGGCCTGTTTAATTCGACAGCCCGATTAGTCCCTATAAAAATAAAATCCTAACCCTAGCTACTTCTGACTACCCGCCCGCCGCCTCCTCTCCCTTTGTCTTCCCCCCCCCCCCCCCACCCCCGCTGCCGCTTCCCTCCTGCTCATTGCCCGCCGGCGCACCCACGGCTCCGCTCGACGGCCGCCACTCGGACGTCCCGCTCGGCCCTCTCCGCTCGCCTGCTGCGGCTCGCGGCCTCCCCGCTCGGTCTCTCCGCGCACCGGACGTCGCTGCAACCTCCCGCCCGACCTCTCCGGCGCCGGCCGCCATCGCTAGCCTCCTGCGTGGCCTATCCGCCCCGCCGCCGGCCGCTCCGGTCTCTGCTCCGTCCGATCCAAGTCCGGGCCGGCACGGGCACTATGATCCCGGCATGCCGAGTGGCCGGCCTAGCCCTATTTTGGAGGCTTAGGGTCGTGCCTGGACCGCTGAGTCGACACGGCAGGCAGCCCAGCCCGGCCCGAGTAACTGATCGTGCCCGATAGGGCTGAGCCATATGGGATTTGGGCCGAGCCGTGCTAGGGCCGGGTTGTGAAAGGCGGCCCATTTGGCCAACTATACTAGCTAGTATACTAAGCAGGCACGCGGGATTATAATTTGGACAAAAGCGACTGGTTGGAAGGCGTAGTGGCTGTGACGACGTGGAACCCCAAACTCCCACAAGCTTGGTAGCACGAGGAGATTGACCAAAATGATCAATGCTACTGCAGCCTGCAGGGTCGTACACACACCCAGAGCATGGCGCGGCTACTGTAATCTGTTCTGCGTACTATTGGATCCACAGGCTAGGGTTATGTGCCTTGATGCTTCACACATACTACTTATTTGTGGCTGCGAGTATTTAATGGATGCAAAGTCTAGCATGCCACAGGAGGGGCCAGGTCATACCTGATGAGTTCTCAGCTAGCAATGCAAACTCATCGAGAGTGATGAGACCTGATCCGCACGAGAGAAAAAAACAAGAATAAGATCACGTGTGTACCGAAATCTGAACACTGTTGTGGGAGATAAGGCTAATTACAGTGGGGATTTCATGGTGAGTTTTATGGTATTAATTACCAGGACACATCAATATTTTTGTTGATGTGGCACTAATTTAATGAAGGAAGAGAAGGAACCAGTTTCATCCCCACGACACTCTGCTAACTCGTTTACAAGACGTTGGAAATAGCGTGAAACGACCACTGTGACCGCAGTTGTTTCATGAGGGATCCCATGCACCACTAGATCAACTAGCATTTAATTATAATGGTTAGATTTGGAAATAGTGAAATAAAACTCTCCATTGAGGTATAGTATTTTATTTGTCCTCCAATCTGATGTGGCATTCTTGGAAACAGTGATACGAAACCCCCCATTGAGATTAGCCTAATAATTAAATTTGTAGGATCAGTTTTTCCATAAGTTTCAATGCATATGTGGACCTACATTGCAAGTTGCCGTGTTATGAGGGTGGACCTCGTAACTGCATCATTTGATAAATGTCATGTTTGAGATATAGATATAGACGAATTAACCAAAATCACAGAAACAAAAACTGGTCATGTGCTATCTTCTGTGCAATCAATCTATACCTGCAAGTCGGGCCGTGACGGGCTGGCACGGCCCGGGCCCCGCCATGCTCGTGCCGATTTAAACGGGCCGCGGCCCGTCACGGCTGTCACAGCGGGCCATGCCGTGCCCGCCGGCAGGCTGGGGGGTCAGGCCCCAGCACGGCACGCGTCCAGCCAGCCCATCGTGCCGGGCCGTGCTACAGTTAACAGGCAGTCAGGTACTCAGGCTGTCAGGCACATGGCACACAAAGTTAATTTTTTTCCACATAATATGATTCTATAAAGGGTTGTTTGCACCACCATGCTATTACAAATGCACAAGGCATAAGATAGATTACATATTCAAGCACAATGCACAAGGCACAAGATCACCATGCTATTACAAAGGGTTGTTTAGAGTTCAATACAAAATTGGTTGCCTCATTAAAAATCTTTAGGTAAAACCCCATTTCAACTACATGAGGATAAAACCCTAAAGGAAAAAAAGAGTACAATCCAACCCTTTTAGTGATCTTCGAGCATCGAGCTCTTTAATCAGCAAAATGCAAATACGAGCAGCATTTGTTACTTGAACAAGCTTCGAATTGAAGAACAATGGTGGAGGGAGGAGCTTACATATAAGGGTGTATCAAACCTCATCTAGGAACATATTTTCCATCATTTCTTCGAGCTCCTTGTTCTGCATGTTGTGTTGCTGCCTCGCATGAGCTTGCTCCCAATCCTTGATCAGACTCAACCTCTCCACATGAGCTGGAGTTAGGCTTCGACGCCGGTCATCAAGCAACCTGCCACTCAAACTAAAAGCAGACTCGGAAGAAATTGTAGAAACAGGTACAGTCATGATATCCTTAGCTAAAATAGATAAAACAGGGTAAGATCGTTTATGATCATGCCACCAGTTAAGAACATGAAAGGATGCATCATATTGGTTAAGCGAATCACTATCCAAATAAGCTGATAACTCAGAAATAGCAGCTGAAATTGTAGGCCTAGAACTAGCAGGATTTGGTGTAGCAAAAGAACCAGGTGCACCACGAAAAATTAGACCCCAAACTGCCGGGTCATCACCTGGTGCAGTAGTAGGCTGTGAAGGTCTTTGCAACCTCAAAGCACCATATTTTGAATCTTACTTTGCAAACATGTTAGCTAACTCATTTCTAACATCATTGTAATAAGTAGAGTAATCATGATTGAGCAACTCAGAAAGTAAGCATCAAGATCAAAAGTAGTAGTAGTTCTAGACACACGTACAAATCTAGGATTATGATCATTCCTTATGTACTCCTCAAATTCAACAGAAGCACCAAGACTCAAAGGCAAATCTAGTCTAGCAATCAAACGACATAATTCAGTTCTAGCTACTGCAGGGTTATACTCAAAGTGTGCCACACGGCCATCAAGAGCAAAATGCAAATTTGTTTGACTAGTAGCAGTAGCAGCTTGTTGCTTACGTAAACAAGACCTAACATGCCTTCCCAAATGACCGGTTCCTATGCTAGATCTAGCAGTTAATACTTTCTTACAGAATTTGTATTTGGCGCCATACCTCACAGTCTTACCATTGACGTCCTTATCGAGCGGGTCCAAGTACTGCTAAACATCCGATGTCAATGATCTCTGCCTCTTGCCAGTGCCAGTAGGTTGGGTGCTCATGGTGCTCGGGGTAGGGCTCCGGCTCCCGATCGGCGTCGAGTCTGGCTGCGTGCCAGGGCTACCACCAAACAGGGGGTCGCCGTCATCGCCAACATCGTCTTCATCGTCCCCGGCACACCCACAGGCCCGAAGATTGTCGTTGATGGAGCCAGAACCGGAGCTAGATCCGGCCATGGCGTGCGGTGGAGGAGGAATTGAGGGTGTGGCCGAGGTGGGGGTGCGGCCGGCAAGAGGTGTCGGCGCGGAGGAGGGGTTCTGCTCGCCGCGCAAGATCTGGGTGATGCGGCACCACGGCGGAGGAGCGCCGGACGTGGTGTTTGAGGCCCGGCGGGCGGCGACGTGCGGTGTGGCGGAGTGGTTGGGGTCGCCCAACGGAGGAGGTTGGGTCCACCGGCGCCCGACGGAGGAGGTGGCGGCTCCTCGCAGGGCGGCCGGCGCCCGGCGGAGGGGCGATTCATGGCCGCCACCGTGGCGCCGATGCTTGAGCTTCGTGCCTTCGTCTTCGATGGGTGGCGGCGGCGGGGCGGACGGGAGCCGGGCAGTACTGTGGTGGCCGGCGGCGGTGGTGGCGTGGTAGGGTACTAGGGTTAGTGTTTGGAGTGGGGCTCGGGACGGGATCGCGAGGAGACGAGGAGTCGGGGTCGGGGGGGAGTGGGAGTGTGGGACTGACGGGCTGGGCGACTGGGGGAGCTGGGGGGTCGGATAGAGTCATAGAGATAGACTTAAATGGGCCAAACAGGCTGTGCCGGGCCGTGCCTGTGCACCGCGGGCCACCCGGGCCGAGCGCCGTGCTACACGGGCCGTGCCTAAAAGGGCCGTGCCGAAGCAGCCCGGCGGGCTTACGGCCAGACCTAAGCACGGCATTGTGCGTGCTCCGGGCCGGCCCGGGCACGATTAAAGCTGTGCAGGGCCGAGCTCGTGCCGGGCCAAACAGTCAGGTATAAATCAATCCAAACTGTTTTTCTCAAATTGGAGGTCAAAGTTAGAGAAATTTATCTACGCATATTTATGTCACGCATTTACACGTAGAGGTGGCACATTTGAGAAACAGTGCAAAGTAACACGTTGAAAAATTTTGTCCAAATTTTAACAAATTTGCAAGAACCTTCCTAGCTAGAACATAGGAGTATGTAGCTGCCATCCAACTTCGTGCAGCCGCTAGCTATTTCCTACACGGCGGAATAAAATGCCTTGAGCGAGTATGCAAGCTAAAAGTCTGCTAGAAAGGCTAGCCTTAAATTTCACACAGTAGACAACAGTAGCAAACTGTTCCTCTAGGTAATCCTTGCTTTAAAGTTGAGGTGGGCCTGGGTCAATATCTATGATTCATGTGATGTCGTTGACGGAAAGGGAAAGCATGCATGCAGACACATGCATATAGCTGTGTGAAAACAAATCATCAGCGAAGGTAGTTGTTGCTAGCTAGTAGGTTAGTTAGACGATAGCAAGTGAAAAGGAGCTCACTCACATTCACTTCTTGTCCTATATATAACCGGCCGGCACACGCTTCATGGAACAGTACGGTACCACCACTGCAACCACAACTACTACTCCGTCCACTGCAGGCAGCCACAGCAAGGCACCGGCCGCCGGAGAGAAGAGAAGCTCGCGGTAGTGGACGACGACGATGGGGAGGCCGCCGTGCTGCGACAAGGTGGGCATCAAGAAGGGGCCATGGACGCCGGAGGAGGACATCATCCTGGTCTCCTACATCCAGGAGCACGGCCCCGGCAACTGGCGCTCCGTGCCCATCAACACCGGCCTCATGCGCTGCAGCAAGAGCTGCCGCCTCCGTTGGACCAACTACCTCCGCCCCGGCATCCGCCGCGGCAACTTCACCCCCCACGAGGAAGGCATCATCGTCCACCTCCAGTCCCTGCTAGGAAACAGGTACACACATACCTTGCTCATCAATCCGGCCATGGCGTCCATGGTGATTGACCACCAGTAGTCTCTGCACTACATGTATATATGCAGATGGGCAGCCATAGCTTCTTACCTTCCGCAGAGAACCGACAATGACATCAAGAACTACTGGAACACCCACCTCAAGAAGAAGCTCAAGAAGCACCAAGCCATCGGCGCCATCTTTGCGCCACCTCCACCCTCCGAACCTTCCATCATACCAACCACCGCCGGCGCCGGCCATGTCGATCTCCATCATGACATGATCGTTAATCCCCTCCCCAAGGGCAACTCGCTACGCCCGGCCGCCTGCAGCAACACAGCTGAGGTCTCCCAGCTCATCGCCCGGCGCTCGCCGTTCGCCGCCACCGACGGTGACAGCTCCTCCTCATCGTACGCCTCCAGCATGGACAACATATCCAGGCTGCTCAACGGCTTCATGAAGAGCTCCCCGCCGCAGAACGACGCTGCCGACATCAAGCCCTCGGCCACCGACATCAACCCTTTGCTGTCGTTCAACCAGTACCACATGGCCGGCGGTACCACGCTACCAGCCTTCAACGACATGCTGCCGTCGCCACCGCCGCAGCAGCCGGCGTTGATGGAACACCGCGGCTACGACGAGCAGCAACACCAGCAGGGGGCACTGTCTCCGATCGAGAAGTGGCTGTTCGAAGAGGCTGCCGAGCAGGTAGTCGACCTGATGGATCTGTCCGACGGCTGCTGCTCAGTTCCAATGATGTTCTAGATCAAAAAAAGAAGATATCAATATCATACACGTCAGTTAGATAGGTTAATTTGTTGCTGCAAGTTACTTTAGTTTTAGGAGAAAGCTATATATATATGTTGATGCATGAGAGAGACAAAACAAGATACGTACATACTGGTCAAACTCCCTTGTAAATGCCACGCGGCCATCGTCCTGCCCATCTAGGTATACAATTGTACGTTACTTGTGGTAGAATTCAGATTTGACACTGCAAAAGTTAGAAGAATAAGAGATAGCAACAGGAATAAGTGTGACCAAATGACATGCAAGCATGCCAGCATGATGTAATTACGTGATTTTCTATTTTATATTTGTTATATATTCATATCTCGGTGCATCTAGTTCAGTCTATGGAGCATTTGACTTGTATTTCCATTAATAGAGAAGCAGGATTATTTCCTTGTGTCCAGATCAGAGAAAGTTTCTATGTACTTGTGTCTAGCAAGCATGGCACGGACAACTTTGCCATGACTTCCTGCCATACTTCTTTTGTACAGTCAAACGAGAAAAAAAGAGAAATAAAGTAACGAACGAATGCATGGAGTGTAGACTTAATTTGGCATTTTGGCTATATAGAAGCAGAAGAGAGGTGAAGTAATTGCAAGTCTCAATGGGCAAGCAGATGGTCCCTGATCACATTTAGTGCACAAAGAAAACCAACTCCCGATTTTATGTTATTCCCCCACCCCCAAGGCCCCATTCATGTTGCACAAATCATTTCTTTTCCTTTCAAATGCTTTAATGCTTCCATGGAAAATTGAACAAGTGTTAAAGTATGTATGCAATAGGATTTCAATGGAAAATAATACAAATTTGCAAGCATGGTTCAAAATATTGGCATAGCTGGTGCCTAGCAAACCATCAGCATAATTGGAAATGCATTGCTAGTTAGTAACATATCGAATTAAATCCAAAGGTAGAACTAAAAATGCTGACGTCAGTATACAGGGGATGTTTAAAACATGCAGTGTGCAACAAACTTCATTATAGATATATAGGAGTACGACAAACGGCAGTGTGCAAACTTCACAAGTCAATGGTAGATTTCTTTTTGTTCAAAACATGCAATTTTCAGATGGCATATTGATCGTTAGATGAGAGCAAAACCTCAGAGGAAGTGTAAGTAGCTAGATGACGTCTCAGGCTTTGATTGTTCTGCCTGTACAACGCCTAGCCTGTCGCCAGAATCACGATGTTGCACACCTGAGTACGGAACGCCTGACCCAGCTTGCTTGGTGCAGATATATGCATGTCTCGGATCAGGTAGAGCTGGACCAGAGATCATATCAGCATATAACGTTGAAACTTTGTCCTATACCAACCACAACTAGGAATGTTCAGTCCAGTCATAGTCTCTATAACTGATGTCATTAAGTTTTCAACCAAATGGAAGGAGGACAACCTTCTGTCGCGCCAAAAAAGGTGACTGGGAGCGGTGGCCATTTGCATCAAGCCGGGGGGGGGGGGGGGGGGGAAGCAATGCTAGCGGCTAGCACACTCTGCAGCGATTGAAACTAAGAAATATGAAATACCAGCTGAACTTAAATCAAACTTCATCTGCATATGCTGTATCTGTGATTAAAGGCAAGGCAATGATAGCTGCATGTTTAATTCATATATGCAAAAGCATCCAGTAACTACATACGTATCTGCAAAGCACAACACGCATCGATTAGAAGCATACATCTAATCCCGGTATAGCCATCACTATAAAGGAGGGACCAAGGCAGGACCATAGGGCTCACGTGTAATTGAACCACACCAATGGAAGAATGTGCCAGCACAACCAACCCGCAGGTAGGGATTAAGTATGAAAGGTCAATTCATGTTACCTCTGGATGAAGCTCCACTGCCTTTCAGTAAACTTCTTGCAGCATAGTAATACGGATAAGTTGTTAGTTTCGTCGAAAAGTTGTTTATATATCTGTTTCCATAACAGGCAAAATCAATCCTCGGTTATGGAACCAAAGGATGTGAAAACCGTTCCAGTTGCAGCCCGAATATTGGTCCTAAAGAATTCTGAAGTCTCTTGTGCAAAGATTTTACCTTAGAGCCCATAATCACCAGCTGGAAAAGGAGTCTTTATATGCGGAGGCTTCAACTGTTCTCTTCATGCGGACCTATACCACTTCTGCAAGCATGGGTCCTTGTTCTGATGCCTGCGTTGGTCTTATGTCCAAAGTGCACATTCCATATGACATTGTTGGTTGACAGACATGAGTTGCCATCGCTATTATTTCTGCCAAAGGCAATAGACTCAAAGCTGGACCTCATTAACACCAGGTGGGCCCCAATACATGATACCCTGCCTCAGGAGCAAGAAATACAAGTCGTCTGAGTGTGACACATTCTGTAGCATACGGATAGTGTCATCATCAGTTCTTTAATTGCTCTTTAATAGACAGATGATGTACAAAAGAAAAGGAAAGATCTGACGACCTGAATAGTATCACCCATGAATATTTGAATTGAATAAGAATTTCAGTTAACACAAAAACACTTTCCAGTCCAGATTCAGAGAACTGTGACAAGGTTTTTTATGTGAGTCTGCAGTACACCTGATGAAAACAGGCCTAAGCTTTTTATCACCAGCCAAAACAATTTTAGTCAGTTAAGTGGCTTGATGTAATGATTATTTCAAAAACTACTATTTACTTAATGTATCATGTAAAGAAATCGCACAGTTTCTCTTTTATTCCCATATTGTCAATGCAGGATTATGTTTATGCATAAAGTCACATATACATGTAAACTATTGTTGCAGTGTCACAGAAGATTGACTTGTTAACAAGAGAAGCATGTATTTTGACAAATAAAATAAAAGGGAGAAAATAAGGAAGATAACACAGTCATATTTTAGCTTTTCCAGTATCTGCAAAACTATGTGTTCATGGAAGAGAAAAGTGAAAAACACACAAATAAATGTGCATTCTGGAAACTTAATATATCAAAGAATTGACAATAGCATTCCAGTTCCTGGGAACTATATGGTGAGCTATAAAGAGGGAATATTACAAAAGCACATGATCTTTAACAGCATAACTCGAGGTTGCTAAATAAAATAAAGAATTACTGCAGGAATCTGTGACTAAAAGTGAAACAGCTGCTGCAGAAAAAAGATAGTATTATTTATCTTTTACTATAGAACAACTTGCACTTGCGCTATTTGTTCAAAAGATTGGCAAAAACAGGTTTACAGAAGTCTTTGTCACGACCCAAAACTTAATTAACATGGTTAAAAATTTAAATGATATCATCATGAGCATCATCCAATCATAATCAACCATCATGTGCATTTTTTTATTGAGAAATTTATTTTTCCTTGCTTGGTGTGAATGAATGTTGTGAAACAAGTTCAAATTTTTCTATGTGGAGATGCCCCCAAACATTTTATTCAAATATTATATTTCAAATGTTGAATTTTGAATAATTTTTGAGAATTAGTGGATATTTAACCCGAGCCATAAAATTCTTGGAAAATTGGAAAACTATGGTTTTGCTCGAATTTTTGTGAGAAATCTTTAATATCCTTTTGAGTGTTTGTTGTTACATTGTGTTCTTGGTAGTGTGATCTTGCTCCAGTAAACATTTGGGAAATTTTGGAGCCCGGGAAGTAGCAGTTTTCGAATTTAGAATTTAGAGCTTTGCTTTTTCGGTTATTTTCCTGCCGGCCCCACCCGTCAGCCTCTCAAGCGCCCCCGGCCCCACCCGTCAGACCCTCCCTCCGTCTTCCTCGCGCGCCTGCCCGTTGGCCGGCCGCGCGGCGGCGGCGTTTCGACGCCCGCCGGTTGGCCAGCGTGGCCTCGGGCGGGAATTGACCCGCGGCCGCCCGCTCGCCTCCTCTCCTTCCCCTTTCAAACGCGATGTTTCCCTTCCCCCGGCCAAACCCTAGCAGCTCGCTTCCTCTCCCCTCCGCTCCACCGGCAGCCGCCATCCGCCGCTGCTAGTGAGCCCACGTTCGATTCCGCGGGCGTGCACCACCCCCTCCTCCTCCGCACCCGGTCCCAACCCTCCGCCGCCTCTCTCCCCGCCCGCAACCGCTTCCCGGCACGCGCCTCCCTCCACCGCCGCCGCTCCTCGCTGCGCCGCCGCTCACCGCCTCGCTCCGCCCGTCGCTGCTGCGGGTGAGCTTCCCCGTCACACCCCTCAGCTCGTGCGCGCGTGCCTCCGCCCCGTTCGCGCCTCGGGCCGTGCCGTCCCCATCGCTGCCGCGACGTCGTGCCGCGTGCGCGCACGCGTTCACGCACGGGCCGCGTCGCAGGCGTGCGCTGGCCGCGCCCCGTGGCGAGTCAAGGCCTGCGGCTGGCCTTGACTCCGCCTGGGCAGGGCTGGCAGCCTAGGCCCGCCTGTCGTCGCCCAGGAGCGCTAGATCCGGGTGGATCTAGCGGTTTCTGCCTGTTTTCTTCTATTAAGTTATGCTGTGATTTTGTAAAATGTCTAGAAAATTGTATAGATATCCAAAAATGGTGAAACTTAATTTTGTTTGTTTGCTCTGTGATAGATCTACCAGGAAAAATTATGGTTGAGCATGTTAGAGTCTTGTGCTTTAAGTTATATTTTATTCTTTCTAAATCAAGTTAATTGCTTAACTTGCTGTGTGTTGCTCTAAAAATGCCAAATTAAATCTTGTTAGATTCCTTGTGAAATTCTCTATCTAATGGTGCAACTTGTATAAATGACCCTAGGCTGTTTGGCAGGGTTTAGTGTGTTTATTAGTTTTCTACCCTACAAGCTTATTAATTTCATAACTTAGGTTTGAAAAGCGATAAAATGGCAAAACCACTTCTGTTACCTTTTTTTCATGTATATGCTCCCTGGTAATTCTCTGTGAATTTATGGGAATGTTTTGCATGCCTTTTAAGATTTAACTTGTGTAGGGCAGCTGAAGGTTGGAAAATGCATAAGTAATTCTATAAAAATAATTTTGCTGCAAATTCAACTCTCATGAGCTCCTTTTGAGATTCCCAGTGTGTATAATTTAAATTATGATTTATGCTTGTTAAGTACTTTGTTGAGCAAATTTCGCTTATTGGTCCCTATGATTAAAGTGCAGTGATCGAGTTTCCTTGTCCTTATCATTTGTATTGCTTCCTTGTTTGGAGTGATATTTTTCTTCTATTTCATATCATACATACCACATCATTTTCACATCATCGGTATCATTCTAATGCATACATCTCATTCATGCATTATAGTGACCGAAACGCCGGAGGACGAACCCGTTGAGCCCGCCGAGACCGTCGAAACCGAGCCGGGAGCCGAGTTTGTCGTTGAGAAAGAAGATAACCAAGGCAAGCAGCTAAGCATGATTCCTTGACCCTCTTAACTTGATTAGATTTAGTTATCTCATTGGGGTATATATGTATATGCTATATGGTTATCTATTGCATCGTCAATCCTAATTTCATGCTATGAATTTCCTTGCTTTTACTTTCATGTCCTTGACACGTGTAGTTAACAACTAATTGATCAAGCAAATGCTTAGCCATGCTTAGAGTTGGTTTTTAATTTGCAAGAAATATTGGAATAGGGTCATTTTGCTCACTACACCACTTTTAGCTATGTTCGCGCTTATTCGGTTTAAATGTTGGAAGTTCGGAAAGGTTTATTTGGGAAGTTATGTCATGATTCAAGCGGAAGATAGGACCTAGAGAAAGGAGTCTCAGAGGCATAGTCCACTTGAATCGGTTAAGGACCGTTCGTGGATGACCTCGGATTTGAGCACTTATTGTACTACCACATATCCATTCATGGGGTGGATAAACCGATTACCTTCTAGTTCTAATCTTTGATGCACGGTCCTAGATGCGTGGCCATAGGGTTTTGTAGAGAGGCTTAGGGGTGTCCCCGGTGGATCTAAGTAACTCTCTGCGCAAGTTAGGCATGATGTTCAACGGTTGAAACTTATCGGGAAAGGTTGATGCGAGTACCCCCTTGCTCGACGTGATCGGTTGAGTGAGTCGCATGGTCCTTGTGTCACGTGGGTAAAGAAGTACACCCTTACAAGGTTAACCAATCAATTCGAATTGCCGCGCTCTCGGTCATGAGCAAGCTCAATTTTCCAATGTAATCTTAGAAGTATCGGTTTTGTTGGATGGGCGCATATTACCTCCTTATGATGCATAGTGGTTGGATGATTCAATTAACTGAAACTCGAGGTGGGTTGGGCAAGTTAATTAAGATACTAGGAAGCTAGGTGGTGAAATTAGGGAGTTCATGCTTATTTAATATTACTTAACCTTAAAGCCTTATTTTTGTGAGCCTTCATGTGTATAATCCTTGGTTATTATTTATTCACGTAAGTCTTGCGAGTACCTTTTGTACTCATGTTGCTTTGTTAACTAAGTTGCAGGTGAGCCGGATGTGGTGTTTGGCCACTTCTACCCCGCCGAATCCGACGCGGGTGAGGAGTAGACCGATGTGGATATGATGGTGTCCTTAAGCAAGATGCCATTGTTTCTATCTCGTTATGTTTTCCGCTGCGCTTTTATTTTGGGGATATCATTTTGAACATTAAACTTTATGGTTTATACCCCTCTCTAATGTTAACTGTGAGCCCAAGGCTTATATCTCGTATTTGAACCTTTAAATTTCATATTTGGAACCTTCCTCTATATTACTCTTGTAATGACTAGTTGTTTAGCTTTGTATTAAAACTTGCTCTTTGTGGACCATCGGTGTGTGCTTATGACGGTATGTGTGTATGCATGATCTTAGGCATATGGTGGAGCACATACCGGGACTACCGGATTTTGACATTATTTTTGGCGAATGATGGGTTGGTCCTTTAAAATTTAGATGTGGATTAAACCGTGGCATGCCATTAGTGCGAGCGCGTGTTAGTCCTCATCTTCATGATAAGGACCGGCGGTCCGCTTAAAATGATGTTAAATTGAGCGGTTCTCACAGTCTTTAACTTGTTCTTATCTTGGTTCACATAGGACTACATTTGTACAGCATAATCACAAAGTTAGTAGCTACCTCCCAACTACTAACAAGACTCCACAACCACAAGGAGTCAAGGACCACCTCAAGCCTCAGCCAGCCAGTTCTTTTGTTTTTAAGACCTCTGCAGCCATTGCCTTCAACTAAGACTAACTAGTCCTGTTACGACCACTGTCTTGTCATGAGAACATTAACAATACCAAGCTCTTGGTAGAACTTTTTTTCTCAATTTCAGAAGAATAGTTTCTAGATATAGCTGAGTAGAAGGGACCCTAAACCCTAGTGACCAGGAGAATTGTAGACAATACACAGGTTGATGTTATCAGAATTCAGAAAATAAATGAAAGCTACTAACCTATACTAGTGCATATGCAAACAAATATTTCTTGCTTAAGAATTGTGTTTAGAAATTTAGTACATAACACTTATATATAAACTAGAATTGTAGATAAGTTAGAACTTTCTAATTATCCAGGCTACACTAGCGAACTTCACTGCCATAAATTGTTCACCCCATAAATTGTTCACCGCATATCTTCCACTTGATAACTGTCAAATACAGGATCATTCTGTTTGAGAATCAATATATGTGATTCGTTGATGTATATTGAGGCAACAAAGCAGTATAACTACATCATCATCATAGCCGTGCTTATTTGTCACCCTTCATAAGCATATATGACATCATCCCATAACCAATTATTAAATGCAGGATTTCCCCACTAGAGCACAATTAATAGGCTTGATATGGTATTAAAGAGGTTATGAGAATGCCACATTGCCTGCTATGTTATCCAGATAATGTGTCAAGACTTAACCTCCAATGCAGATGGCAAACAGAGAGCTGATGAAGCCATTTGGCACAACTTAGTGTCATCTGTATATTCAAATTAAAGATTGGTGGACAGCACTATCTGGTATCTGCACACTGCAAGTTAGGAAAATAATATGAATTTGTCATCACAGGACCATCAATTGATTATAAATATTGAGATAAGAAAGGATATGATGGATGATTACCAATTAACAATGATCACAAGTCACAACGGTAACAAAAAATTGACAGAAAGTGCTAGTTAAATTTATTTTTGAGATCAAGATAAACTAGAGCAAATATTTATTTGGCTTAATGAATTGTGGACGATTCAAAATGCTCAATATTCACACCACTTTATCAAGCAAAATATTTTTATGTAAACTTCTCATGTACTTTCAAATTTGAGTGAAAGCTGTTTTAGGCTCTTGATGCTTTAATATATATTTATGTTCATGTAGAAAGCAAGGTATATAAGGACGTAGGAGCGCAGTATGGACTAGCAAGTCATGACAATTTACAGTAGGCTTATGTGCCCCATCAACCAGAATTTTAAGGAAAGCATGGCACATAATTATGCTGGTTTTAACGAATTAGCATAGGACCACACTAGTTTTCTGCAATTCGTACAGGGATAAAAGTACCATCAGATTAGACGATCAATTTACAATTTCCATGATTGAAAATGACCAATTTAACCGAAAGAAGAACAGCAGTCAATAGGTTGTTGAACCACAATGAAAACCCCAGGGCGCTCTAGGCAACAAGTTCGATGTGGATTGTGTAAGAGAAAGGGGCATATCTGACTGATGTAATCTAAACTGTACAGGCAAAGCTCTCAGTTGAAGATACGGTCCAAAATTATTCGCTGGTTGCGATCAAATTGATGCTATCCAATAGAAACAGCACATGACACTCTTTTCAACAAGAAAATCGACCAAAGGACAGCTGGACAGAGTAACAGAACACAATATATAGGTGGATGTGAAGTCATCATCAAAGATTCAATTGTCTATGAAGCCGACATCTATGCACCAACATCTAGTTAAACAGTTTTCCAGCAACCGTCAACCTTGATCAACGTTGGATTGGACATCATCATTACACCTAAATACAGGAAAACATGAGATAGGCATTGGAAAATTGTGCTTGCTAGCTGTTAGGTTGGAAACCATTTGGGTAGTGTTTTATGAGAGGGAGGATTTTTTTAAAAAAGAATGTTGACTGAAGGGAAGATGAATTATTGAAGAAGATTAGTAAAAATGCAGAGAAATTCACTTTCCTTAGATGCCCAGTAAAGTGTGATGTTTAGCTAGTGATGCATAATAATGATTAATGATAACCTAATGAAAGCGATCCTTATTGGTATCAACAAAAATCAAGCAGGTGTCCAGAAAGGAGGGTGACTTACAAAACAGACACAACGACACAATGCAGGTGCAACGGATTGGTAACAACATGGTATGGTAGTGAAAGCCAGAGGCAGTTGCATAATCAGACATGCCTGTGTCCAACAGCATTGACAACCGCCATCTGAAACATGTGGATGAAATCAATTTTAGTCATTTCGATCTCCAGAAATTAGCAGGGAAAATGGAAAAATGGGCCGTCCTGCAGTCCCTGTTCACAGCCCAAACAGTTTCTAAGACCATTTGGACTTCAACATAGGTCCAGAATTTATAAAGCCCACGGTTTATTATTACAACCCAGTCCAGAAAACCCTAGCATTACTTCATAGTGCAGAAGTATACTTGCAGCAAAGAATGAAAATCACTGCAAATAAACAAAAGCTTTCAACTTACAAGCAAAACACTTCCAGTAAGAGGAAGAGGGAAACCCAAACTAAATTGAACATGTCATAAGGTTATGGTGCTACCGGCATCAATTCAAAGCACTCTACAAAAACCATAGTACTTTGTTACAAATCAGCACCTTCTTCACTGTATAAAACATATTAGTTCCTCAGGAGCACTTGTTCACGGCATTGAGGAAGTACAGATCGTATTGCTAAGTTACCTGAACTATCAGGTCCAGGAGATGACACCGGATATATATTTGTACAAAGATCAACTGTGGAAATTTGTTGAAGCACTAAAAATATCGCGAACAACATGGTACAGATTTACAGCCATCAACACTGAAAAAGTTTTAAAGTGACCACTTCCTTGCTTCAGCATTATTTGTAACAGACAAGAACATAGCTGCTCCTAAGATGGTTTTGTAGTTTGTGCAAATTAGAGCAGGCTCAGACACTATATAAAGGAGCTTGTTATAAACTCAAAAGAATTTCAAGACACTTGGTGATACAGAACAGAATTGAATACAGCAAATGTCCACAAGCATGTTTGTGCAGATACAGATACAAACATCCATTACATCAGATAAAGTAAAACAGTAAACAAATGTACCTTCCCCCCTCTACGTTAGAATCAGGTTTGCATCTGATCTGTAGATCTATCATTTGCTAATGGGGGAGTTAAAACAGAAGAAAATCCTCTTCTCAGTTTCTGAAGTCATGATCAGTCAGCAGCTCAAACTTCGCAAAGCAGAATGCTTGTCAGGCTGCTTTCACTATGTTAGTGAAATGGCCGGTGGACTGGTATTTAGGAAAACTCATGGCATGTACCACCTGCCCACAAGCACCTTTATTCATAGAGAATCATGCCTGAGCCTTGCATCTTGGAACATGGAAGAACCATCTGCATTTACAAGCTCATGCTATTTGATCATAGCTTCTCCGTTAACCGAATCATGAAAGAACTGACAGCAACAACATCCAGAACAATCCATGATGACTCAAACATGTCATGGAAATAGTCTGCGCCAATCTCCTCTGCAGCTGTCCTGAACGCATTTCCAAACGCATTGCCCTGAACAGCCCCAAGTCTTGGCTTCCCACATACCCCGACAACCAGCACCTTCTCCGGCTCCTTTGCCAAGCAAGCACAGATTAGTGGCTTCATCCTCGCTCCCCTTTCCTTCAGTGCATCCATCAGAAAGAAGCAGAACTTGGTAAGGGCTTGAGGGTGGCAAAGCTTGTTAGTGTCGACAGGGTCATCAAGCTTCACCCACCGGAACTTCTTGGCGCTCCGTATAAACCCCGTCTTAGTAATTGCCGAGCTTCCCTGCCTCAATATTGCCCTCTGTATTTCAATTGCAGATTGCATCCCTTTCCGCAACTGATCAACATTGCTCAGTGACAATGCAGAGTAAGCAATCCAAAACTGCTCAGCGGCTGAAGACTCCTTCGAATCCTTGGACTCGGAATTTAGAGATTCGAGCAAAGCTGTGACACCATACACAACATCTGCAGCAGAAACTTTAGACCTGTAACCGTGCACTCTCAAGAAGCTCCGGTAGTAGAACTCAGTGAGCCCATACTCAGGCAGGAAGCGGTCAAACTCATCCCTCATCTTGCGCTTGACCTCCATGCTCATGTACTGGAAGTTCTTTTGGCAGTCGGCAAGGGGGAATCCCATCCTCGCCAGCAGTAGCTTGAGCTTCTTGAGACCATTGTCACTCCACGTCTTGAGCTTGGTGGCGACATAGGAGGAGCAGAGCATGGAGTCGAACAAGCTCCACTCCCGCAGCAGCATGAGCCTGGGCTCGTCCTCATATGCGATGCGGGAGGTCTCCGGCGCCCGGATCTTGGTGCCGTCCTTGAGCGTGACAACGGAGCCGACGCCTGAGGGGTCGAGGTTGCCTGAGCCGTTGATGTGCTGCTCGAGCTCCATGACGGCGGCCTGGTAGCGCTCGTTGGTGATGCGGTCGTGGACGAACTGGTCCGTGAGGGCGACGCAGGCGAGCCAGAGGAGCTCGTTGGTGTTCTTTCGCAGCGCGTGGGCGAGGTCGTACATGAGGCACCCCGACGGCTTGCCGTGGAAGGTGCCGAGGCGGTAATACTCCCGGCGCAGCTTGGCGAAGAGCCTCACGGGATCTCCGCCTACCGCCTCCGCGTCGTCGGAGAGCCGCCGCCGCTTCCTCCTGCCGCCGCCGTCCTCGGCGTCGGATTCGGACTCCGAGGCATCGGAGTCGTCGTCGTCGTCCTCGAGAGGGACGCGGAGGTGGTCGTCGGCGTCCCCCTCCGCTGCGAGGTCGGAGGCGTCGGCGAGTGAGGAGAGGTCGAAGTCGTAGGAGAGATCCGCGGTGTGCTCGTCGTCGGCGGCGAAGAGCACAACGACGCGGTCGTTGTGCGCGCAGAGGTTGTGGAGGTGGACGGGGCGGTGGGAGTCGACGACGAATGCGGTTGCGGCGGGGGGCAGGACCCGTCGGAGGTCGCGGTGCGCGCCCCAGTTGACAAGGAGGCAGCAGAGCGGGGCGGCGGCGGAGAAGGAGGCGAGGAGGTCCCTGGCCCTGGCGGCGGAGGCGACGGGGTAGATGGAGAAGCGGATGGAGTCGGCGGAGAGGACGTGGGCGAGGACCCTGACGGCGCAGAGCGAGTCGGCGTCGGCGGCGGAGGGGAGGATCAGGAGCGGGGAGGAGGAGCCCGCGGCGGCGGCCGAGGCGGCGGCGCGGAGGCGCGCGTAGAAGGAGTCGACGCGGAGCTCGCGCACCATGGCCGGCGCTGCATCAATCGGGGGATCGAGGCGTGGGGAATTGTTGGAGGAACTCGGAAGGATTGGGAGATGGGGATCTGGAGTAGGAAAGGGAGGGGGCTTGGATGGATTTGTGAGGGCGCGCGGGCGATCGAATTTGGAATTTCGTTTTGGGAGGGAAGGCCCCGCCAGTTGACGGATTTTGGGGGATCCAGCGCATTCCAAAACACACAGAGTGTGACTCGTGGGCTGCACATTGGCATCGGCGTGATGGGCTTGGCCCAGTTAATGTCGGACCAGAAAGCTTTTGGGCCAAAATAAATATTTGCGCTGGAAACACTTTGGCTGGGTAGATCCTATATATCTTCCGGAGGGTAGGAAGCCCACTCATCTTCCGGGGTTTGCAATTCGTGCAACCACTGTGAGCTATCGGATCCTCTTCTTCCTTCCTCCTCCATGCGTCTTTCTCCTTTATGCCGGAGCGGCGGAGCCGTCGCTGGGGGTCTTAGGGTTCGGGTTCGGGGGGTGGGGCCTCTCATGTGTCCGCAGCCTTAGAAGGAGCTTGGAGCGGTCGGTTGGTCCGGCGGTGGTGGTGGGCGAGACGGATGGGCGGGGTCGGCGGCGGGAGCAACGAGCAACACAGTCGTGGCGGCGGCGGCGCGGACGGACCCATACGGCGGCGGTGGGAGCTAGGCGGGGCGGTAAGGCGGCTCGGCCGCGGGTGGAGGAAGGGGTAGGGAGGGCACAGCGGGGCAGCCGCGGCGACGGTGAGGCGCCCGTGGCTGCGATGGAGGCGGCACGATGGGGCAGGGCGGGGGCGATGTGGAACGGAGTAGAGGAAGAAGATGAGCAGTGGACCTTTGGTGGGCTGGAAGATAACTTGCTTATCTATCTTACGTTTGATGTATAGGCGGGGTGCAATAGACGACATTTTCTACGAGGTTTTTGTTTGGATAGCAGCAGGCTTCAAGATGGATGGATGGGGACGACGACGACCGGGGTCCCAGCCCAGCACACACTAGGAGAGGAGGAGCAAGCAAGCTAGCTGGAGCTGGCAACTATAGAATGCATTGCATACGGCAAGCCGATCCATGGCAGCAGTGAACCAACTGAAAATGATCGATGCCAGGATACGTCGGCGATATAGTGTTGACATTATCTGACAGCAACCTGCATCAAGTGCCTCCGGCACAAGCACAGTACCTCACTTTTCCGATTCCACCGGATCGTTAGCCTGCTTCCACAGCAGGCAGGGCTAGATACCATGAAATTGACTGACAGATTAAATGGGCGACCATGGACCATCCAGAGAATAATCATGTGCCCCCACCCGATATAAATTAATACCATTTCTCGATCTCGCAATTTTATAATCTCATCCATGAAGATGAGCGTGATGACGAACCATCTATACATATAGATATAGATATATAATTCGACTAAACAAAACAAAGTGGACTGATTCATGGAAAAGAAAAAAAAGGCATTAACTAGATCAATGGTGCTCCGACAATCCGCACCAACCATCGCAGTGGAGGGAGGGAAAACAAAGCAGGCCACAAGAACAAAAGCACCAAGCAAGTAATAATGCAGAATCATCGAGGAAAATTCAAGTTAATTTGTTTAGACTACAGGGACACAGGTCCCAAGCAAGAAGCACATGATGCACTTCTATACGTACGGCAACAACAAGTAAAGCACTTTGACTATATACATGCACATCAGTTACAGGCACCATATTCCAACCATCAACACACATACATAAGTTTTACTGCAAATTCACGGCCAAAAGGGGCCCAAAAAAAGAAGAAGAAAACAAATATTGGTCCATATACGGTTGAATATAATGCACCTACCAATCATTCCAATGCCTTTGCCACCCATGATCGATCGATCGATCCCACCCTCACCTCACCATCTGCAGCTAGCTCACATGTATGTGCAAGCAAACAGGCCAGCAAGCACTGGTAATAATTCAGCCGGAGGTGGTGGTGGAGGAGCAGTCCAAGTCGGCCTCCACCTCGCGCCTGTGGAAGCTGCGGTGGCACCCGCAGGCGGCGCACATCAGCGCCGCCGCCGTGCCCTCCGCGCCCGACGCCATGAACTCCCGGCACCCGTCCACGGCGTACCCGCCGATGGCCGCCGCGTGGTTGCGCTGGCACTCCCGGTAGTGCACCACCTTATTCGTCTCCTTCCTCGACGCCGTCCCGTTCGCCACGGACCGCCGGCGATCTTGCTTAGGGCCCATATATAAGCAAGGTGGTGGTGGCCTTGATGTTTAATTTGGTGATGAACTGATGACGGATGGGGAAGATGTTCTCCCTGAGACTTGAGAAGGAAGGAGGAGGAAAGGGCTCTCTATTGCTATCACGCCTCTGCTTGGAGGATGGGACTTTTTATATGGGAGAGGGGGGGCTACTAGCTAGCTAGGTGGACAAGATCAGATCACGGGTTCAGGACCAATCTTACAGCAATCGGCTTTCTTCGCGCGGCTTTATGTTTTGTAAAATACGGAAATGACAATGCGTCCACTCTTTTGTTTATTTGTCGTTTCCGGTATTGCTGATTGCTAATTTACACGAAATTTGCTTTTTTTCCCCTAAAAAAAGTAATACAATACTACTCTTAAGCGTCACGTATCTGAGAATTGGTGTTTTTCGCTAACTTTCATTTATACGTAATTTACTTTCCAGTTGGATCATGAGTCACAAAGCACAATCGGATGCTACTTTTACAAGCCATGCACTATGGCAATTTTTTACGTTGTCTTGGCATGGGCATTTGTTTTCCAGTAGTTACGCGTGCACTCTGTTTATTTTACTTTTCTAGATGGATCATGTGTCGCCTAGTAACCTGATACTGTTTTTCGAATCACATGACGGGGAAAAAGTTTAGCACAATCATTTGCTACTCTTTTACATTGGGTTCGATTCGTAGAAACAATTGGAAACTTGCACGGACATATTATTTCTGTGCCTGTTCATTTCCAATTCATCATGCAGGACTGCTGGTGAGTGAGTACGTTGGCACATTATGCGTGACCTAGTCTGGTCGTTATTTCTGTTGGCAGTGCTAAATTATTTGCACTAACAAAAAGCTATACATCCTATCTTGTGGTCTGAGCTACCAGAGAGCCTCTAAAGGTGGCCGTTTGGTGACCCGTATTATTATTTGTCAAAGACCAGCAGCATGGCCAACTAACCAGCATTTTTAGTAGGTCCATTAGTGGACAAGATTAGATCTGAATTGACTTGACAAAACGTCTAGCAGGTCTCAGCTTGACTGAGACTCGTATAGCTGCTAACAACGTCCAGAAAAGTTTTCGTCTACTGACACCGACATCTCGACGAAGAAACATGAAAAGAAGGGGAAATTCCACATCCAGTTTAGTTACAGCTTTGGGAGATTCAGCGACCTGTGTACGAACTAGGAAATTAGGCTTGGAAAGAAGATTTTTTTTGATGTACATTGGAGGTTGGACAGAGAAGCACTCCTCTCCAGTTGACTCTTCCTCCCGCGGCTTCTCCATTTGCTCCTTGCTTGTGCCACCTTCCCTCTGTTTTTCTTTTTTGATTGACATCTGACCAATTGAACTGTTTAATTTATTGCTCAT
Organism: Panicum hallii; assembly: GCF_002211085.1. Taxonomy (NCBI): domain Eukaryota; kingdom Viridiplantae; phylum Streptophyta; class Magnoliopsida; order Poales; family Poaceae; genus Panicum; species Panicum hallii. Next base: position 1,011,831 of record NC_038049.1, on the reverse strand, counting down.
GTTCTCCAGTTCATCAGGTCACAATTGGTCAATGGTGTTGCGATGTGGTATATAGCTGTGTGATATGAACAGCTACCTTACTTGAATGCAGGTCCAATGCATTTCCTGGAGGTAGCTGCAGCATTGTGGGTAGGGCACACCATTACTTCAGAGTTCAGATTTTGTGCCAATTTGCCCATATTTGAATTTTGAACCTGTGATATGCACTTCTGATTTGTTGAAACCTATGCTGTCAACGTAGCTAGGAACTTTAGGCAGATTCTTCCATACTGGGTAAATAGACATGAACGAATTGCAATGCAATGTAGGTTGGTGATAGTTACGGAGTAAGGCTGGATACATGAAAGACACCATGATATCTGCCTGTCAAGATTGAGAAACTCTTGGGGGAATAGGAAAAAGGATTTATAGTACTGTGGTAAAATTGACTAGACCAATAGAGTAGACTCCGACCGCAGAGATAGAGATACAAAATGGCCGTTTTCAGTAGCCAAACTTTGTCTTCTTGATGGAACTAGTGATCAAACAATTCATGTTCTGTTCTCTCAGAAAAAGAGAGACTCTAGCATATATTCAAGCATTGGTGCTGTACTCACAAAAAGATGGTATATATTCCTACTCGGCTTGGCAACTTTCCTTAGTGAAAAGGGAACATATTCCAGGTAGGAAATGCCATTGTTTGTCATCTCATAGTTAGAAAATGAAGGTTCAACTAAGTCGAATTTGAAAATTCTGAACTAAATTTGTTAAGTTTTCACCTGCTCAGTACAGTCTTAAGTCTAAGCATTACTTTTCCATTTTGCAATTGTAATATCAACAGCAAACCATGGTAAATGTTTCTCAGGATCTTATAGACAACTCTAAAAATTCTTCTTTTTTTTTGGAGTAGACGTAACTGGAAAATAGAGGCGACTTAGATGGTTGTACCAGAAGTCCTTTAATTTTCACGAAAATACAGTAATAGCTTTGATTACTCTGTTGACTGAAACCATTATATGCATAAAAATGGCCAAACTGCTGCGTTGTATAAAGTTGAATTGCTGAATGGGTTGCTATACGTCATAACTCATAATCACTGTTCCAAATCTTTCTTCTTAGCTTTATGTTTTAAAATAAGCATTGATGATTGTACTGATCTTCTTAGGATGTGCAGTACAGACGTACAGTACTTAAGAGTTAAGACCATAAGCACTTGGCCAGTTAATGGATTTCTGTCAACCTAACAAAATGAGGCTCAATCCTTTCTCTTAATTAGTTGCCTTAAATATCATCAAGTACTAACATAAAATGCTGCTTTTGTCCATCGGAAGCAACAAGAATGAACAAATGGTATATTATATTAGGAGTACCTTGGTACCCCACAAGCTGCACTGGATCAAAATCTTGAAAAAGTTATGCAAGTACATCTGGTTAGATTTATTGCAAATTTACAAGTACTGCTAGCCTTTATAATTATAGGGGCTCAATTTGTTTGACCACATGAATATGCAGAGAAGGGAAGGGGCCCTCCTTGCTGGTGGATAATGTGATATTAGGCTCCACCTATCAAATCAAATCATGCAACAAGATGCCAACATGGGACACAGTCACTGAAGCCTCATCGCCTCAGCCATTGCCCTCTGTCCTCTGGCCTGGCCAGCAGAATGTCTTTTCCTGGCCACTGCCATCGAAGATCAGATGTACAGTGTTTCTGTTTCCGTCAGTCGCTGGAAGAATGAATCATTCAGTTTGGGCTACTTATCATGTTTAAAAAACTCACCCTGGCTAGCATCAAACAAATGGGACACTATTTGAGATGGATGTGAAGGCAGGAAGGTCCCCTACCAATTGTTGGTGTGTGCTTCATGTGGGCGTGGGGAACAGTGGTTGATGCATTGGCTGGCAGCCTTTGCGACGGATGTGAATCTGCATGTGAAGGAGTTGCGTGCAATTGAAGTCGTCTTCCTTTCGGCCAGCTTGGCTCCAAGCACCGCAAACTCGGTTGGATGGGAGCTTAGCAAGCTGTTCTCTTCTTCTATCTATCAATGTTTGACAGATCCACCAAGAGTGCACGCTTGTCGCAGCAATCGAATGAACAGTTTTGCAACAGCGACTTGAGATGTGAAGAACAGGAAGACCAGCAGTGTGAATTTGTTTTGTGGAGAAAGCTAGAGCAAAATCGTCAGAATTCAGAACCTGTTCTCGAGAACCTAAGACACAAGAATTCAGAAACCTTGCTTCGCTTGTACTGGGTTCAAACATATTGGCGACTAGTTGAGAATCTGCAAGGCATCTAGTCGATGGATGGATCGATACAAGTAGGTGGGTGAGCGAGCGGAGGGGAAGGTGGCAACTGGAGCTAGCTAGGGCCAGCGTGTCTGCCATTCGTGGAGGGGATGGTGTCATTTTTCCGGTTCGCGTCCAATCGGGCGTTGCAACGAGCGACACCAAGAAAACACATGGGCTGACTGAAAGGTACGTACAAGCCTCGAGTTGATTGGCTATGCAGGCCACTGCAGGTACACCGAATAAGAAAGAAACCAGACGTCCACCTTCCCCTTGGCCTTGGAGGACAAAGGCATCATCGTCCACCTCTGCTCAATGGCTAGTGCCTGCTGGCCTGCCGCCTGCCTATGGCAGTATTCGGTAGTGGAGTGGAGTGCCATGGCATCTGGTCTTGATCTATTTGACAAGTCAGCTGTTACTCATGTAATCCTGTTTGATGGTAGTTGGTATAGCGATGATTTGACGGTGTACATACAGGTTTTTGGGAGCTAGTCCTAGTGATGGGTCTTATAACTCTTTAATGACAAGAAAACAACCCGTGTCTGGGAAGATTAAGCGAGTACATCATCATTCAGTCTAGCACTCTGCTCTGCTCATCACACATTCACACTGCTAGTAAAAGGATTGGTTCAATTCGGAGAACATAATGAATCCCAGCAGGCCCTGACCTACTATCCAAAGCCCACCAAGTAAGTTATTCCTACGGGGCTGGGCCAAACAAAACAAAAAACAGGAGGGGAGGTCAAGGGCACTTGGGCCCTCCTTCCTTGGTCTTCCAGTTGTTGTAGCAGGGGCAGGTTTCCTTGTTGCCGTAGGTTCCTGGGGGCACACAGAGGCACTTGGCGCAGCACTTGTTGCAGAAGAAGAGGCACGGCTTCTTGTGGTGCGTCTTGGAGCATCTCCGCCGGCACTCCCCGCCGCACTCTGCATGCACGCATTTCATTCATATCGTTTCAGCACTTCCAATCCACACATATTATTATTTGATTGAAGACTGGACTATCGACTACTCATGACTTACGAGAAGGCTTGAGTTTTCCCTTGCCATCGTTGTTGCCCTGCACATTGCCAACGTATCGACAAGACACGAGGCAGCAAATAGATTAGATTAGGGTACATTTTTCTTTGGAAGAATTGACGCTGATCGGTTACCTTGTGGTGGTGGTTGTCGATGTCGTCACCATTGTTCAGGTCTTCAACAACGACACCATTATTGTCGACGATCTTCAGATCGATCGACAACAATGGACATGTAAACTATTATATACAAGTCGTGCCGAGAATGCATGCTAGCTAGACAGAACGAAGAAGAGAATCCTCCAAAGGATCGGACATCACCTAGTCAACTAAGTCAAGTGCATACCTCGGCGGCGGAAGCGAGCGCGAGGAGGAAGAGGAAGCAGATTGGGAGCAACGTCACCATTGGTTTGCCCTTGGCCATGTCTTAGAGCGCCTGATGCACGGACGACCGATTGAAACGACCCGAATCGAGGCTGTATATAATGCAAAGCTCAAACTCTTACTAATTGTGCGGACCAAGAAGATGGGGGAAGAAGAAGCAAGCAGAGGAAGAAGATGGTAAGAGATCCGATGATAGATACTCCATATAGATAGATCGTCGCCGTTACGCAGTTGCTAAAAATAGATAGATTCAGTTGCATCGCCGGCCAGATAGATCGTCTCTCTCTGTCTTTGCACATTTGCACTGCATCATGCATCGTCCGTATTGTTTAGTTCGATGCTTGGGCCATAGGCCTTTTTTGGCCCACAAGAATTGTGCCACGCACCAAACCAATTTCTGGCTCACGCTTCTGCTTCCCCCTTGTCTCTGTTGCAGCGACTCCACTCCTGAATCAGATCGATCCGCCATGCCCCTTCCTCCTCCTACTCCACCATCTCCAGCACAGCGATGACCTGCGCCCCTCCATGGCGCCCCGCGGCCGCACCCTCCTCCTCCCGCTCGCCGCCGCCACCGTCCTCGTCGCCTCCACCATCTTCCTCTTCGCCGCCGCCGGCGCGCGCTGGCGCCCCGCCGACACCGGCCTCCCCGTCCCGCCCCGCGCCGTCTCCGCCGCGGCCGTCCCCGTGACCGCCAGCGCCTCCTCCAACACCACCGGCGCCCGCAAAGAGCTCTCCTTTCTTGATGAGAACGGCCGCCCCGACGACCCGGGCTCCGGCTCGGGCGCCGGTGCGGCGCGGTGCGACCCGCGCGCCGCCGCCGTCAGGGTCTTCATGTACGATCTGCCGCCCGAGTTCCACTTCGGCCTCCTCGGCTGGTCGCCGCCGTCCACCGGCTCCGTCTGGCCGGACCTCACCAGCGGCGCCGCCGCACCGCCGCCGCGGTACCCCGGGGGCCTCAACCAGCAGCACAGCGTCGCGTACTGGCTCACGCTCGACCTCCTGTCCTCGTCCTCGGAGCCCTGCGGCGCCGCCGTGCGGGTCGCCGACTCCCGCGACGCCGACCTCGTCTTCGTCCCCTTCTTCGCCTCCCTCAGCTACAACCGCCACTCCAGGCCCGTGCCGCCGGAGAAGGTGTCCAGGGACAAGGCCCTGCAGGAGAAGCTCATCAGGTACCTCGCCGCGCGGCCGGAGTGGAAGAGGTACGGTGGCGCTGACCATGTCATCGTCGCGCACCACCCCAACAGCTTGCTGCACGCCCGGGCGGCGCTGTCGCCGGCGGTCTTCGTGCTGTCGGACTTCGGGAGGTACCAACCCAGGGTGGCCAGCTTGGAGAAGGATGTCATTGCGCCATACAAACACATGGCCAAGGCGTTCGTCAATGACTCGGCTGGGTTTGATCACCGAACAACATTGCTCTACTTCAGGGGAGCCATTTACAGGAAGGAGGTAATTGTGCTTGCTGCTGATTTCGGAACCTTTTATTCTGCATTTCTACTTGGTGCCAATCATAACATACTAGTAGTTTGGTGATTAACTTCGTTGGTTCTATGAGGAAATGATTATGAAGCTGTCAAGTGTTGAACATTATACTAGGAGTAGTAGTTTAGTAGCATATCAAAAATTTGTCTTTTGTGTTAAAGAAGACTCCTTTTTTATAGCAAAGCTTGTCAAACATAAATCACATTAGGAACCGGCAAGCTGTACAGCGAGAGTAGCATAATTTGAAACTGGGTGAAATTAGCTTATGGCAACATGATGTAGGGGTCATGCACTCATGCCTCTGATTGTTAAAAGGGGGTATTCACATGCAACTAGTTTATACCAAATAACAGTGATTCTTTTTATTGAGGTCCCATAATTATTCTGTTTCTTCAAAGTTCATGAATCATGATGTAATTTTGAGTTCAAATGTTGGTGTTTTGATAGCACTAGTTACTACTATTACAAAGTGCCACAGTTTTGGCTACCCTGTGCTGGCATTAGTTACTAGTAAAGGAAACTTATTATGTTGCCATATACATCAAATGGTTCTTCTGAACAAAAATGGATATAGGTTCTGTTGCTTGTTTTCCCCCCAAAATCTTATATCTACCATTAACTCATAAAGGTGGTTAGACTTATGCATAAAGCCTCTTTCTTGATTAATCTACATCGATCACCTTATTTGAATGCTTGAACCTCTGGATGAAGTTTGTGTAATTTGATATCTTCAATGATGTTTACACAAGGCTTTCTCGATCTTCCATCTTTGTTGGAAAGGCTCCTGGTTTATGTTTGTTTTCTCAAACTATTAAGTTCCAGAGATTAATAGATTAACATACATCCCCTGTTTCATCTCTTCGACATTAATAAACGATATTAGTACCGGAATATACCAGCCAGTTTCGTTTACGAATTCATGCCAAGTATGAAGTATCCATGGAAACAAAAAAAATCTGCCAAAAAGACTGGTATTCCTATTGCTGCCAGCTGGTTACTATTTTCTTATTTAAGAACTGTCGTGGTACCAGTTTTCAGCCTATTCTGTCTATGTTGTTCAGCGGCAATCGGTGACACATAAGCTAATATATTGCATCATCCATACTCAGGGAGGGAGCATTCGACAGGAGCTATATTATATGCTCAAAGATGAAAAAGATGTTTACTTTTCCTTTGGAAGTGTCCAGGACCATGGGGCCAGCAAAGCCAGCCAAGGAATGCACTCATCAAAATTTTGCTTAAACATTGCCGGGGACACCCCTTCTTCCAATCGTCTGTTTGATGCGATAGTGAGTCACTGTGTCCCTGTTATCATCAGTGACGACATTGAGCTACCTTTCGAGGATGTGTTGGATTATTCAAAGTTCTCCATCTTTGTCCGATCTTCTGATGCTGTTAAAAAGGGTTACCTGATGAGACTGATTAGTGGTGTGAGCAAGCAACAATGGACAAGGATGTGGAATAGGCTCAAAGAGGTGGATAAACATTTTGAGTATCAGTATCCATCCCAGAAGGATGATGCAGTCCAGATGATCTGGCAAGCACTGGCTAGAAGGGTGCCAGCAATTCAGCTGAAGGTGCATAGATCTAGTAGATTTTCAAGATCTGACAGAGGAAAATAAACAGAAAGTGTGTGTGTGTGTGTCTTGTCTCTGTTGGCTAATCTAATTTATATCTAATCAACATCTCACTGACACAGGTTCACAGGTTTTCTCGGTTGCACATAACAGATAGATTGTAATATTCAGGTTATCCTTAGAAAAGACGTGTGTAACTTAGGATTTGTTGGTTCAGTTGAAGCGTATACTGGCAAGTCAAATGCTTCTTGTTTCTGTAACGTGTATTCAATGTAATCATGAAAGAGAGACATAGTTTTTCTGTTTCTGAACATTGTGGGATCAAACCACATTCTTCTGTCATGTACTCATCATGTAGTGGATTTTATTTTCTCTAGCTTGTTCAGCCACTATTGGCATATTGAGGCTGGCATGTGGTGGTGCCATAATTTCAATCTCTTTAATAAAGAAATCCATGATAGAGGAGGTCTGTGTTGAATTTCTCGGCGTTTATTTGAGAAGTTGCATGCAAAGACATGGTTTCGCTGTGAAAAACACTGTGAAATAGGGGTATTAATAAGATCCAGAAATTCTTGCAAAGACATGGTTTCGCTCTGAAAAACACTGTGAAATGGTTGCCGGCTCGCTCAAAAAAAAATCAAGCACAGTATAACCTTTCATCAGAACACAAGCAAGACGCCTTACCAAAGGCCCCAGTATTATACGAAGCCCAACCTATCTCGGGCCCATTAATCCAGCCCATAACAAATTCCATAGGTTTTCTTTTGAGCCCAACCATTCGCCGAGGCCCCACATGTCATCCTCAGAGCCGCGGCGATCACTCAAAACCCTAACGCTTCCAGGCTATATAAACATTCTCCCCTTTCGCTCCCCTGTCTCCGCCGCCCCCTCCCCGAGTCGCAAAAGCCCTAGCGCCGCCGCCGCTGCCGCTGCGATCCCAGCAGCCGCCACCGCAACCATGGCTGCCGTGCTCACCCGCCCGGCCGCGGGCACCGTCCAGTGCTTCGGCCGCAAGAAGACGGCCGTGGCCGTGGCCTACACCAAGCCTGGGCGCGGGCTGATCAAGGTGAACGGTGTCCCCATCGAGCTGATCCGCCCGGAGATCCTCCGCCTCAAGGCCTTCGAGCCCATCATGCTCGCCGGGCGCTCCCGGTTCAAGGACATCGACATGAGGATCCGCGTCCGCGGCGGAGGGAAGACGTCGCAGATCTACGCCATCCGCCAGGCCGTCGCCAAGGGTCTCGTCGCCTACTTCCAGAAGTACGTCGACGAGGCCGCCAAGAAGGAGGTCAAGGACATCTTCGGCCGCTACGACCGCACCCTCCTCGTCGCCGATCCCAGGCGCTGCGAGCCCAAGAAGTTCGGTGGTCGCGGTGCCCGCGCCAGGTTCCAGAAGTCCTACCGTTGAGCGATTGCTTGCCGCATCACAATCTGCCAGATCACTGTGGGTGTTCTTGGCTTCGTGTCCTATCAATGGAGCAACTTATCTGGTTCTATATCTAGCTGCTGCTTTACCTTCAAGTTTAGACTTTTAAGCCTAGTGTCGAACCTTTTTTGACATTGTGATATGAAATGTGAGAGAGATAATCAAGACTATTCTGTAGTCTCTTAAGTATGCTTTTGCTTGTTACCTGTGTCCAGGGATTCTGATATGGCATCCTTATATTTTGTGCTATGTAAGAGTAGTATTTCTATTTTACTGAGTATCTGTTTCATGCTTATGCTTACCCATCTTTTTAAGTTAAGCTCTCTTGTCTGCCTTTAATAACTCGGTTGAATGGATGCTACTGCTGTAGACAACTTGTGATGACATGCAATTTTAGTTCGTTCATTCTATGGTAAGTTTTTCTTGATAGGCTGAGTGATCCATCCCAACTAGGCAACGCAAAGGAAATCTGTCTTCTAATTAGATAGAAGGGAGGTCTGTCTCGCATTGATACTGTTCACCTATGCATCGTGATAGGTAGCTGCACATACTGTTATTTACTAACTGATAGTTAGTTATTGCCCTCTCCATTTGTTGTCGTTTTGGTGCTTATCACTCTTACTGACATGTGGTATTTTACCACATTTCAACAGGTCGTATTAGATTGAAAACTCTCAATTACCGACTTACAGTAATATTTTGATCTGCCAGTTGTTGTTATTCTGTTGAGTTACATCTTCACATTCAGTTTAGTCATTTACTTGCAAAGTGAAAGTTCCCTTTTGTTACTTCGTACTGGTTGTGACATTTGAGTGGGTTTTACTGTAGAATTTTCAGGCTGATTTGTTACTTTGTCAGGTTAAGTTGCGTGATGCTCCTTGCGGTCTTCCTCTTGCTGTTTCCCCTTTATAGGTTCTGCGGTTGCTCACTTGAGAATGTATTGTTTGACTTGATATTCACTGCCCGATGACCTGTGGTTTGTATTCGATTTGTGCGTCGTGATGTACAAGTTGTGGCATCGATGCCTGTCGGTTTGTGAGGCTTGTTGCTGCTTTATCCAGCTACAGCTTTGTACATAGAAATATGCTTTGAGAATCATATGTTGCTGGAAGAGTGTTTTTCTTCTTCTTTCTGTCGTGTCTCTTATGTTTGTGAGTGGATCGGTTGCTCTATCAGCTGGGTTGCTACTTCAGAGCTTGTCTTTGTTTTTTCCCCCGTATTGGGGTGTTTGTATTTATGGAGCCCTTGCAAATACACTTTGGATATCTCTTCGCGCTCCCCTGTTATAATGTGCTGGGTATGTTGTCCACTCGTCGTTTCCGTGGCAGCGAGACAAATCGAACCGTGTGCCTGCATTCGGCTGGCTCCCCCTTCCTCGGCGAAAATGCGGCTAGCGGACTAAAACAACGATCAATGCCAGACTCAAAAGTTTCCATCTCAGCAGCCTTTCTTGGCCATTCTATTGGCACTTGAGCAAAGACTCAAAGTCAGTCAACCACCCTTATTAAAAGTAGTAGCAATCAGGGCAGCTGGACCTCCCTCATCCGCGGGCGTGGCCACCTAGGCCTAGGCTCAAAGCAACCCGTGCTCCCAAAGCATACTGCAATACCGCATACAACAGCAAGAGGGGCCGCACTGGGAGCTGCCATAAGCAAAAGGCAGTACATCTGACCTCTAGGAACATCTGATTTGCATACCTTGTTTATTTAGGATGAAAGGATGGTAACATTTGGAGATGGCACAAGCAGCAGCAGCACATCCGAGCTCCAGGTATTTTAGGTTACCTCTCTCTAACCAAGATCCTATTCCTTGGATTCTTTACTCTTGCTAAGTTCGTCCATCTGTGCTCCGCTTCGTACACAATCTGCTAGCTTTCATTGGTGATTTCTTGGGCAATAACTTGGTCCTTGTCCCAAGCATGGTCAGGTACCCAAGGTCCAACACTAGGTCGTAAATCATCACAATTAAACGTCTAAACGACGCGGTTTATTCTTCTGCGCTTCAAGCTGTGGTATGTTAATCTTCTAATCATTAATTGCTCGCCTCCTTTCATATTTTTGTTTCTCTAGTTTGCGGTGTTTCTTGCAAAACAGACCGACTTAATGAAACCAGGGGCTACCAATCTACCATGGCGGTGCTCCCTGCTGATAGCCTAACAGATATATGTTGTTTCCTTTTGTCTCCTATAGGAACGAGAAGGCTGTAAGGGTTTGCCTGCAATAGCAAAGAACTTTATTGTTTCATGCGCTTCTGTCAGGACTTTATTGGCACTAGTAATACTGATAGCATGGATGGACGCGTCAAAGTGCTACAGAATCCAATTAGTTGCAACCTGATAAACATCTGCTAGTACAGTTCATTTTTTTTTTTTGAGAAAAAGTGCATTTTATTTTGCAAACTTTTATGCTTTTAAAGCATGGGTGCTTATTTTGAAATTATGTTCACAGGAAATTTGAGTGAAAAAGACACTTAACAAAACGGCTTGGTATGGAAGCTGCTGTAGTATCTGGAATATTGAAGGTTCTCGGCAGCAAGCTAGCTCCACTGCTAATCAAGGAGTACAGCTTGATAGTTGGTGTTCAAAAGCATCTCGAGGAGCTAAACGATCAAGTTCAGGAGATCAACTGTTGGTTGGAAGCAGTAGGAGATGAAGTTGCACGAAATGGTCCAGCACTTAATTGGCTAACAAAATTGAAAGATATAGCTTATGGTGTTGATGATATTATTGACGAGTTTCAGCTGGAGGCTGAGAGGCATGATGCCCACGGTATTGGTGGTGTTGTGTCCAACTACTTGTACGCAAAACCAAAATCTCTTATACTTCAACGCAAGGCAGCCAGCAAGCTCACGGCAGTCAAAAAGATATTTGATGGAACTGTGAAGCAAAGAACTGAATTCAGTACAATAGCAAACAGCTTACTAGCTAGTCATCCTGCTCGTGATATGAATCATAATACTGCGAACATGACATCATTGCCTACTGTGGATGTTGCATCAGTGCTCGGAAGAGACCAAGAGAAGCACCAAATAATATCTGAACTGGTAGAGACTAATGACCAACAAAGAATCAAGACTGTTTCCATCATCGGGCTTGGTGGCTCTGGAAAAACTACATTAGCTAAGCTGGTTTTTAATGATTGTAGCATTATAGAGAAGCATTTGAAGTCAGACTATGGGTTCATGTGTCACAAGAATTTGATGTTGAAAAGCTCATCAAGAAACTGTTTGAAGCTTTTGCTGATAACAATCCCGGACAGCATGCACTGCCGTATATGAGCAAAACAATCTCAGACAATTTGACTGGAAAGAGGTTTCTGCTTGTATTAGATGATGTTTGGAGTGAGTCCCAAATCCTGTGGGAACAATTCATGGTATATCTGAAGGTTGGCGCACATGGAAGCAGGATTTTAGTCACTACCCGTAGTAGAAAAGTTGCAGAAGTAGAGGGATCCGCATACCAATTTGACTTGCCATTTTTATCTCTAAATGACAGCTGGAAACTATTTCAACAAAGCTTAGTAATGCCCCCTGAAGGTTTGGGGATTGAATTTGTAGATGTCGGATAAGATATTGTGAAAAAATATGGTGGGGTTCCACAAGCAATTAAAGCTCTTGCAGGTGTCCTCCGTGGCAAGGGACTGATAGGAGAATGGCAGGCCATGAGAGACAGCAACTTGTTGCATTTTATGGGTGAAGAACGTGGTGTATCAGTATCTGCATGCTTGAGGATGAGCTATTTCCATTTGTCATCTCATCTGAAGCAGTGCTTCACAATATGTTCATTGTTACCCAAAGGTCACAAGATTGATAAAGAGCAATTGATTGACCTATGGATTGCTCATGACATGATCACTTTTGAGTCTGGTGTTGATTATTTGGACTATATTGGCCACAAGTGCTTTAATTCTCTTGTGAAAATGTCTTTTCTACAAGACGTGAATGAATATTATGGGAGAGTGACATGCGGCATGCATGATTTGGTTCATGATCTTGCCCGGTCCATATTGGATGATGAGATTTCACTGATGTGCCAAAGGATCCGACCTGTTCTACCAAGAGCTACAGATACTTTTCTTTAACTTAGCAGGCACAATATCCACCACCCAAAAATCTTTTTCAAAAAGCACGTTCTATATATGTTGATAATTGTGATGATGCAATATTTGGGGCATTGAAGAACGCAAGACACTTGCGCAGTATCACCATGGGACCTATTCATATGGAAGCAATACCCATTGCGATATTGCAGGTAAAGAATCTAAAGTATCTTATGATTTCAAGCCTGCGATGTGAAGCACTCCCAGAAGCTATTTCTGATATTTGGAGTTCACAAGCTCTTCACGTTACATTTAGTGATCTTCTCGAGTTGCCTAAATCCATCGGTAAGATGCAGGAGCTAAGGAAGCTGAACCTATTCTGTTGTAGGGAGCTAAAGTGTTTACCAGATTCTATTGGTGATTGTCAAATGATTTCAAGCATTGATCTTTCCTATTGCAAGAAGCTCAGAGTGTTGCCTGTACTTGATGGTCTGGAACCGCCACCAGGGATTAAAAAGCTGAAAATTAACAGGTATTCAGGTCGGGAATGTGCCCGGTGGATGCAGAATCAAGCTGGTGGCGGCGTACAGGGGCTTCCTTACTTACCATTTTTGAAGGTGATGAAGCTATATGATTTCCCAAACTTGAAGCATCTGGATGGGCAGTTGCGTATCGGATGTGGATATTCGCGTGTGTCCTAAGTTGGAGGTCAAGCCGTACCTGCCTTTGTCGCTGCAGCACTTGGATTTGAGCCTGAGCAATGAACAGCTGCTGCAGTCGCCACGCGAGTGCAACGGGTCCTCTTCGTTCTCCGGTTTTAGCCATCTGAAGAAGCTTCTGCCACGGGACATTACAGGATGCGGACGTGGGTGGGAGCTGCTGCAACACATGACGGCGCTCCAGTCTCGGGCTGTCTCCAACGGTGCTCTCTAAACTGTTCTCTACCCTATATATAGAGAAGATTTCGTTCTCTATTGCTCCAGCAGCATTCTCTAAATGGTCCTCTAAAATAGAGAACGCTACAGGTTTTCTCTATATATAGAGATTCTCTTTCCTCTTCTCTATTTTTTCTTTACGTTTTAAACACTGAATTAAATAAAAATAAAATATACCTATAGCATTTGAGGTATGATAAATACGTACGTATAAAAATTTGGAACGTTTCTAATATAGGGTTTAATGTATAGAGAACGAGATTTAGAGAACGTTGTTGGAGAGAAATGAGATATAGATGAGAGAATCTTGTAGAGAATTCTGTAAATGAAGGATATAGAAAACGGCGGTTGGAGATAGTCTCACGCTCTGCTATTGACACGCTGCCCGAGTCGCTAGGGGGACTCCGGTCTCTGCAACTGCTGGCCATCGAGTGTTGCGAAAGCCTTTGCGGCCTTCCCCATTCAATGGGCCGCCTCACATCTCTTCAGTCTCTGGAAGTTGACCATCATGCAGTGCAAAAGCCTGAGCACCCTTCCCCAGTCAATGGGTCACCTCATATCCCTCCGCTCTCTAACCGTGAACTCATGCTCTTCTATTTCATCGCTCCCCAATTCGCTAGGGGAACTCCAGTCTCTGCAAGAGTTGACCATCCGGCGCTGCAAAACCCTGAGCAGCCTTCCACAATCAGTGGTTCGTCTCACATCCCTCCAGGTGCTCCATATAAATTGTTGCGATGCATTTCGTGAATTGCCTGAACGGCTGGGGGAGCTCCGCTCTCTGCGCAGATTCGATATTGGAGGGCTGCGGGGGCTGGCTTGCCTTCCCGAATCCATGTGCCGCCTCAGCTCCCTTGAAGACCTCTCGATCTGGGACTGCCCGGGCATCAAATCCTTGCCGGAGGGGATAAAAAGTCTCACCGCTCTGCGTATGTTGCGGATCGTTGATTGCCCTGATCTGAAGAGGTGGTGCGAGAGAGGAAAGGGGGAGGACTGGCACCTCATCTCCCCATTGATCCGAGGATTTATACCTCTGGCGATGAGACCCATTTTTGTGCATCATATTAACCAGAGAACCTATTTCCTGATTCCATGTTTTTAATTAGTTGCGAATTATTCCAACTCGAGTTAGGAGCTACGCTCATATATACAGTCTGCTCTGCTGTGGGCATCCAAATTCCAGCTCGAGTTATTGATCCTGTGGGCGTGCTTAATTTTAATTTGATGCTACTTTTCATGTGAAACAGAACTCTGAGCAGTTATCATCACCTTACCGAGAGCAATATCAACAAGTGATATTTCAGGTGAACGACCCAAAAGCTACGAAGCATCCTTGATTGATCTCAAACGAGCTGCTACAAAATTTCAGCTGCTGCCTGATGCCATGAAAGGATTTGCTTAACTGCAGCGCTGTTTTCTCAAGCGCGTTACTCTGCGTTATCAGATTCAACACATCTGCTAGATTCAGGGCAGAACAAACGTTGGTTTTCTTTTCGCTTATGGGGACTGCATTGTGGGTCTCATTCAACATGTCGATCTGATACAATGCAGTTAACTTCCGATGTTTCTCAGACTGTACTATTATGATTGCGTGCCTTCCCCGTCCCAGTTGGTGCTGCATTGCCTTTTGTCAAACTGATAACGCTGTGCAGCTTGTGTTTGTGCATTGTGCTACTAGACTAGTTTTCATCGGTAGGCACCGGCGAAATATGTTCCAAGCATATTAATTTCCTCGTTACTTTCCTGTCAATTTGTTATTTCCTTTGAATTTTTCCTACACTGAATTGCACATTGCGTGCAGCTCCAAACGACTTAATTTTGTTCGCTACAAAATCTAGATCTGTCAGGTAAAACCGTAAAAGTAAATAAAGATAAATCGGAAGTGCAGTCATTCTCATTGCTTGTCGCCCTCCACCACCACTCCAGCCTTCCAAACACACAAGAAACAATGTGTACATATGGCTGCGAGGATGCAAGTGAATCGATTTTCTAATTTCTACCTGTTCTTAGATTCAGTAATACTACTCAGAACAAACAATGTGTTTCATTTATGATATCAAACTCTGACTATGGACAAATGGCGCCTTCGTTACTTCATAATTCCTGCTGAATTTCCTGGCGAAACCGTCATAATGATGCCACCATGATCGTGTAGCTTTTTATTCCGAACATTCTACTAGTAGCTAGTGGGGCACTCGGAAAGCTTCAGAGATTGCTAGCTTGCAGTATCTTCAACTGCAGTTGATGCTACCTCGGTCTTGGTTTCTTGTTGGGCTGCATCCGTCTCGCTGGGCACCTCAACTATCATCTTCCTCACACGAAACATCGCCAAGTGGATGTCACCTGCAATAGATCGATGCAAAAAAAAATTTGCAAATTCCACTGTTCAGAACCCAACAATAGCCTTATTTTTCTTCTCCAACTACTGAATCGGGTGGAGTCATTGGTGGGTGCAAACCGAAGATGAGTAGGCTGCCGGGGTCAATGGGAATTGGGAAGCCAGGGTTGAGGCGGCGCTCGTTGATGTAGGTGCCGTTGGTGCTGTCCAGGTCCGTCACCAGCAGCCTCCCGTCTTTCTTCTCCAGCCGAGCGTGCGCGCCAGAAACTGCATTTTTTTTATGCGCGCAGAAAATGCAATATCAAGTTGTGAAAGATTTATCTGATCCTGGTTGCTGTACCTGACAGAGCATACATTCCATTCCATGCATGGTTTGCAAGAAGTGAAGTGACCTGTGGCAACGGGGAGGACGATGTCAGCCTTGTCAGCGACCCGACCAACGGTCACCGCATCCTGGACAATGTGGACACCACAATTCTTTCCGTCATCAAGGTGTTCAATAACATTTGGCAGTTAGTTGTTCAATGCACAAAGAGGATGATGATGGTGAACAAACAGCACATACGGAGGCTATCTCGAACGCGCCGGGGCGTGCAACTTTGTAGCCGATGTGGCGCCAATCGCCGTCGCCTGAAATTGACAATGCAAAGTGCACTTGAGCATAATTCCATCCATTGAATACTGACAACGCTCTGGAAGAACAATAATCTGATAGAGCGGGTAATTAAAGGATACGAGAAGGATGAACCAGGACTGCAACTAGTGCTAAATTGCAGATGGACACGACATACTCAGATGCAGAGCTACTAGAAGAATGGAGGAATCAATGATGTTAGGCAGCAGCAAACCTGCAGGGTCAAGAACCCATCTTACTGAAGAACCAAGGGTTGATCGGCCATCAGCAAGGCTGGAGGAACACCTCAGGGTGCTGCTCCTCTTGCTGCTGTGTAACCTCGGCACATCCAGGCAAACCGGATGCTGCTGCTTCGCACTGGGCACGGAGCAGCTGTTGCAAGTAGGCCGAAGCAATGAGGAGGAAGTCTTTAAGCTTGTGAGTGATCTCCTGGGACTGGAGAGGAGGACCAGGGAGGAGGTAGTAGCCGCTGCAGCTTCCATCAGATCGGGCGTTGATGCGCAGCAGCGGAGGCAATGGAAGGGGCGGACGGGCTCGCTCGAGAGGCCTCGGTTTTGTTTGCGAATTGGATTGTTGCTTGCCTGTTGCTTTCGGTTGAGTTCTCTGTGGATCATTGGAGATAAGAAGTTGAGGCTGCTGTTTGTCCTGGGCACAATCCTACACCTGGACTCGTAGCCAATCGTTCCTCCTTGCCATCTGCAGATCTCCTGCTACTCACTGTGTCTTCATCTGTGTGTCGCCGTGTATAGTTTTACATCTACGACCTCGGCAACTTTTTTTTTATCGATAGAGAGTTCAGAGTTGTATCCTGTGACGCCGAGGCCCTACCTGTATCACGACGGGAACACGGGCCGTCTTTTTTACATTTTAGCCTTTTTTATAAAAAAAATTACGTTTGACCCTCTGGCACGCTTATTCTCACGTTTGGACCCTAGAGTCGGCGCCATTTGTCTCAGTGCCATGATTCATGGCATCGAGATGCCACGTGCCCTACCTGCCTGGCGCCGATGTGGCAGCCAGCTCGGCGCCGTAGATCGTGGCGCCGAGCTGGCAGTTTACACAACACGCCCATCTTCCCCTGTCCGAACCTTTATCCTATATTTTTTATCCTGTCGGTTTTTCTGTCTCTCCCCCACCCGTCCAACCTCATCAATCGACGTATTTGACCTTAAAACTTTGATTTGCTTCATAGGTCTTCAAGAACAAGGTATCCTCTCTCCCCTTCTTAATTTTTACGTACTTATTTGGTCTATATGTATTATTCAGTGTAATTGTTTAGGGTTTAGGATTTAGTTATTAATATGTGTAATATGCAACCTTAGATGTCTAGACGTGGTAAATCTAGTAAACCAAATGTGATGACTGGAACAACCTTCACCCGTTTGCCGCTGCCTAGTGGTGTTCCTGTACTGATGTGCTTCTGCGGTGATCCTTGCAAGGTAGCCAAGTCAGATAAAAAGGAATCATATAACCAAAGGTATTGGATATGTAAAAATTATGCATTCAACCCTACACCTCGTCAGATCCGTATTGGGTTGCTGGTAAGAATATTTATTTTTTATAATATTTTCACTGTCATACATAATCATGTATGCTTTATAAGTAATAGCAGGTGTGTAACA
The DNA here is from genome assembly GCF_002211085.1 of Panicum hallii. Taxonomy (NCBI): domain Eukaryota; kingdom Viridiplantae; phylum Streptophyta; class Magnoliopsida; order Poales; family Poaceae; genus Panicum; species Panicum hallii. The sequence goes on along the minus strand of NC_038049.1, from coordinate 994,120 downwards.
ATTGAATATTTTACAGACCCCTCCCCTGCTTTTGTGACTTTGAGCAGTGGATCGACACTGAGATCAAAGAGCAGGGTAAGAAGCATCTACGTAGAATGAAGGAGTGGATGCGGAGAGAAAGGAGTTGTTGGAGCAGAGACGGTAAGAGGAGGTGGCTGAAAAAAAGCGGAAAGAAGAGCTGGAAAGGAGGCATGCTGCTCAGCACAAGGAGGAGATGGAACATAAGCTGGAGCGTGTTCGTCGTGCGAAGATAGCAATGGAGCAGAATCCAGATGCATTAAGGAAGGGAAAGTCGACTCATTGCATTTGTTAGTTGTATAGTTTATTCATGTAATGAACTTGTCATTGTGTTCTCTTGTACCTGATTTTTTATTATGTTGTTATTTATTGTATCTTCCATGTGTTATGTGTTATTGTGTTCTCATGTACTTGCCCTAATTATTTATTGCATCTTCCACGAGCTCAAACGGAATCAAGACTAATAAAGTAATGCATTACATAATTGAACACGCACAACACATATGGTGGCATGTGAGAACCGGTAGGAAACAACGGTAAACAGGTCCTGGACTAAATCTAACATGCCTTAAACCTAACATGCCTTAAGTAATTAAACGAAACAACAAACATATGAATGTAGCATATGAATAAAACAGGTTACTCCTAATGCTATCCCCACATAGCAAATTGTGTTACCCCTTCTTCATAGTATCCTCCCATTGCAAGCGGCAACGGTCGCGGAGGCCCTAAGGGCAGTTGCATTATGGATTAGTGCACGACACCTCTTGTGAACTTGCACCATTACTATTGTCATCCTCTTCCTCATCTTTGTTACAGCTGCCACTTCCCTTTCTAGATCGAAGATACGATTCTGCAAGTAGTAAATGTACTCCTGATGCGAATGAAGTGGAGGAGGATCGACCCACCTAACGAACCTCCAGTTTTCTAGAGCATCTGAAAACTGTAACAAATATCTCGTGTAAGTTGTAAAAAAAGAGAAACATATGTAACAAATGAATAGTAGTAATAATTATCCAAGCTCGCGGGCATTTGAAAAAACGACGACCTCCATCCATCCCCTCGGCGCGCATCTGCACTAAGCAGTCCTCATCATACATACATTTTGGCCAATCTTCTTTGCGGTCATCGTATCCTCTGCGAGGCTTCTCCTTGGTGAATTCACCTTTGCTCTCAACTGAAAACTCATACACAGCTTCTGAATAGGATTCAGAACCAACAGACCCCTTCCACACAATAGAAGGTCCCTTCATTCCTCCCTTCTTTCTTCCAGTGTTGAAACCCTTTTCACTAGATGATTCTTCAGACATTCTTACTCCAGTATCTCTTGTTTTCGAAGTTAGAAGCAATGCATCCAGCAATACGTACATATAGACCGATGCAGGTTTACAATCCGATCTGGGGTGTCGTAAAGGCACCTGAAAAGCCTACAGTCCTACGGACTTATAACTGAAAAGCAATGCATCCAACAATACGTAGATATAGAATGATGCAGGTTTACAACCCGATCTGGAGCGTCGTAAATGCACCTGAAAAGCCTACAGTCCTACGGACCTATAACTGAAAAGCCTATATCAAAGGACACTGAAAAGCCTATATAAAAACACATCGGAAACCCTATTCCAATTCAAACTGCAAAGGCTAGATCATTTTTTGATTGGACAACACATGTTGCAATAAATATACCGGTATGTTCATAATTGTCATAAAGTCATGTTATACGCTTCTGTACTGCAATGAATGAATTACGGGAAAAATTCGCAAGAGCTTCACTTATTTTACGAGCATCCACAATAAAAATAATACATCACAATATGACACAAACATGTATTCAACCAAATACCACCAACATATCCATCAAGAACCAGAATATCCACACATGTCAGAAACATAGTCCATAGTCGGGCTGGGCATTCGGGAGGAACCGATCTCCTCGGTTCCTACAGAACTTCGGTTCCTAGATAATAGGTACCGATCAGTTGTTTTTAGAGGCAGAAACAGAGAAACTTCGGTTTCGGGTAGTTCGGTTCGGTTCCGGTACTTACCGAAGGAATAGAAGTTTCAAGATGCATAAAAACAGCTCATTCAATAGCAAATTTTGACAGCACCTCCTCTAATTTTAGCACCAATCCAAACATCAATTCAAACAAGTAACAGTAGTATTATAGTAGCAGCATTATATCAATTCAAACAAGCAAAGGTAGCATTATAGTAGCAGCAAGTACCAAGCCCAAGTACTGAATTTCGGTTCTTCGGGAGAACCGAGCCCAAGTACCGAATATCCCGAGGAACTTCGGTTCCTTAGATCATGGAACCGAACAGGAACCGAACTTCTTCGGTTCCGGTTCCTTCAGTATCGGTTCTCGGTAACTTCGGTTCGGTTCTCGGTTCTCGGATTTTTTTCCCCAGCCCGAGTCCATAGTCCATAATAGTCCATACGTGCTGAATAGTCCATACAAGCTGAACAGTCCATAGTATCCACGAACTAACCCTCACTGCCTGCTAGTCTTACTCTTGCCCTTACCAAGAGCGTCGATGCCTGAAGTGTAAGAGTCATGGGGATAGCACTGCCAACATGCTGCCTGCTTTGAAAGCTGTATGAAAAAAGCGTCTTCCAGCTGAGATACAAGGTTACAAAATTATCCACCTAGACCGTATGCATAATAGAAAGTTATGACGGGTATAACATAAAAAATAACTAATAATATTTCCTTACTATCTAAATTACCTAACTTTACCTAACTAAATTACCTAACTAAATATCTAAATTTATCTAACTAAGTTACCTAAGTAAATACCTACATTTACTGTCTAGCTAAATTTTCTAACTATGATTTCTAACTATCTACGAGAAATTAGTAACTACATCACTTAATTAAACTACTAAAATTAATTAAATAAGTTATCGTATCCTCTAAGAGGTGCGTCTTTGATGAAATCACTCGTGCTCTTTGGTCTAACTACCTACATTTACTAACTAAATTACCTAACTATCTATCTATATAACAATCTAAATTTTCTAACTTCAGTTGCTAACTATATATCTAACTAAATTTTATAACTACAGTTACTAACTATCTAAATGAATTTGCTAACTACATTACATCATATATTTAAAATTCTAAATTTTCTAACTACCGTTGATAACTATATATCTAACTATTTTTTCTAACTAAATTTGCTACCTATGTAAATAAATTTGCTAACTAAATTACCTAACAAAATTACTTAAACTAATGAACTAAATAAAAAAATTACCTCAGGCGAGACAGGAGGCGGGCGGAGGGCCGACGCGGCGGCGCCGAGCTGTGCCTCGGGCACGGGCAGCGAGTGGTGATGGGGCCAAGCCGAGCAGAGCCGGTGGCGGCCGAGATGCGGCGCACCCACAGGCGCCAAGCCCCGGCCCCGGCGCAGCGGCGGGAGGTGGAGGCACGGGCGCAGCAGGAGCTGGCGGTGCAGGCGCAGCTGCCGCGCGGTGCCGCGGCCGAGATGCGGCACGACCACGGGAGCCAAGCCCCGGGCTCGGCGCGGCGGCGGGAAGCGGCGGCCCGGCCGCAGCCAAGATGCGGCGCGGCCACGGGCGCCAAGCTCCGGCCCCGGCGCTGCGGCAGGATACGGAGGCGCGGGCGCAGCCGCCTCGCGGTGCCGCGGCCACGGACGCCAAGCCCCGGCCCCGGCGCGGCGGCGGGACGCGGAGGCAGGGGGCAGCAGTAGCCGGCGGTGCGCGCAAAAGGGGGCGGCCGGAGGAGGGCGGAGGCAAGGGAGCCAAATTTCCTCGAAGATTGAAGTTAGAAGTGGGAGGCGGGGGGGGGGGGGGGGGGGGCGGTTGGCAAGGGAGAGAAAGGGGGCGCGGGAAGAGAGAGGAGAGAAGAGGGCGCGGGGAGAGAGACGGGCTGCGGCGTATAGGGAAAGAGCTCGGCGCCATGGTTCGTGGCGCCGAGCTCTCGGCCACGTCAGCGCCAAGTCAGTGGGTCAGCTTGCCGTCAACTTAGGGGCGGGACCACGGCGCCGAAGCGTTTAACCTCGGCACCGTGACTCACGGCGCTGACCTCCGGTCCAAATTCGGAAATACGTTCTTCGGAAGTCTAAATGAATTTTTTTTTAAACAAGACCAAAATGCAAAAAGTACGGCGAGCACGGAGACATCATCTGGCATCTGGGCCCACATGTCAGTGTCCCTGCCGTAAGCGTGGTAGCTACTAACGACTTGCTGGCCCCCGTCACCTCCAGAATTAGCGATACCGATTCAGATCGCGGCCACGGCGACCCAGAAGAGAGGAACCCAACCGAACGAGGCAGCACAAATTCCCAATCTGCGATCCCTGCTCCGCCGAAAGGTAAGATTTTTCAGAGATCTCTGCGCTCAATAGTTCGTATCGATTTTTTGTTTCGTCAATTTTCCTCAACTTTTTGGCCTCTATTTTGGCGATCGGCCGGATTCGATTCGATCAGATGGCGGCGGCGTGGGCGGTGCTGGCGGTGTTGCTCGTCGCAGCGCAGGCGACCTCGGCGGCGCTGGTGGTGGCGCCAGCGTTCCTCTGGGCGCCCAAGAACTACGGGTGGGTAGCTGGTTGAGCTTATCTTTTCCGTCCCTAACTTGAGATCTCGTGCTAGATATGATGTTAATGTTGGGGATTCCGGTTGCTATGCTTCACTTAGAAAGTAGAAAGCAATTGTGCATAGGTATGCAAACCATTGTCATGACACACATGTACTTTCATTTTCCTTTTTCAAGGAATAGTTTCTTTATTTGCTGAGTGTTTCGTTATTGCCCGGTTAAACAAATAGAAGATGCTCTAACCAATGGGTTAATTAGCTCATGTGTTTACGGCCTTACTTTGCCTGTCTGCTTCTATGCCGTAGAATCATCTTATTGGGAGGAAACAACTGTTTAGTGCAGATTGATTTGTGCATGCTCACATTGTATCAGATGATTTTTTTAAAAAAAAAATTGGAAAGAAAAGCATGTTCGTCCAATGTATCAATGAAAAAATCAAGAATGAGATTTTAGGCCTAGGGAAAACAAAAAATGAATGGCCCTCCTCAAAAATGGAAAGTTAAGGGAAATTTTGTATTTTGATGTTGCACAGTGCACACTGCACATTATGGGATACCATCGCTCAGGTGTGAAAATACTGTATGCCCTAATTTTGGTACATGGAGTATGAACTAGGGTTACTTCTGGGCTCGTAATTTTTATAGGACCGCCTTTAGCCACTAAACGGCAATGGAACTTGAAGCCATGAATTCAGTTAAACAAGAATGACTAGTTCTTAGCAATGCAGAATTTCTTTTACCAGAGAATTTTACAGATGTTAAGCACCGAAAGTTTTCTACCTAGGTTACATGTCAATCTGTCATACCTGGTTTCTGATGCTGATGGTGCATGCAATACTATTCATATACTCTGATGATGTTCCTAATCAGTCTTACTCAGTGACATGAGTTCAGTAGCTTGCTGATTAGATCCAGTAATACCTTCCTCAACCTTGTTGTCTTGCCAGTTCCTTTAGTTGCTGACTTGAGCCAAACTTACGAGCTCATCTCAAATATTTCTTTTACCTTCAAATTATTAGTTTTAGCAAGAACATGTCAGTTCACTACTCTAGAATTTACTGGCATTCTGTCAACCTTTACCATCCAGGTTCCGTTCCGATGATGCTAAGGAAGTAGTCCACTATCAGACAGTGTCACCAAAGGGTTTAGCTAAGTCTGTTCTTGAGAAAGGTGGCTGGTCAAACTTGATGGTAAGTATCCCCATTGGTAAAACTTAAGCTCTCACACGACTTCTTTTAATTTGTCAACTATTGAGTTGAAACAAAGTTTAATCAGGTCCCTGATGTCTTCATTCCGTTTATAGTGTTCAAAGGAGGATGCTCAGAAGAATGTTGATGTTGCCATTGTTTTTCTTGGCTCAAAGGTAATTATTTGATACTCATCTATTTTCTTTTATCACTTTTAAATTATCTGCTTGTGCAAATATATATGAATTAAATAATCTTTTTAGCTAAATCATTGCTTATACATAAATTCAAAAATTGAAAGTCAATATAAATAGTTTTTTTAATTCCATGAAGCCGTAAAGCTAGCAAATTATCCAATGTATATGGTGAAGTTATTACTAAACAGCCACTGCTTCCAGTTTTCACTGACCATTGACCTGTTCTTTTTTTCTTAGCTACAATCGTCAGACATATCTAAAGATAAGCAAGTTGATCCAGCTTTGGTAGATACATTGAAGGTAATCGTAGGCACTCATTGTTTTTCTCTCTCGGTTATTGTTTAACTCAAGCATCAAATTTGTAATGGCTTATAATCGCTATGCTTCTTTCAGCTCTCATTCACAAGTTCAGAGTTTTCCATGGCATTCCCCTATGTTTCCACGTCAGATGATGAGAAACTGGAGAATTCATTGTTGTCTGGCTTTGCTGAGAATTGTAACAGCGCTTTTGAAAGAAATCGTGTCACCTACACAGACACATGTACTGTAACTGGTCAAGATCTGAAGAAACATCGCAGCATCGATTCTATTCGTGTAAGTTTTTATATATTTTTTTGGTTCTTCTATGCTATATTTGTTCTGTACATTGATAGCAATCAACCTGTACATTACAGGACTTAGTGACGTCACGGATGGGAAACAACCCAAGTGGACAGACCGATCTGGTTGTCTTCTGCAGTGGTGGTTTTGAGGATTTAGACCCTGCGAAATCAGAAGGTTAGGATATTACTACTAGCATTGCTCTTTTACTTTTAACTGTACAGCTGAAAGCTAATTTAGTACTATGTCATTGCAGGAGAGTTGCTTTCTGAGCTGGTCGCCATGCTGAAGAAGTCTGGAGCTAAATATACCATTCTTTATGCTTCTGAACCATCTGGTTTACTGGAGAACCCTTCCAGCCTGCCACTAGGCAGGTATCTTGCAGAGAAGACCAATACTACTAAACCTGGACGGGGCAAATGTGATGGAGAGTGCCTAGTCAAATCAACTCTTCTTGAAGGAACTTTTGTTGTAAGTCACATGTATTCTGTTACTGGTTAACTCTATTCTTAAATGTATGCTCTCCTGTAAAATGATTGTTCGTATATTAGTATAGCTTGTATCCTTTCATCATTTTCTCACACTGATCTACTATGTGCAGGGAATTGTGCTTCTTATCATCTTGATATCAGGACTCATGTGCATGATGGGAATTGACACTCCCTCGAGGTTTGAAGCTCCCCAGGAATCTTGATCTCACTTTGACGCAGTATATGGGAGCTCGATGAGGCACAAGGAGTATGGGTGACCGATGTTTGTTGGTCTGCACTTGTGGATATTGTTAGTTTCCTTTTTGGAAGTGCCCTGTGTATTTTACTGAGCCAACTGTTATTTACATTGTGCTCAATTTTTGCTGTAATATTCTACGAGATCTAGCTCAGCTCTATATGGCAAACAAATACATGTGTGAGGCTTGTGTTGTACTGTACCAAACATAGCATTGCCTCCAGTGTTCTCTGTGAATAACCTGAAATTCAGGCAACCAATAAGATGCTACCGTGCATCAAATAAAATGAAATCTTGTTATTTATTTGGATCAGAAGTTACTGTGCTTAAACGTGTGTCGTGTATGTATACATCGTCTTGCGCCTCAACTGAAGCTGTGAATTGTGTCTGTTTCTGCTGTCAACATCTATGGTCTGAGACAGCAATGCGTTGTCAGTGCATGTGAAATGCGCTGGGCCACTGGCTGATTGTTAACCTCCTTGGTCCTTGTCCCTGATGAAGATGTTTGCTTATTTTCTTGCTATAGTTACTGTTCAGGATAGCGCGTGAGCCCCACATTTCGTTACTTGGTAATGGATCAACAGGTACTACTAGACCATTTCAGTGGATCAATTTGGATGATTAGGACACAAATAAAAGCCACTTTTGTAGCTTTCTCCTGTGAAGGTTACTGTCAGGGCTAGCTTAGCGCGCAAGTGATCACTTGACGCCATAATAATCTGCTTCTGAAAGTAGGTTCGAGCCGAGTCTTTCTCGCGGGTCAATTTGTCCTTTATGCTGTCATTGTTGTGGGGCTTTCTGTCTGTGTTCGCTTAGCATTGAAGCACCTGGAAATTTGTGACACCCCCTGCCTGCGTATATAAAATGTTCGTTTCTTTTTCCTCGCTACTGGATGTCAATGCAACCGAACAACTGTCTTCTGTACTGTAGCAAATTGAAATATCAGATACTAGTTTTTTTTTTCAGGGATGATAGGTACAAAAAAAAGGTGGGTGGGGGGATTAGCTAATCCGTTTTTACTCGGACAGATATGTAATCATGTTCATGATCTAGCAAAATAGTGTGTAAACGAAATATTTACAATTGCCAATAAAATACGTGGAACCAATGATTTAGCATTACATTTAGCTGTAGCACATGGAGCACTGGGATGAAGCATGGAAAAGGTCTTTCCTTGCCCTTTTTTTTACCATTTTTTGCTTGCTTTTTCCTTGCGCCACTGTTGTGCTACTTTTTCTTGCTCTTTTGTTTGACCAACATCGTCATAACTTGCATCAGTTTTAAGCAAAATTGTCGGTGCTGACGACGAGCGGCATTTATTTTGGCCATACGCAGGGCGCCAGATAAGCGCGTGCATGTTAGGTTCTGAGGACGGAACCATCTGGCGGATCGGAAGAGTAGCCTGCAAAACAAGACTTGTAAGAAAGACCATATGGCAGCGCAGAATTTAGTCATTGACAGATCGACGCGGAGTTCTTCCAAAAATTGAACGACTGATGCTAAAAAGGAGTCAGGACCATGCACGCAGTGCTACGTGGCATTCTGCTAGCACGTGAGAATGGACGGGATACAGGGACAAAGTAAGCATGGGCCGCCTTTTGCTGCACAAAAGATGCCAAAATGCTGGCAGAAAGGGGATCCAGCTCATTAATCTTTTCCTCTCAGCTGACACACTTTCCAACCATACAGTAGTACATATACGCAGGCTGGATGTCATGGGTTTGAAAACTTAATTAATTTGAGTTAGCATATATACTGCTTTATGTGTAGATAGCCGTCCCATCATCTTTATTCAGGCGTTGCGATGCAAGTTCTGCCTTCCACATGATTCCTCATGGCAACATTTGCATACTTGCATTGCTTCTGTGGAAACACATCTGTGTGCACAGCACATCCACCAAGAACAAAAAGAATTGTTGCAATAATATAATTGACTAACAAATAATGATGAGGTTATGATGCAGCATATCTAGTTCAGCTGAACTCCTAATTAAGGTCACATGAAGAGTAGTAGTTCAGTGCAATTCCAAGCTGAATGTGCGCCGTCAAGCACTGGTCGATAATGGAGCGTGACATCACCATGTGGACTGCATGCGCGCGCCGTCCAACTTAACCGACCTGCCTGCACGTGATTTCCTGACGACATACATGCTTAGCTTGCACCAAGCTGTACATGTACATGTACATCAACATCAGGGCCACTAGCTCCGACCCTGACTTGTGCGCCAAGATTACAAGCAAGGCTTCACATAGATCTTTAGTTAGTGATCGACAAACTGATCTGGCTTTCTTCCGTTCTAATATAACAACAGAAGTTTGAGCCTTTATTCTACGAAATCCCTCAAGAAGCTAGCTAGTATCCCCAAAATATTATAACCTGCATTTTTATACCATTATTTAGGTACCTCAAGGACTATGAAAAAGGCCAATCCATTTAGTATCAGGTTTCGAGAAAGTGTTCATTAGCTGAACAAAAAAAGATAATAATTTGCGTTCTTCCACTATATTTTGGTCCAGTATAAAAAAATACATGCATATATCTGGGAGCGACATCAAAATAAACCGTAGCAAGTCTGAAAACTATGTGTCATATATATGGATAAACTAAAAGTATCAGCACCAACAAGGAACAAATTCTCACCAACAAGCTTAAAGCACTGTCCTGTTTACATCACCTAAATTAAAGCAAACATCGTGATCTCTCTCAGTTTACGAGCTAATTAATGAATTAAGCAACCAACTAAATTAAACTGCCACAAAACTCCTATACATATATAACGATCACTAAACAACTAGTATCCATTTAGTAGCGCATTGCTGGCGGAGCACCCAAGTTCTTAGTAGCCGCTGGTCCAATAGCAGCAGTACTACTATCACCGTAGCTGTTGCCTAGCTTCTGCTGCGGCACACCTTGAGAATAATTATGCTGTAAAATTCCGGTCACCGACGACGAACTCGGCAAACCACCAGCGAAGTTTCCTCCTAGAGCTTTCGCCGCCAATGCCTGGTGATGCAAGTTGTAGCTTCCCATTATTGCTTGATTATGGTCTGCGTGAAGCAGCATGTTCCACAAGGAGCTGTAACTGCTACTGCTGTTTGCTGAAGCTGCTGAATTGGCCACGGCCACTTGGTGCAGGTTGTAGCTTGCTGTTGCGTCGTTGAAGCCGTAGTTAGGAAGGTCGACGAAGCTACTCGTAGTCGTCGTTGTTGTAGCACCCGCGGCGGTAGAGGAAACTGAGTAGTCAGCGTTGTGCGGCGGTGCGGCGTTGATGGTCGTCGTCGTGCCTGGCAAGCTGGAGGCGGAGTTGAAGCACATGGGATTGATCATGGACTCCAGAAACTCATCTCCTTCGCCGGTGCCATCCGAAACGACGGAGCTGACGTTGGGCGTTGCGACGGAGTACTCCTCCGCGGGCTTGTTGATACTGGTTTCTCCGTTCTTGTGGTGCACCTTGCACACGACCCATTCATCCTGAACATAACATTTTTTAAAAAAAATAAATTAACTCACACGTTAAACTGATACAAAGTTGCATATTTTTTAACATGTACAAGCAAGTAATGATCTTCAAGTATTGTACCTTGGGATTGAAGCGTAGGTTAGAGTTGCTGTTCCTGGACTTCCCCTCGAGACGGAACTCGTGCATCACCCAGTTGGTCTTGGATCCCCTTGGAGCCCTACCCATGTAGAACACCAGCGTCTTCTTCATCCCCACCAGCTCACGGCCTGCACCTCCAGCAGCAGCAGCAGCTGGCTTGAAGATCTCCCTGTCCTTGCCGGTGGCCTTCCAGTAGCCCTCCTTGGTGGCGCGGTTGGTGCGCATGCCCGTCGGGTATTTCATGTCCTTGTGGCAGAAGAAGTACCACTCCTTCTCCCCCATCTTCGCCTTGCCTGTTGTTATTTACCGATCAACATGCATGGGGAAAACATCCAATAAGCTTAAACATGTATTATGTGGTGGTGCAATTGAAGAACAAAAGGGGATCAGCTGAAAAGGTGCACGATTGACTTACTTGGGAGATCCCATGGCTCGCACTTGTTGAGGTCCACCTCACCGATGGCTCGCGGGTCGAAGCTAGGGTTCAGAAACTTGTGCAGGAGATAGCTTGTGATGACCTCCTCGTCTGTGGGATGGAACCTGAACCCGGGAGGCAGGAACAGGTCGCCTCCTTGCTCCGATTTGACAGTACAACGCTCCACCATGATCGATCTCTTGTTGAAGACGCTAGCTGTGAACTGCAGCTTCGCTAGCTAGGAACGAACAGGAGAGAAACCAGGATCCTCTCAGAGGAAAAAGGAAGAGAGAAGCTAAACTTGGGGAAGCTTGTGAACACAAGAAAGGTGGGGAATCAATAGAAAGGGGATAAAGAGAGGAGGAAGCCAAGTTTTATAGTGGCGTGTGAGGTGAGAGGTGAGACCTGATCTTCCTCTGGAAGAGCCCGGCCCAGCCTCCTCTTTGGCTTGCCTAGTAAGGAAGTCTTCAGTCTTCACTCGGTTTTGATTAAGACAGCATGAAAAGAGTAAATCAGTTAGCTAGGTCTAATTGATATTTATCTTTCCTATGTGGCCGCAGCAAATGCTATCGTGGCCATCTAATCACAATTAGGAGGTGCCGACAGAAGCATATATGGTAATTTATTTTGGCTTTCAATTTTTTGTTTTTTTTATTTACAGCGGTGTGAGTGACAGCTAGGGAGACTACTAACTGTCGGGAGGCTTCTAAGGTAAGCCACTTGACTTTTTTAAAAAAAGAAAAAAAGAAAAATTATATAAACTTTAGCGCGCATACTATACTGCAGCATGCTAGCTGTATTTACTGATCAGTTCAACTGATTTGTAATGACAAATCTGTTGAACTCCTCACCTTGCCGTTGGTGGTTTATGGTTAGGGCTAGGGTTTTGGATTGAGTTCGGGATTTGGGGATTTTTATAGCTTATAGGGCAGGGCACAAACCATAAACCAGAGCACTATATGTCCAGGTCATGTAACCACACATATATTTTAGAATTTGATCATTCCACATATATTCTTATCAAGTACCGGTACAAGATGTTGATTTTAAATTGATTGCAGGTTTGTGCTCCTGGGGTTGGGTTTCTTGGCAATTGCCATCCTTTTTGACAAATTGAGCACGTCGCCATCAGCCCGCATTCACATGGACACGCATGCATGGGTGGATCCATTCTTTTGCCAATACGCCTTGTGAGTTTCTCTCTCTTTTCTTTGGTATACACAGCCCATGTTGATTCTCTGTTTTTTTCTGCTTTGGATCAACCACTGTGCATGTAGACATTGTTGTATAATTTGTAGCTGAGAGGGTGTTTGGTTCCATGGACAAAACCTGTCCCATCGAAATGAAGCTAGCTAGTTGGCAGCAGCTGCTGGAAAATATACGAGTGATTGAATGGTCAGAGAGATCCCAGCTGAATTGCATGACGGCTAGCTGTTCACACCACCGTATGCTGATGGAACAGAACAATCGAAATTGCATTGGTCAGGTCGAACAACTACTTATCAGCCGTCCAGCATGGGATTCTGGAACCTGCTGACAGCGTCTCCGATCCATTTATATGCTGTGCTAGCCTCTAGGGCACGTGCATGCATGCTCCATCCAGCTCCAGCTGATCAGATGATCTGGCTCGCTGGCCAGCCGGCCGGTGGCGGCATTAGATTCGGCGGCCAGCCGCCGGAGTTCAAAGCCGATCTTGACCCATCCAGCTAGGCAAACGGATGATATGACAAGTGCACCCGTACGGTTTCTCCAAAGTTGGCACAGTATTTGCTGACTTCACGTACGTGCCAAAAGAAAAGGTGAGACATCTCTATAGACAGACAATTTTTTTTTAGTGGTATAGATAGACAAATTAGGGAGAGGGAAAGATCATGTTTTTGGTAAAAGAGGCCTACATACTGGAAAAAATATAAAACTGCTAATTAAGAAGAAGAAAAAGAATATAAACCTGCTAAGAATTCTTCTTCCATAGACACCTGACCTGACTATGACCCAACAATATATGGTGAGCTGTTAGTATCATGTTAATGTTAAACTTATCCATGCAGGTTTATCGATCTCTTGAAGTATTATATGTGCGCGTTAATCTTCAAAAAAAAAACCCATCTATATATGTGCATCTTTACGTAGAATGCCTGCCCTGATCGTGATTTCTGTTCCACGACCCAGAAGGCCACAGGATTCGGTGCAGGGGGTTTCTGAAAAAAAAAGGATGAAGAAGATTTGATCTACAGACCAGACCAGGTCAGATGATCAGGTCATAAAAAGTCACGGATAGTTCGGAGGGAAAGCAAAATTTCGGCCCAAACAGCCTATTTGTGGCCTGGAACTGCGCGTCTTGGGCTTTATGGCCCATATGAGGTTTTGGCCCGGGTTACTCTACAAACTAACATTTTGTATGCGTGTGATTCACCAACAAGCATCATGATTACTACAAGCAACCAATTTTTTTTTTTGAGGGGTCAATCAACCAATTATTAACGCATGGCTAGTGGCTAGATAGCTCATTCTAGAAAAGGAATCAACCGCCTGTACGTGCATGTCATCTATACATCATGATTCATGGATAAGGCAAAGCACTAGGATCATCAGCTCTTATCTACTACTCTCATCGGTCATCAGCTCTTTCTAGCTAGACTATCATCATCCTCTCCAAAGCACTAGGATTAAATTAAAGCAGAATCAAAGCACCAATCGTACATGGTTATAGGCTCTTTAACATGTGACTTCATGCTGAAAAACAGCTAGTTTAATGTCTTCGTGATTGCTTCAAAGCATGGGTGTAATTAGAGGTAGACAAGCCAGCTCCAAAAGTTAGCTGTGGCATTTCTTGCATTATCTTCTTGTCATGGGGTACGTACGATGGTTTGAAAGAGCTAGGGTATAGACAAGCTAAGAAGCGCATAAACAAATGGCTGTCTCCAATGAGGAGACTTTCTCAACCAAATGGGGTAGGAATTAGGATTAATCAACTCAGATCACTAGGGCTTATATATCTAACTGCTGATGGAGCATGTCATATGATGTGGACCATCACCAACCGTGCATGCTTATATATAAATAACAACCAATGCAAGTGGGTATCGGATCAACGTGCGCCGCCGCCGTCGTTGTCTTTCCGGTGTCCGTGCTGCCGCCATTAAACTAGCAGTAGCTCCGGTGATGACGTTTTGCCATTGTATTGGTCCACCAACGCAGCATGCACGCGTGCTCATGGATATGCGTGTGTTTGTGCGTGGCCAAACATGTACGTACTTCTTTTCTTATGAAAAAAACTTCTTTTTCAACGTTGAATTACGACAAAAGGATTGAATTGATCCATTTGTCCTCAAGTGTTCGTCTCTTGTTGGATCGACCTTGGTTATTTTACTGACGGAGAAAATGAGTAACAATGCTGTGATGCGGAATGACTGAAGGCACCACGCGTATGGATCGGAGCAGTGTGACTAAGCTACACGTCAAGATAACCTGCCATGCATCAACGGCACAACGACAGGTAAGAAGGTCTACGCGTGTTTTACTCTGAGATCCATCGACCATCGTAGCTACAACGGATGGGATCAGCAGGAAGCAGAAAAGGTATATTCCATTCCTATAGAACAGCAAGCAAGCAAGTGTCCGGATTCATGCATCTGTACATCGTCTAAGCCTCTCCGAATGGATAAGGACACCAACAGCACATGCCAAATAGCTAGTACACATATAATAAGTAGCACAAGAAACCTGGCCATCTTTCATTGATCCACACGTGACTTTCAGTACTACACCTCCCTAATTTACAACCTTTTAAGTTTTACACGAAAATGGAAACGAAATGCTCCAGAAATTTTGAATTGTTCCGGCCACAAGCAAGAACCACCGTACCCCTCAGCTCAGTTTGTTTGACCCAGTGAAATTAAGTTTCAGCTGTATGAATTCACACATCAAGATCTCGCTGCAATAGTAGTGCACAGATGCTACTGCATCTCGAGGAACGGATAGCTCAGCAGGCTGCTGTACTGAAAGCCACTTGTGTCCACAAGCTGCTGGTTGCAGTAGCTGCTCGTCGTGCTGCCCAAATGGCTGTGGCCGCCGCTCCTTGAATCACTTGGCAGCTTCAGTTTTCTGCTGGAGTTACTGCTGCCATCATCGAAGGAGGATTCAGCACCATCCATGGTCATCACTCGCTTCCTCTTCAGACCGTTGCAATTATTAGGCGCAACATAATCTGATGAACATGCGTCTACTTGTGGCAAGTTGAAGTGGCTGTTTCTGTTCACGTTGTTGTTATAGTTAAGCGGTGCGTGGTGTGTTTGTGTTGTTGTTGGGTAGATTAGCGGTGGCTCATCAGGTTCAGCTGGGGCATCGAGGAGCTGCGAGAGCGCCGAGTAGTCGATGGAGTTGAGGAGATCGGTGATTGAGTATGACTTGCTCATGGTCATCGTCGTCTGATGGAACTGATGATCATGATCATCATTGGCTTCAGACTTGGGCGAGGCTGCAATTGTGCCATTCATGTTGTTGTTGAGGGATTCTTCCTCCACAGTTGAGCCCTCCTGGTCCTGATCAGAGAACTGAAAGTTGTTGCTCTTCTTGTGGATCCTGCAGAGGACCCAGTCATCCAGCTGAAATCAACCACAATAAATTAAAAAAAAATCAGCAAACGTCATAGGTGTATTAAGTAAATGAGAAAAAGAATATTGTGAAATTTATCTCACCCTCATGGATGATCCTCTACGCTTGGTGGTCTTGTTAGCTCCTGTGAGGCGGTACTCGTGCATGATCCAGTCTGTCTTGACACCCTTGGGAGGTTTGCCGCTGTAGAACACAAGGGCCTTCTTGACTCCGATGTTCTCGCTCGTCGGAGTCAACAGGATGGCCTTGTCGGTGCCGGTGGCCTTCCAGTAGCCGGATCCGGCGGCACGGTTTGGCCGAGCGCCGTTGGGGTACTTGCGGTCCCTCGGGCTGAAGAAGTACCACTCGTTCTCTCCAAATAAAGCTTTGGCTGAGAAAACAAAAAGGAATATAGGTTCAGAAACTGAAGTTGATGAAGAAGATAGAATCGTTTGAGACGACAGATTGTGTACTGCTGTCAGAATTTCAGATATAGTATAGTTAATTACCAGGAAGATCCCATGGGTTGCACTGGTAGATGTTGACCTCGGCGATGATGGGGACAGGGCATGGGAGGGAGGAAGCTTGGTTCATGAGGTAGTGGACGATGAGCTCCTCATCTGTGGGGTGGAACCGGAACCCGGCTGGAAGGTTAGGCAGTCTGCTAGTCGCGCTCGGCATGGCGATAAACAATGGTCTGCTGCCGGATTGCTCTCTGTAGCTACCTCTACACAAGACAGTTTTATACTGTTGACTACCGTATAGATCAGAGCCTCAAGAAGGGAGGAGGAGATGAGAGATACTACTAGTAGCTAGCCAACTAGGAGTAGTGCCTGCCTATTAGAAGGCAAGCATGAGTCTTGAAATTTTTGAGATGGAGGGACTGGGGCTCCGTTTTATAGGCGCCATGCCCTTGTCCTCTTGCTCGCGGGAGCGTGCGGTTGGTGGACTGTGGATTAGGATGACGTACGTACAAGGGCACAATGGACACATTGGCATGTGCCAAGCCTCGATGACTCAGCCTGCTACGGGGACTGCTCTCTTTTCACACCTAATTAATCTGCATCAAGGACTGCAATTACCGTAAACTAATGCGTTCTTCTTCAGAGTATAATGGATCGAGTGCTCGCAGATGACTAATTTGCCCTTGGGCGCGTGGTTATCGGCGTGGCTCCACGCAAGGCACCCGTGTGCAAGGGGGGAAGAACGAGGATAACGAAAGCAAACAAAGATGAAGACGACGAGGACGAGGGCGTCTGCCGTGCCACGTGTCGACCTGCCGTTGCCACCAATGATATGCGACGGTGTGGCGTATGCATCGCGGCGACCTCGTGGCTTTTGACTGGTCATGCATCCTTTGTTTCCCTGATGAGGTTGATCCATAGGGTGGGGCCCACCTCGTGGAAACCATGCGCCCCCTCAATTCTAAATTCGTTTTAGCTTTGATGTTTTATGCTTGTTTGTACTACTATTGTGTATTGTCGCCCGGAGAAAAAAAAATCAAGAGAGGACCACCATATGCCTCTTTGTAGTAGATTGAAATTGTGCCAGCTTGAATGGTTCCAATAGGGAAGAGTTGGCAAACGTGGTTGACTTTAAGATCCAAGGCTGTATTTGATTTTCATTTTTTATAATGATTTTTGGTTGAGCCTAAACTTCACAAAGAAATTTTGATGCATGGTGGGTAACTACCTCCGTTAACCACTCAAAGCTATGCTTGCTTCTTAAAGATGGACAGTATAGATGTAGATTTAGAGGGTTTACTATGAGTTTTTTTCATAATGACACAGATGGCCTACATAACGACTATTGGTGTCAACAATGACATTTTGTAAGGATTAATTTGAAATCTCCAAAAGAAATCTCTAATGCTTGGATCCGTCTGTTTTTAAATATATTATACAATTACCCACAAAATATATATTATACCATTGACTTTTTACCCAAATTTTGACTAACAATATTTATTTATTCAATCATTAGTTAAGTATAAGAGTAACATAAGTCTATCATCAAATATTTTATGTTTGGCTTGTAGCTTGTAACATAAGTCTATTTACTAACCTGGATTAAAAGGGTTTGGCGTTCAAAAAAATTTATATCCGAAACTAACTCTACCGAGACAAATGCGGAGGATGCATGGATGTGTGTTTCTGTGGTAGTGACCGACTGCAATGGTGAAGCAAGACTCAAGAATCATCTGGTGGACGCGTGTGGGTGCGTACAGGCTGATGACGGACCGAGTGACGAAATGCGCGAAAGTGATGCCCGTAGTATGAATTGCTTGCGCGATCGAGCAACTATATGTATACATACGTGTTGTCAATTGTCATCACACACAGACACAGGTGAATTTGGCCGACAAGCGCGGCTGTCCCATAGTAAGAGCCCTAGCTTTCTTGACGAATGGCGGCCTGATGATCACATCTGTGTGGTGCTTGCTCGCTAGCTGATCGGTGGAGCTTTCCATGGAAAAGCACGCATGCGTACGTGTCCTACGGCTGGCTCTAGCTGCCTGCCGCCTCCACTCTGCGGGCTGCGGCTTGCATTCGTTGGCTGTGTGCGTGGCGAGGTCCATCGATGATACTGTAGATCACCCAAGAGAAGCAGCCAATCATTTGATCATTCGGTCGCCCCCTTCTACTAGCTTTTCCTAAGACAGAGACGCCATGCCTATCTCCATGTCGAGCCAGCGATCGAGGACGAGAGCTATGTTAGTCCATGCAGATCCATCATCTATCGCAGGGGCGAAGCTAGAAATTACAGCCACCAGGGTACTTATCATTTTTGCACGGAGTCATCAACACTAAAAATAGTAATAAATAGTGGTTTTATATAGGATTATCAAAATTTCATCGGGGTCGGCGGACCCCGATCGACAGCTAGCCGTAGCTCCGCCACTGATCTATCAGATGAGGATCGGACACGCGCGCGTATGCATTTCACATGCACAGTAGTGCATGTAGCATGTAGGACAAAGCAATGATATCATCCTTCCATCGATCGATCGATTCATCAGCTGCATCATGCGCTCCACATGTACACCCAGCCACGTCCACGCTTACTTATTAGTATGTGTTGTCTCGATCACTAGCTGCACGTACTGTCGGTGACGACTGCTCGGTGTGTACATCACCTCATATCTATCCAACCCCTGGCAAGCAGCTAGCGTGCAAATAAAGATGCTGATATATATGGAGAAGGAAATCTTTCCTTTAATCTTTATCAAAGAATTATGAGTGCAGTCGTATACTTTAATTTGTTTTTGTTTTCTCAAGAAGTGAACGCTTGCAATTAAAGTATTAGTGCATACATACATACATACATACATACATACATACATACATACATACTAGTATCTGTGCCTCGTTTTTACCATCAAGCTCCAGATATAATGATCCCCACCGAACAATCTACTACCTCGGATATATCCCCTCAGTAGGTTGGCAGATAAAATACCGACAAGATTGTTTAACCAGAATTTATATATTTATCTAAATTAAAATATATTGTTACATGGTGGCACACAACATAGCATATATGTTGACTCTAAATTAGTTTTTTTTAACATACTAATAGTGGTAAAAATGAGTGGTTATGAGCACATATATATTGGCTATTTATGGCATTTTCTCCATAATAATATATGGTTGTCATTTAGACATAAATTGAAGGCATTATTTTTGTTCATTTCCATAAAAGTAAAGGTGGGCAATTCGTATGCAAATTTATGAAAAGTAAGATGCATGGTGGTATTGACATATGCAAAGAAGGAAAACATAGTACGGCAGGTCAACAGATATACTGGACACTCAGGACTGTTGTTCAAACACGCAAGGTATAAAGGCGAAGCTATCTGCACGTGCGTAATTTGAGCACGCACATATATAGGAGTAGATGCCTGCCGCCAGCTGGGTCTTATCCATCAACAGGCCGGCGGCCGGCCGCTACCTACTTGCCACCTGGCTAGTGTCCCTGCAAAGTCAATTTAATGTGTTCTTCAGCCAGCGCCTGACACAGTGACATTGGGCCTGCGGTTTCCACTGGTGGAAATGGATCGGATCGTAGTGGGCTGCAACTTAATATTGGGCTGTGAGTTAACTCGGGAACGAAAAAAAGAGGCTTGGCCCAGCTGCATGCAGAACCGTTGCATTTCCTTAATTATATCTGGTAATTGGGCTTGATTCCATTCCACCTTATTTAATTACTTTCTTGATCTTATTACATCTGCAGGTTGCTATGGATAGTTATCAATTTTTACCACGGGAACGGGATTAATATATATATATATAGGAAAAATCCATTACTTCCACATATATCTCTGACCCAACAAAGAGCATCTATGATGGTATATACGTTGAGTATGTGACCATACATACAGTACGTGGACATACTAATTTTATAGTACTAAGGTATAATTATAATATATTTAAAAAATAGGGATGCTTTTAAATTTTTTTGTATATATCTTTTGAAGTATGAACATATTCAAAGTGATAAATGAGTATGCGGACATACGCACAATGGTATACTAATGGTGAGAATAACTATACGCGAGTGTAAATAAAACTCATCCTATATATATGGGGTACGATTGAAGTCGCGCTCCATATGGAGTAGCCCCCAAGCCTTAGATTCAATTGAACTGAAGAGTCGGACTAATGGGTCAAATTAAGCTTAAATCTTCTGTTCTCATCTTCCAAAAAATTTGAAAAATAAACCATTGATGACACGTGTCCCGAAACCCCCGAGCCTTTAATCCAAATTCCCAGGTTTGGAAAAAAGATCCAAAAGATCATAGTATGGGTTGTGTAAAAAAGTAAAAATATGAATTGATGGTTAAAATATGCAAAGTGGTTCAGAAATTTGAAAATCTCTTTTTCCGGAATGAGATCCTAAAAAAATAGTTAAACAAATAATTTTTCCAAAGAAACCCAAGATTACTTCTTAAAACAAATCTTATCCCATAAAAAACTCTCCGCATTCCGCACAATAAACTTAGGCCTGCCGATGGTTATTTAACCGCGCAGTGACATAGGATTTACTCACCCTTTCACTTGTGCTTTTACTGCTCGAGCCTTTTATCTTCCTCTGTCTTGCAGCCGCCGCCACTTTCAGAGTTAGATTTAGGTCATTTGTGTTGCAAGAAGTGGTCGCCCAGTTCATGCTTCTTCCCAAAAGTCCTGCTCCGCCGCCTCTCTCATCGTAGCCCCCGAGCGCATGCGAGTGAAGTATCTCGTGACCATAAGGATGGCCGGCAACAAGCATGGTGCTTCCAAGGGGAAGGAAAATGAGTGTAAGGTCACCTCCACCGCCAGAGATGGGTGGAAACCAAAGTAAGTGCTCTGAATCTGATCTCCAAACTCTCGTTAATGAGGGTCTTCTCCAGAGCAAAGAAGTCATCCGGTGGCGCCCTGCCACTGGGGTCAAAAGGCCACTCGAAGGAGTTGATGAGATTGTTCTTTTTCAATACTTCGTTGAGCGAGGATTAGCCCTCCCGACTTCTGATTCTTTTTGTGGTCTTCTCTTTTACTACGGAATCCAGTTGCATTATCTTAATTCCAACTCCATCCTTCATATTTCCATCTTTGTTCAGTTCTGTAAAGTATTCTTAGAAATTTGTATGATGCATGCAAAGAAGAGATAGAAGCTGGGAATAGGCTGTTGGGAATTTTCGCTACTACCGGTTGGAAAAAGCTTGTATTCAAGTTTGCAGAAAAATCTGGTTATAAATGTACCAAAAACAATTAAAGAACAAGATAAATGCTTTGAAAAAGTATTATACATTTTTTATGGAGTTCAATAATCTTGCAACTGGACTTGGATGGGACGAGGCTAAACAAGATAAATGCTCGGATGAATGGTGGGATGAACACCTTGCTGTAAGTGGAATAATCTGACTTTGGTATTTTTCCACTAATATTTCTTATATATTGTGCCTTGCTGATTTTATTTTTTTATTTATTTTCAGAGGTGCAACAATAAAGAGAAAGCAATTAAATGCCCTCATTTGAAGTTCCGGAAACAAGACCCAAAATTTCTAAGTTTCTTGAAGATATGCATTATGTGTTTGCCAAGTCACATGTTAGTGGATCTTCTGCATTATTTTCTGGAAATGTATCGTCTGATGATGCAAGTGATGAGGATGAGAATATAGGACCAAAACCTGTAGAGAATGTTGAGAAGACAAGAAACACAGGAAAAAGGAAATGCAAGGGGGCATCCACTGGTGCTGAGGAGAAGGATGAGAAGAGCCCTTTATTTCATTTGTATAAGAGCACTTGTCAGAAGATAGAAACTGATGCAGACAAGATCTCCATAAGTGTTGAAGCATCATCCGCTCCTCCAACCAACCATATTCCTACCATAAAAATGACTATAAAGATGATGAAAGAATGTGGGGTGGAAGAAGGAACTGCTCTAATGTATACAGTGTAACATCCCAGTTTTCATCACTATTGAAAGATATTTTCAAGGCAACCCTCTAGATCCTTCTCCACTAAGCAAGAGTGAGATATTTTCAAGGCAACCTTCTATATCCTTCTCCACTTAGCAAGAGTGAGATATTTTCAAGGCTCCCCTTGACCTATAAATAGAGCCCCCTCCTTGCCATGGCATCCACCCATGAGCAACGTAGATGAGTTATGGTAGGGCTAGGAGGGTGAGTGCCTGACTAGCCACTTAAAGGTGTGTGTTCCTTCGTGACTTTGTCGCTCCAATAAGGTAAGTGTTTTTATAAGTGTTAGTCTCCTGGTTAAACTTAAGTACTTAGTATATAAGTTGTGATTCATCTGTTGGTATGCTCTACCTCCCAGAAGCAAAAGGCGGCTCTGCCATCAAAAGGACCCGGTACACTAAGTAACTAGAAGCCGACCGACTCTGAATTGAGTTGGTGTGTCATAGGGGTAGATCCTCAACTTAGTGGGTATTAGGGCCACCTCAATTTCCAACAACCGCTAAAATAAAACTTATGTTGCAATTAAACTAGTAACGTAAAATAATACTAACGTTATATGAGGTATTACGTAACTACTAGACAGACTATTTTATACTCTTGCCTTGCGTTAGTGCGTTCCCTTCAGTAACCAGCATACGCATGCTTGCACCTACGACAAAAATCATCTCGTCCCTTTCCATAGAAGCCTCTCGGGTCACCGCACCACGCCATAATTCCCAGATAATCATGACAGCGTCTACCTTCTTCGCCATAACTTCATCATTCCCGGTAAGCCACAGAGTACCCACACCATTGACCTTGAAATAACCCGTCATGCAAATATGGCGGCACCCACCCCGCCATAAATCGGGGTCGTCGCGCACAGTGCCGGCCGAGATATTTTTCCGCCGCGCGAACCGCCTCACCTCGTCTATAAAGGAAGCCAACGCCCCCTTCCTGCCGCCCTCACCCGCGCTCGCTTTCGCTCGCGCACGCGCGACACGCCGGCCCCACGACGGGACCGCGCACTGCCGATGGCACCGCGCCGTGCCGCCCACCTCCGCGTCCCCACCTCGCCCACGCCGCTGCAGCGTCCTCGCCGGCTTTGCCGCCTCGACGCTCGTGCCTTCAGCGCTGCCACTGTTTGAGTTGACGGCGAGCTGCCGCAGCCCACGCCGTCACCCGTCCCTGTGCGATGCTGCTGCTGCTCTCCTCGCCTATAAAAGGAGCGAGGCCATGACGAACCCCATCATCAGCCCAAGCACACCGAGCCGCTTCACTCCGCTAGCTGAACCACTTCTCACGAGCCCAGCTCACTCACGAGACGAAGCTCCAACAGTTGACCCTCTTCCTCGAGCTTTTCCGCGCCAAGGTGAGATGGCAGGCAGCTCCCCGACCATTAATTCCGCAATACTAATAGAGGCCCAAAACACCCACCAGGCCGTGAACACCGAATCCAAATCATCCTATTTAAATACCAACCAATACTGTAAACCCAATATCTCCTTCATATCAACTCGTTTTCACATAACTCTTTTTCGTAAACTCTCCTCAAATCATATACTATCTATTCCTCCTATTTTCACCTCCATTTGAGCTTATTTTATAGCTTGCTTGTGTTTGTTTGCCGGTTGTGCTGTTTCCGCCCGTAGATCATGGAGTGACTGAGGAGGAGCCTACCAAGGAGTACGAAGGCCAGTACAGCGGGCCGGAGCCAGAAGACCCGTACTGCGAGCAGGAAGCCGCCGCCGCTGATGCGTACGTAAGCGAAGGCAAGTTTCATCGACCCCTACGTGAGCGGTTGCATCCATGTGAGGACGTCTAGTTGTAGCCCTGGTTTAGGATCGATTGCATATACCGGTACTTGAGTGATTGAGTGTGCTCATACATGCATATGAGTAGTTATGCATATCCAGAGTTGAGACTAGGATATGAAGGGATTTGGCTGAGACTAGGGCAGCTGGGTA
The DNA here is from genome assembly GCF_002211085.1 of Panicum hallii. Classification (NCBI taxonomy): domain Eukaryota; kingdom Viridiplantae; phylum Streptophyta; class Magnoliopsida; order Poales; family Poaceae; genus Panicum; species Panicum hallii. The sequence goes on along the minus strand of NC_038049.1, from coordinate 969,825 downwards.
TGCTGGAGCTGGCGCTACCGTGGTGGTAGACTGGCAGGTGAGTGCTACCGGGTGGCAGGCTCGAGTTGAAATGTTGAGGAATGGTTGCTGCCCTGGTGAACCATAAGGACCGAGTTGTTTTGACATCTCACCTAGCTTACTTTAGTACGACCACAAGTTCCGTTATGGGCTGGACTTAGCCTAATCCCACTGGTTAACCTGACGGTCGCAGGGATGGTTCACGGGTATAGACCATTGGGGTCAGGGCCCAAGGGTTTGTGCGGCTGGGCTGGGGCGTGACCACGGCTGGGTGTCGGCTATGTCGGTTGTCCGTTCGGGCAGTCGAGCTTGTGGGTATAGTGTACGATCTCTGCAGAGTGTAGAATCCATTCGAATGGTGCGTGTCCACGGAATGGACAGGCTACGGTGTGGTCCTGGCAACTAGTGAGCTACCTACTGTGGGTTGTATCGGGAAGAGTTGCATACCATAAGTTGCATTACTAACGCATTGTGCTTAATGTGCGTCGTGCATGTCATTTCCCTCCCGTAGGGTGAGGTGGAACTTGCTGAGTACTCTTGTACTCAACCCTTGTTGATTTTTCTCCAGAGGATCCTGACTTTGTGCCAGAAGACTGTGAGTAGATCGTGCCCGCACCCAAGCTGATCGAGTGGAGCCGTGATGGATGAAGAGCTAGTCCTCCATGCCGTCATGCTAGTCGCTGTCCTATGGTTGTGCTGTGTAGCTCTGTGTTGTCGCTTTACCCCTCGTGTACTTGTTGAATAAAGCTCTGTATGACTCTGGACTCCACTTGATGTAACATGTATTATGCCGGAGACCTTATTCGGTAATTAATACATGGTTTAGCCTTGATTTTCGGGTCGGGGCGCTTCATACAGCCACCTCACTTATTGTGAAGTCAGATTTTAGGGAGGTTTTTAACTCTCTAGAAATAATTGAGGGAAGGCTCGATTTGATTAAGAGGGAGCATGATGGACACCAGTGATTTCTTATTTTCATATTTTAATGTTTTAATGTTTTCATGTTTGGAACTATTTTATTGTATCAAGGTTATGTACCATTATCATGATTCAAAGATCTGAACCAATTTAGCATGCAAAATACTAGTTTTTATTATTATGTTGTGTTGAAACAAAAATATTGTTGTTCTTCTGTAGATGGATGGAAAAATAGCAGGTGTCGCTAAAAAGGGTAAAAGGGATTGTTGATGCTAGCTGAACTAGCTGTCGGGTTTTATCCGGCTGCCCACCGAGGGGTATACCCAAGGTGGTAGGTTTTAGGTTAGGATGCGCCGAGATCAGGAACTCGAAGGTGCAGACAACATAAGATTTAGACAGGTTCAGGCCGCAATATGCGTAATGCCCTACGTCCTGTATGATGGTTTGTATTGCCTTAATGTTGATCTGGTGATCTTATGTTTTGAGGGGGTCCCTGCCCGCCCTTATATATCCGGGGGGACAGGGTTACATGAATCCTAGTCTGATACTAACTTAGGAATCGTACTCGAGTACAACTCGAGTAGTTTCCTTCTGTATCGACTAGTTCTACTCCGCATGCAGGTAGAATACAATATAAATAAAGTACAGGACACGTCCTATCCCTAGCCCAATACGGACTCCTTATGGACTCCTTGACGTACACAGCCCCGTGGCCCCGGGTCTGACACTAGCCCAACATGCTGCTATTATGGGAGAAATGGAGGAGTTGTACAATGAACGATATTTGCACAAGGTGATTATAGGAAAACGATAGAAACTAGAATTCAATAGGTGATGAGGTACATGAGTCGTCCAAGGTATTTTTATAAGATGTTTCGGATGAGCGTCGAGATTTTTATGGCACTTCATGACTTGCTAGTCTCTACCAATAGATTGACCTCTACCAACAATGTTTCATCCATTGAGTCATTAGCGATGTTCTTGTGGATTGTCGGAGGACCACAATCATTTTCATGAGCTGAAAATGGTTTCACTAGGTCGCTTTGGACAGTTCACATGAAGTTTCATGAAGTGTTGAAGTGTATGTGCAAGTTAGATAAATATAATATTATTCCGAGAGATCCTACTTTTTCTACAGACTATGCAAGGGTGAGAAAGAATCGTTTTTTGCCATACTTCAAAGGTGCAATTGGAGCAATAGATGGTTCACATGTGAAAGTGGTAATGCCAGTGGACGAAGTGGTTAACCACACATGTCGTCACAGATATACATCTCAGAATGTGCTAGCAATTTATGACTTTGACATGAGATTTACCTTTATTGTTGCTGGTTGGCCAGGTGCTGCACATAACACGCGTATCCTCAATCATGCATTGGCATATTTTTCTTCATTTGCCGTGCCTCCTAAAGGTATGCAGGATACATTATTTTCTTCATTTTACGTTTATTGTACTTGTATTATTTATTTTGCCTCACTTACTTACTTTTATAGGAAAATATTATCTTATGGATTCGGGTTTAACATTTGTTGTACTTGTATTATTTATTTTATCTCACTTACTTACTCCTATTGAAAAATATTATCTCATGGATTCGGGTTATCCAAACGAAATAGGGTATCTTGCACCGTACAAAAGAAGCACATATCACATACCCGAATTCCGGCATCGTATAGACCTTCCTCAAGGAAAGTACGAGGTGTTCAATTTCAATCCCTTCAAAATATGATTGAAAGGTCTTTTGGAGTCTTAAAGTAGAAGTGGCGTATTTTGAAGAGCATGCCAAGTTTCTCACCTCGTATTCAGAAGCATATAATTATGGCTTATTTTGCTTTGTATAATTTTATCCGTGATAGCAATTTGCGTGATAAGAAGTTTGAGAGATGTAATGTTGATGAGCAGTACTTGGTACCATCTATAAGTGGCACGGCACAAACACAAGAAGATGGGAGTGAAGATATAGAGAATGAGGATACCATAAATACCATTCGTGACAAGATCGCTGATGATTTGGTTAGTGCGAGAGGAGGATAGTTATGTTAACATATATCGTAATTTTATGAGCTATTTATCTTATGTAATTGCTACAGTTGTATTTATATGGACCCTATAGATAAAAAACTTAGAAAATTTAATATTTTTCTTTTCAAAAGATACATTTACATGCGAAATAGCGAATATATTAGGTTTGTATGAGTATTTTGGTATATAGAAAGTCTCACAAACTTTCAGGGTATTAGAGGTATTTCATCCACAACACACAGTTTCCTATAGCTCACAGCTGCTCTAATCAAACGGTTTTCTACTTTTCCCACATTAGTTTTTTCACAGCAGATTTTCTATAACCCACAGCTCACAGCAGCTTTCTAAAAAGCATAGGCCAACTAAACACACCTATAATCATATCTGAGCTGAGAGAAGCCAGCCAATTGACTCACTGAAACGACCGCTGAGCAAAGCAGCTCAGTTCTCTTGGGGTGGAAATCCAACGAGGTGACTTGATTGAGAGCTGGTCTGTTTGCAATTCTGCATGTCTGCCGATGCAAATGCAAAGTGGCACTTGGGCCGTTCCTATATATGTCAACTGCAAAGTGCGTGGTGGGCGGGGATTCCTGGGCCGTCGACCTCAGTGACCATGCACTCTTTCAGAGTTTCAGCTTAGTACTCAGCCAATTGATCATATATATATATAGATATTATATGATCACCTGGTCCTTATTAATTTCCAAGAGAAGGAACTACGTCTAATGTATCATGCCTCATATGATCAATTATATTGCTCTACAGTATATGCAAGCTGGCAACAAACTAAAGTAAGCTGATGCCAATAAGGCACTGAATGCACGCAGCCGTTTCTTTGTCGCACGCGTCTGGAAATTAAAACCGATCGACCAACCGAGTCTTGGCTGTTGCTGGTGCACCCTGTAATTTGTAATCATCTGAGATCATCAAGAGGCAGGGACGACCGTGCTAGCTGTTTCGTGTGTGAGCATCGACGTGCTGCTGCGGCAGCGGATGACCAAGCGGACCAAATAAAACTGGCTCCGCTCAGTTCCAGGCAATGAATGAAGGTCCAAGTTAAGGACGAAACAGCAGCTTTGTGTTCTTGCAAGGCACAGCCCGGAACTGAAAGCAAGCTCCTAACAGCCACCACTCACCTCTCTGCTTGTTTCCAATGAAAGCAGAGCTGCTGTTGCTTGCGTAGTCTGTAGTCACCTAGTATGCTTTTTACTTACCTAACTTTTTTTTATAAAAAAAATCTCTGCTAACCATCTAACATTACATTTTTCATCGAGATACAAGTTGTACTTGCACAAAAGATATGTAAATTGTTAGCAATTGAGCCAAACCATATAAGCCAACTAATAGCAACAACCTTAAGTAATCATGACTGCTAAATGCCAAAAAAAAAAGAAGTAGCACACCTAGCTATGGGTTTTTGGCTGTCAGTTCAAATTTTGGAACTCTTCTCACCAACAATGGTTCCACTATTGAACAAGCAATATATACTACTAATATGAGTAGGTACTTAAGTATGATGTTGAATATAAGTATAAAACAAATCACCGGAACATCTGCAGTATCTGTTGACATGCAATTTTTAAGGATAATGCAATGGTTATACACGAAAACATATGCATATTATCATGTATCTTCCACGGGAAAAGATGCAAGGCTTGGAAGAAATTTTCTATAGTAAGCATATGCCATATTCATGTTAATAAACTAATAATTATTTGTCTAGAACTTTAGGAAACATAAGCTGTATAATTTTTTTTAAAAAAAAGCTTCAACTCCTAATGCTTTTGCTCAACTGTTCTAATAATTCAATTTTTCCCATTTAACATAATAATTTTGTTGTTTGCAGAGAGTATCACTAACACCTAAGAATTTCACCAAGGACATTCACCTTATCTTTCCCGCATCGGATTTCAATGCTAAAAACAATCTACGCCAACTTTCTAATTATTGTAGTGTTATCAGGATGCCATTTCTACTTGTACAAAAGGTTGTAAATATGTTGGAGCCTACTCATACATGCCAACAGACACTAACGCATGAAAAAACTGCAGACTACTTAGAGCCAAAGACGTATATGCCAACTACTAGTAACGTTAGGTAATCATGGCTCTTAAATATAAAAAAGTTGAAAACACTGCTCCTCAATTTTTCCACCATCGGTTCAAATTTCAAACTCCTGGACTGGTCTTACCATTATTTGAGGAATATTACTACTACTACTACTTTGTATATTTACATCTACAAAACTCGATAGCACGTTAAAATCAAATCGGGCTATGCAACTATTACCACCAAAATTTGATCCTCCCCTGATAATTCATCCGAAGTTTGAAATGGAAGCATCTCTTTGGTACTTGACTCCTTGTCACGCAAGCAAAACAACAGCTCAATTCAAAGTCCCCACCAAAATTTTCCCAAACCATTGATGGAGGGAAACCGTCTTCAACCCAACCAGCCTATTTAATTCACTGTGACAATGCCACAGTGCTAGCTTTTTACAACTGTGCCCCCCATACCCCGCTCCTCCAGTCCTCTCTCCCTGTAATTCATCTGCTTTTCTCTTGTGCATCTGGTTTTTTCACTCTGCCCTCTCCATCGATCTTCCCCCTTCAAAGAAGAAACAAAACCACCTGATAAGAACAGGCGCGCTCCTGCTCCCCACGGCGGACGCCATGGACGCTTGGGAGGCTACCAAGGTGGTGTTCGACCGGGTGCGTGTGCTGGACCCCGACAACGCCCCCAAGATCATGGGTCTGCTCCTCATCCAGGACAACAGCGACAAGGAGCTCATCCGCCTCGCCTTCAGCCCCGAGCACCTCCTCCACGCCTTCGTCGCCAGCGCGCGCGCCGAGCTCGCCGGCAAGCCCGCGTCCCCGCCGTCGCCCGTTCTCGACCCGCTGCAGACCGGCCCACCCCGGGGCGTCCCGAGCCCTGGAAGCGGCGATCATCAGTCGCCGTTCGCCGCCGCCGACCATGTCGGGTATGACGGCGGCGACGCGCTCTACCCCGAGAACGAGTACGACTGCTGGTCCCCGGTGAGCGGCCACCGCCGGAGCTTTTCGCTGGGCGACGCCGAGGTGGCTGCGTGGAGGCCGTGCATGTACTTCGCGCGCGGCAACTGCAGGAACGGCTCCTCCTGCCGGTTCCTGCACGGCCTGCCCGAGGACGACGCGGCGGCGACGGAGCGTGAGATGGCGGTCATGCGCGCCAAGGCCTTGGCCGCCGCGCGGCCGCAGCAGCACATGGCGCCGGCGTTCCCCTTCTCGCCGTCGCCGCCCAAAGGCGTCAACCTCAACTTCCTGCTCCACCACCAACAGCAGCACGAGCCGCAAAGGTGCCATTTTTACCACCAAAGATTGCAGTTTGGTTTCTGTCTTGTGCCCTTTCCTGATTTTTGCTTTCCTCTCTCGGGGCCGCGGCGGCGACATGCACAGGTTCCCGGTGCGCTCGCCTCGGATGGACCGCGGCGACCTCATCGCCAGCCCCGCTGCGCGGCAGATCTACCTGACATTCCCGGCCGACTCCACCTTCAGCGAGGAGGATGTGTCCAACTACTTCAGGTACCGAGCACGCCTCCATTATTACCTTCTGCTTTGTTTGCATTGTCTCCTAGTAGTCCAGTAATGGACGAAATCGATTGATCGTGATGCACCTTTGGTTGCAATCGAGCAGCATGTACGGGCCGGTGCAGGACGTGCGCATCCCCTACCAGCAGAAGCGCATGTTCGGCTTCGTCACCTTCATCTACGCGGAGAGCGTGAAGATCATCCTGAACAAGGGCAACCCGCATTTCGTGTGCAACGCGCGCGTGCTTGTCAAGCCATACAAGGAGAAGGGCAAGATCCCCGACAGGTTCAGGTCCGTTGCATCTCCCATCCTGCATTGCACGTCGCTTGTCTCTTGACAGTTTCTGTTTCTAAAGGAACTTTTCTTTTGCTTTCTTTGTTTTTGTTTGGTTGCAGGAAGCTGCAGCACCCGCACCACGGGGACTTCGCCGGCTGCACGTCGCCCACCGGATTGCTTGATTCCAGGGACCCCTTTGATCTGCAGCAGCCACAGATTGGTCAGTAGTAACCGTTCTCTTTTCTACCTGCATGTATTCTTGCTACATTTCTGTTGCAGATTGCAGGTGTTTTGACATGTTGATTTTAGGACCAAGGATGATGTACCGAAACATTGCTAACCACGAGGCGTTTCTGAGAAGGAAGCTCGAAGAGCAGCAGCAGGCGGCCGAGCTGCAGCAAGCCATTGAGATGGAGCAACGCCGGTTCATGGGGCTGCAGCTCCTCGACCTCAGGAGCAGGGGTCACCATCTTGGCTCCCCCATGCGTCTCGGACAAGCTGACGGCAAAGGCAGCGTCAATGGGAATGGCAGTGCCATCCATTTGGAGGATGTCATCATCCAAGGTCAACTTCTTGACCCTGACAAGTTCTTGGCTCTTTTGCATTGGCGAGGTGCTTGTAGGTTGTGACTTTGAATCCATGGTTTCTGGTTGTAGATAACAAGCTGAACAGTACTGTGCTTGCCATGAGTGCGCCTGCAGCTGCTGCTATCTCTGCAACTGATGCAGAAGGCAAGCACGAGGAGCAGCAGGAAGAGGATGGTGATGCCAGTCCCAAGCAGATGGTCAACCTTGGGGAAGTGGAGAAAAGGGAATATGGTCCTGTGACAGCAACACAAAATGTTGGTTGTGACTTCCAAGAAAGGTAAGATTGTTGTTGTGGAGTAAAAGATTTACCAAATGGGCACTATGGTCACAAGCTATATCTTTTCTGGGAATGGAATGGGAAAAGGGCAGCATAGAGAAACAAGGCAAGCCTGCATTAACTTTTCCTTTCTCTTGGCATGTTTGGATGGGTGATATTCTTAGGTAGTGTTTGGTTGAGGAGTGGAACGGGATGGAGCCGTCCCATTCTATGTTTGGTTCGCGAGTGTGGGGATGGAGCCGTTCCAGGGAGCGAATATTCGCTCCAGATGCGGGACGGGTCAATCCTGCAAAATCGAGCGAATCGAGCCGTCCCACTTCTACGGCATCGCTCCCCATTGACGGAGATTGGGTGGTGCGGCAGTGGGGGAACGAGGCGCGGCCGCTGCGGATCGAGGCCCCAGGTGGAGCCGGAGCGAGGGTGGAGCGGGCGGAGCTCAGTGCGGAGGCGGTGGCCAAGCTCGGGGCAAGGATGGCACTTGGCGTGGAGGCGGTGCTCAGTGCGGAATCGGAGCTCCGGCGGCGGACGAGGTCGGCGCGAGGGCGGAGCGGGCGGATCTCGGGGCGGAGGCGGAGCTTCGGCGGCAGCCGAGTTCAGCGCGAGGGCGGAGCTCGGGGCGGAGGTAGAGCTCGGGCGACGACTTGCAGGTGGGGCGGTGCCGTTGCGGGGTCGGCGAGGCGGCAGGGCAGCGCGGCAGCACGGTGCAGGCAAGCTGGCAGCAATATCCGGTGGGGCGGGCAGCCCCACGCAGACGGGCGGGCAGGGCGGGCGGCGCTGCGCAGGCGCTTGCTCGGGCTCCTGTGGTAGAAGAGAGGGGGGGGGATTGGGTGACCGACATGCGGGCCTAACATGATGGTGGTTAACAGAGCAATAACGGTTCTCATCCTCGTACCTCCAACCAATCAAGAAATAGAGCGGCTCCATCCTCTAACCAAACGCTACCTAGTCCTGCCACACTTTTCCCGGTTCTGTCATTAACTCTAAATTTGTCATGTCGAATAAATTGTTGCAACAACTTACGTATGGTTATGGTTTGGCAAAGAGGTGACAACATGTGATAGCTAATAAAGCATGCTTTTTGTCTATGTGCTTCTATTTATTCTCTGGCTTAAAGCTAATGTACCTTTGGCTTAAAAGGTTAAAGGATGTGAGGTAGATAGGGTGTTAGGGTGGCTGGTGATAGGTTCTCTTGATTGCAAGTAACAAAAGGGGAAAAGAAAAGCCATGGCAAAGGGTAGGGGAAAGGAGAAAAGAAACTAATGACCACAACTAATGGCTATTGTTAAGCAGTATCACGGTGCAACTTGTTCCCTTTTTTTGGATTTGGTCTTGATCTTTCCAGGATTGATATGTTCCTTGTGTGTTTGAATTGTAGTGGCGTGGTGGATCACATTTTGCCTGAGAGCCCCTTTGCATCTCCCACCAAGGCCTCTATTGATACTCATACAATAGCTCAAAATGGCAACATCAACATCAGCAGCCCTTTTCATCATGTGGCTTCGTCCCTCTTCCCACCTACATCCACCCTTGAGCTGCCCCCATACAAGTCCTGCTTCTTTCAGGTGCCCAGGTAAAAATTCAGTAACTTAAATCTTTCCTAGTTAGTCTTTACTAAACTACCAAACTTAAAAACTCTTGCTCATAAGTGTTGGTAATTTCCGCTTGTGTAACCTAAGTATCTTGTTGTGGTCGAATTAGTGGAACTTTGGTAGTTTAGGTAGGTTGGGCGAACCTATTAGTGCTTCATACATAGTGCTTTGAGTTAACCCATTTGAATTAATTGAGGTGTTATGCATAGTTGCATACATGGGCTCGCCTCATAGGAAGGGTTGGGCTAAAACTGGAATTTAGACACTGTTTGTTCCTTATTATTTACAAGAAATTGGAGCGGGGTGTTTAGTTATTGCTATTCATGTGGTAAGAAATATGGTTTACCTATGTTTTTCTTTAGGTTTTCTCCTGGGCATGAAGCGATTGGTATGTGAACATAGAGCAAAAAGGGGGCTCCTTTCCTCTAATCTGGGAGTAAGTATCAACAGCCCTTTCTTTCTTTATGAGAGTGCTTGTAAGCCTCTGACAATCAGCTGCTCAATCAATCATGACGCATATAAAACTAGCTTCCGGCCCCTCTTGATGGTTGTTCTAATTGTTTTTATGTGTTGTCTGCAGGGACTATCATGCCCCCATCAAGTGGAGGAAAGGGTTGAAAGCTTTAGCAAATAATAGGTGTATCTTCAGGGGAATCAACAACAGCAACAATTAAAGAAACAAGTCTAGGTTGTTTTAGCTCTAGGTCTTTAGTATATGAAGATAGTAGTCCTACAAATAATAGTCTTCTGTTCTGTTAGCTTCCGCCGGTATCAAGAACAAGATCAAAGGTCAATCTCGTATGCTCGTTTGTAGCATGGATCTCAGAATGGTAGAGGTCATTAAAGCGTAGATGGTGTAGTAATAACTAGTCCTGACAGCCAGTTGTATTGAATTGACATGGATGAATACAGACTTCCTAAGAAGTCATAGGGTAGAGAGGTAGAGGAGTTTTCCTTCAAAAAAGGAGAGGCAGAGGAGTGGACAAATGCAAGACAGACATGGTGTTGGAGCTGCAGAAGGAAAAAGTGATGCGATTCAAGGGGTGCTGCTGGGACCAGAGCACTCACGGGTGCAAAAAATCACCTCATGAGAAATTCAGCAGAGATCCGTCACCTGTGTCCTATTTTGCCCATTGCTCTTTGTCATGTATGCTTGCAGTACTCCTTGGGCCTGTGCATCCACCTTTTGCCTCTTTCGGTACTAGAACAACAGGAGGTAGTAGAGAAAGAAATGGAAAAGTAATTAATTATCAGTCATATTTATCTCGATTCATGCTTTTCTATATTGTGGTTATTAAATACTAAAGGGGTTGTTTTGCTATAGTTTTACCTGAAGAGAACTGCTGCTGCTTTTTTTTTCGCGGGTAGCTGCTGCTTATTCTAAAGGTCATGGTTGGAATCCGAAAGATTCACGAGCAGTAAAAAAATATACATAGAATGTGGAAATCCCTTTTCGAAGCCACGGTATCATCGGGCCGGGCGAGTTTACCGTGCGTGGCACGATACAACTCGATCGATCTGTGCACCTGATGGAATGGTGGCAAGATGATGCGGCTACATAGGGAAGCCACGAGCGCTGGGAAGTAGTTCCTCTGCAGTACCTCTGTACTACTACTGCAGAGCAGACTCATCCCGAATGCCGCTGATCAGCTACATCCATAGCATCCATTATTGGCACTACGTATAATTCTGTACTAACACACACATATATATACACATGACATTGCCAGTGCAGAGCTTGAATACACAGGAGAATAAAGACAAGTGGGGTGCAAGATCTAGTTTTCATTTTCTTGTTTTTATTGGCTTAGGAGAGCATATGAGATGAAGTCTTGATAAACTAATTTTTAACATCAACTCCAGCAATATCCGTCAATTCTCGACCTCCACCGATCGACGAGAGGGCAGAGCGGACGGATGGAAAAATCCCTCCGCATATCTCATGTGGTAAGGAAAACGTTTGGGAGGCTTTAGTAGAAGCTCTTTCAGAGTTTTATTTTGGGAGGGTTTAGTACAAGGAGTATTGTATCCAGAGGGGCCAAGTGATGGTACGAATTCCGTCTAATGAATATATATTTAGTAGTATAGTTATTTCTTATTTACTGTGATGCAACAAGGCTCCATTTCCTGGGCTGTGCTTGCGGGCCTTTTCACACTTGCGTTACTGGGCCTTGGGCCGTCGGGGTTGTCCAGCACCGCCGGTTCCTCTTCGTCCGCCCTGCTTCCTCGTCTCCTTCGCCGCGACTCTGCTCCTCCGCCGTCCGCCTTCCGACCACCCAGCTACTCGGCGGCATTCCTCTCCTCGACGATTCCACCACATCCCGCTGTCTCACCACCACTCCTAGGATAGCGGAGTCCCGTGATCTCGTGGACCGGCGGCTTCCTTCCTCGTCTCCACCTCCCTTTCGGAACCCTACGGTCGGAACCTCCATCATGTCGGCGACCAGGTCAGCGCCCTTTCCCTCTCCGTTCCTTTTTCTCTGTTGGAGTCTTCCTCTTTCGGTGCACGAGTCGGCCAATGCCATCGATCGCCGCCCCCTGCGGCAGGCAGCTCCATTTGGGCCTTTTTGTTTGTTTGTTTATAAAAATCCGGCCCCTTTTGTCTGGGCGCAACCGGATTCTGTCCCGGGCATGTGGAGTGTCGCCCCACGACTCTTTCCACTTGGAACTAAATATCCGCCAATTGGTTCGTGTTTGTCATGAAATTTACCGGTGAATTTGCAACGCAGTGCATGCTACACATTGAGTTAAGCACTAAACCTGGAACCGCATCACTAAGTATTCTGAAACGTGATAAACACTGTTTTCAACATTAGCTCATACCTGATGCTTCATCGTGTAGCGTTTATCTTCTTGTTTTGGACAATAGGCATAATTAATCCCTGATTGGCATGCTGAAATGTCATTGCGTACCACACACTTCTGTTCAAGGTTGTATCTTTTTTTTATCCTCTTTAACCTTGTTGTGGAACCTAGTAGTTTGGACTCATCAATTTTCTTATCATTAATCAAGATGTGAATCTATAATTAATGAATATCCAATTTGTTCATGTTCCTTCGGTTTGATATGAAAAGATTGCTGTCTGTGATGAAATTTACTTATACAGCATTTTGGTTGTTTGCAGGTGATTAAGAGTATATGCAGGGACAGATCAAATATTCATTGGTTTTCACATTGAAAAGACTAGACATTCATTGTCCTCTGCTAGGAGTTACGGCTATCAAATAGGTGAGCGCTGAACTCTTGTCTCCCTTTTCACCAAATTACCTTAAATATCTATGCGGCTGTTAAACAATTCTGTGTTTGGAGCTGCATCCCCAATAAATGCTATCACATGGATGGCATTTTTCCGCCACGTACTGTTAATTTACTATTATTCTTGTTGCGTGGCCTTGTAGATTATGAATTTAACACAGATTAGTTTCCTAAATCTTAATTTCGGAAACCTGCTCTCTTATGAACAAGACAATGGTGCTCGTTTGATCGTTTCAGGTTACATCAGTTTAGACATGTAAAGGGAAGTAGGATTATCGATCTGAATGCCGTCCACACAGCTGCTCTCTGCATCGTGAATTCTTTGACCTCCTTCCTCAGTTTGCTATCCGTGTGAAGTTAAAAATGCTGTAACATGTATAGAACTTAAGAGAGCTCGCAGAGCATAGCATGAGGACATGTTGATTATTCATAGTCCTTTGTTGGATAAATTTTTGGTGCTATAAACAGGGACACCAAAGAGGCCCTTATTGTGAAAGACTGCTATGTGGTAGTGAACTGTTCTTCTCTGAACTAGTTGGACCTCCAATCATCAACATGCTTCGGTTTTAGGTGTTGTATTTTTCTATTGGGGCAAAGTTCACTACATGACTGTCTCATAGTTTGTTTATTTATGTTGCAAGTTGCTACTGATTCGTTCATGATCCAAATTAGGGTTCAATGAGTTGGACATTAGGAGTTGAAGATCATTTCACAAAAATTTAGTGTTCACTGTATGCATCTTTATGTTACATCTTGTTTGGATTCATATACGAGTTTATCATGTCACCTTACCAGCAGCAGCTGGTCCTGAAATTAAGGACTGGGCAGTCTTGCTTAGTTGCTAGATAGTTCTGTAAGCTCCTTTATTCATGTCAACGTTTTTTTGTTCATCTGGGATCATCGTGAGTACTTTTTTTGTGGACCTATGATAGGTAAATATGTGTTCTCCCTGAAGCCGAATATACAAGAATAAACTTATTGTCGGGACATGTTTTTTTCAAGATAATTTAAAGTTATTCTTGCCGTGCAGCAGTTGATTATAAACTTGCACACAGATTAGGTTCATGAATCTAAATTTTGGGGAATTATTCTTTTATCAACAAGCTTTTAAGGTACGGCATCAGTTTAGACATGTCAAGAGAATTAAGATTATCCATAAATGTTTATCTGCTCTGTGCATCATCAATTTTTCTTGACTTCCTTTCCCCATGGGTTTTTAGTGTGAAGTTCAACATGCTGTAGCAAGTAGAGAACTTAAGTTTGTAGCATAGCATAAATGTCCATAGCCCTTTGTTTGGATCGAATTTTGTTGCTATAAAATAGAGCCTTCATTGTGAGATTGCGGCTTGCAGTAAACTGTTCTTCTCTAGACTAGCCAACCAGGTAAAGCTGCATTTGTTGAAATGTTTCCACTTTTAGGCATATTGTGTGTTTGTGTTGGCATAGCTCAACATATAACCATCTGTGTTGGCAAAGTTTGCTATATGACTCTGCGCTGCTGGTAAAGTTCACTATATGACAGTCCCATAGTCTTTTTGTGTTGCAACTGATCTGCTCATGATTCAAATTAGGGATCAATTGGCCTGGCAGAACGATTCGAAGATGAGTTGCACAGAAGGTTAGTGTTTCATGTATCCTTGTGATTGTTGCCTATCTTGGAAAAAGAATTCACACATTTTCTTGTAATGTCACCTTGCCGCTGGGAGCTGGTCACGAAAGTAAAGGGTGGGCAGACATGTTAGCATAGTTTTGTAAGCTCCTTTATTGATGTTACGGTATTCGGTGTTCATCTGGGTTCATCACTGATACTGCTTTTGTAGACTCTTGAGTTGTTTGTGAAGCCCATTTTGCAAGACAGAAAGAAAACTTATTGATGGGATATCCTCTTGCAATAACCTACTATTCTGATAGCTATGTAGCAGACAAATTTACACTTACATCCGGTTTCCTGGATCCACATTTTGGAAAGAGTACTCTTTCGGAAACTTTTATTTTCTTTTTTAGCCACAAGTCAATAGTGCTTCTCTCAAAAAAAAAACAAGTCAATAGTGCTCTTAATCTTTAGGCAACATAAGTAGGATTTCCAACTGATAGGCTCATAGTGTTTCTGTCGGCAAAGCTTATAGTCTTACAGTCTGTTTCTATGTGTGCTAGTATAAATGATCAGTTGACGGGTTGAACGATGCTGAACCAAGGAGCTGACAATGAATTGCACAGAAGAAGGTTAGTGTTTGATATGTGCAGCTATATTTTGATGTGCAATCTTTGAAGAGTTTTCATCCTGTGCGTTCCAGCCTTCCAGGTGGCAAGGGAGATCGGCGGGTGATGGAGCAAGATGAGGCTGCTGCTGCTGCTCTGGTGTTCGTGGCCGGTTGCGGTTGCTGTGGTGGGGGACCTCACTGAATTGTTTGATGGTGATGGGCACCGGGCTGTGGCCGGTGGTGGCCTGACCTGTTGTTTTGTCATGAGTGGCAGCAGGAGCTTGTAGTTGTAGCTTGCTTACTACTAGCGCCTAGCGCCAGCGGCGACGGATGGGTGGTTTTAATTGGTTTGGTTTGTTAATTAATTATAATGTTACCCTAATTAATTAGTAATTAATTAATGACGGGTTTGCCCCCTTCCCGTCTCCGTACCTACCGTAGGGGAGGGAGGAACCCTAATAAGGCCAGACTCAGACATAAATAAGGGAGAGGCCTGGATCTGGATCCCCTTTGCCCGGTTCCCTGACCCTGACCCAGCCAGCCGCCTCTCCTGCCCATGAGATCCATGGTTGTTCAAGCTGGATGTTCCCGCCGGTCCGGTTCGGCCTCTCGACGAATCCGGAGTACCTGCGCCGTCCCCCAAAGAGGAGGAGGAGGAGATCAAGGAACTCCGCCGACGGCTTGCCGGAGATGCGTCTGACGATGATAACATTGAAAGGTATATAAATCAGTCGATCCCCTTGTTAGACTCATAATTTTTTTATACAAAGGTATATAAACTGTTTATACAAATTTTTTATTGTTATATTCATATTCAAAGTTGATTATGGTTATAGTAATTGTTGGTTGAAGTTTTGTGCTCAAATACACCTCAAGTAAATGAAGTTTAACTCATAAATGTCTCTCCACATATACAAGCTATGTATTAAACTTCAAAATTGAAAGGAGCCACTTTGAAGTTTGACTTTGACTAAATTAAAAACCTCATTCTTGCGAAAAATGCAGAAATGTTTGATTTTCCATGCAAAAGGTTTTGTCACATTAAAACATCAGTTTGATTTCACTCTCTACGCCTATGCGTTTTTTACTTTTTTATATAACTTTCTAGTTTCATTATTATAAATCACGATCCCTATGTCTACGCATCCTTGACCTACACACCCTATGTTCCGAAGTGTAGGTCATTTCACTTTTATACAAGTCAAATTTCTCTTATGTGATCACTTTTGTAAAATTTATAAAATAATAATACTACTGTTTGATGTTTTGTTAAAAGTTAGAAAAGTTTGATTTAGGACAGACTCAAGGGTCTATATTGTAAAACAGAGGGGATATCATGTAAAATCTACTTGCTTAAAAGTTATGAGTAATTATCCAAGTGACAAACCAAGCTCTTTAAAATGAATGCGAAGGAAGAACCAATGTGTTTTTTTTGTTACAAATATCACTTCCATTGGAAAATTCAAAATCAAATTAGCAGATGTGAAGGTATATTTATTTTTCGTGCCTCCGTAATGGGGATGCCAATCCTATTTCAGCTCGACATAAATCACTAGTCCCCACAGACAGCCCAGCCCCCCTTCGTTCTCGGCCCCTTTGCCTGGCATCTCGCGCAGCAACTCCGTCTCACCTCTCCCAGAGCGTGCGTCCCGACCTCCATGGACGCCGGAGGCCACGACCGCGGGCGCGGAGGCGCACCCAGAGGCCGCGGGCGGGGGCGTGGGCGTGGAGAGGACCAGGATCCCGTGAGTTTTAGATTTCTTTTGCCTGTTTATCGTTGCTTCACCTAGCTAGATGACTACCCATGGTTGTCGTGCTTCCTCTTTGGGCTGCTATTGATTTCTAGGGTTAGATCTCCTGATATCTCGTTTCTTCACCTGATCTACAGCTAGATCGACTACCCATGGTTGATGCGCATGGGCTGCTGTTGATTTCTAGGGTTAGATCTTCCAATATTAAGTTGTTACATATTTTGACAGGCTGCTGCTGGAGTTGCTGGAGGTGAACTTCCTGTTCCAGGAAGGTATCTGTACTTCTCATTGTTATGTGCTAGAAGATGAATATGTGTCATATATGCTTTGACAGATCTCTCCAACTCATTTTATATAGCAGCAACTGACTTCTCTTTTGTAAAAAAGCACATTGTGGACTTGTTTACAGATTTTCTCCACCATATATTCTATGGCAACAGCTGATCTCTCCTTTGCGCAAAACGCCTGTTTACCTTTCTTTTCAACTGCTGCTTTACCTTACTCTTCCTAGCAATCAAATGAAAATTAATCTTGGACCGCAATTTATGATGTCCCTGCACCTGTGATCTCACTGTCACTACCTTGACACTGAATTTATCTAAGAATGAGGATGTTCTCTTTATTTTTGGCGCCAATTCTTGCTGAGTTGACGAACATATCTGTTTATGATGAACATGTTAATATCTGTCAAACATTCGTATCTACGATGAGCATGTCTGTTTATGATGAACATTCGTATCTATGATGAACATATCTTTTTATGATGAACATGTTAATATCTGTTTATGATGACCATGTATCTATGTGACATGGTTTTAGAGGGCCTTTTCTTTTCCCTGCATTGTTTTTTTATGTTGGACGTGTTTATCTGTCAAACGTTCATAGCCTTGCCACTCCACAGTTTCAGAGGGCTGTACATGCTATTCCTTTTGCAGATCTAAGATTGTTAGAATTTCTTACAGAGATATTTGTTTGGTGTGTGTTGTATTCCTTAAAATTGTATTTCTTTTGTTGATGACAGCTCAACTTGGATGTACCTGAACACCTGCTGATTCAAAGTGAGGAGGTTAGCTTTTTTTTCTTCTTGCTGCTTTTCTCATTCCAACAGGTCGACCATTGCTTATTGTTTTTCTTACTGCTTTTCTCATGCAAACTTGATTTATTTGAACAGATTAACAAAGCCAACACAGAGCTATCGAGCCTCTACAAAGACATGAATGATGTGAGGGCAGCAATCTCACTCATGCGCGATGCCATGGTGCCCGACCAGAAAGCTTATGGCAGACTAATCCAACTTCACGTTGATGGGTATCAGGAGATGCGCTTGACTGGGGAACAACTTAGGAACAAGATCAGGAGGATGAATGGTGGGGGGGTTACCCTTTGAGGAACCCGTTGGGTTTGATGTCATGCCGTAGAGGGTAACTGGAGCCCTGAGTCAGCATTCATATATTATGTCAATGTTCAGTTTACTTAGGACAAGTAGCTGTTTACTTGGAATTATCCTAAACTTGTAGTGAGCTAAGGTGGTTGAATTTTCGGCCGATATGGCCTGTTTCATGACATGCAGCTTTAAAGTGGTAGTCCTGCAAACAGAATTCAAGCAAACAGAATTCAAATAAATGCCGAGGGTCTGAACACCCAGATTTGTGTCTGCGAGATGTAGTGGGCAAATTTGCCTTTGCTTCGCCTGGCCGTCTGCTGCTTTCCTATTAGGATGCCTGGCTGCTGCGTGTCTTGTAGTGGCACCAATGGCACCCGGCTTTCCCTAAGTTCAATGGATGTGATGTTTTCTTTTTGTAGCTAAGTGGTTAGCACATTTAATATTAGTCTGCTAAATCATGCATTAGGTATGATAAAAGAGTTGTGCTGAATTTGAAGATGCTCTTGTAGAATTACAGTTTCAGGGACAAATACTGAAATCAGTAGTTCTTGCAAGAAATAAACTTGAGTGCTCGTTTAGTACGACGAGATAATGGAATTTCTGTCAAGCCAGATGCCAACGAAACACACTGCTAGAGGAAACACCGCCCGAATGTATTTCAATCGTCTGTATTACACCATAGCATTTCTTTGTAGGGAAAAGGAATACAAGTGTTGCTAATACTCGATAAGGAAAGGAAACACAAAATATTGAGGTCGTGCAGTAGCAGCGCGGAAAGAATCGTTGCTTCCTACATATAAAATGTTGCAGGTTAAGTTCTGCATGGTTATGACTTGGAATATTGCACATATATAATGATAAAAAGGATTAATTTTGAATGAAACCCTCACATAGGTAGGTCCTATATTAGGATGATAGGAGCCAGCTTTTCAAAATATTTTCATGAAAAAAAATAATAGCAAGAAGAGAAATCTTATGACCTTTTCAACTAGGACGCAGTGCGTAACAATCAAACCCTGAATTTGTACCTCTAGAACCAAAACTTTGGACCAGATCTGATCTTATAAATCCCTAACGAAAACCAAATGGGTGGCACTATATCGCAGAGCAAACGAAAAACAAAACCGTAAAGGCAGAATGTTAGCCACCAGTGCAGCCATGTTTGGCAAGGTATCAACTTACCAGGTCTACGGCTGCTAATTAAGTTTTCAGAACTAGATTATGCCTTCTGCTAAGAAGTTTTCAGGAATAGATTGCGCCTTATGCTATGACAGGTAGTGAAATGATACCCGCAGGGAACATATGCCAAATTGTCGCAAAACCAAAGTATCCGCCAATAGAGTTCAGTTCACAAGTAAATTTTGTATCAGTGCACCAACATCGACTACAATTTTGCTTGTGCCGACTCACTAAAATATCTGATTTGGTCAATCTAAGGGGCCAAGCAGAACACGGTCATACAAATTTTCGGAACAAACAAATCATGTTTGAAACAAAAATATAATATCTATGATAAGCAGTAGGTAAATATTAAAGAACTGCCAAGCATGGTTTGTGTTAGTTCTTTTCACGACAAACAACCAGCAAAAAGGAAACAAATGAAAGTAAACATCACCAAGCAGCTTCAGGATGGGACATGCTCACCACAGTTAAGTAGATAGTGGTTCTCAAATATGAATATGAAAATTTGAGAACCACTATCTAAGATGGGTTCAACAGTCATATTCATATTTGAGTCTATCTATGATGGGTTCAACAGTCACTAGGAGCAATTTAATATTTTTGCTCTGCTCCAATTCGCATATATTTAGTATATTGGATCAGACAGAAAAAGAAAAGCTTGTACCATTAACATGGGAAAAGTACCAAAACCACCGCTAGTCGTTGCATAGTTTTAGTCACAAGGAATTTAATATGAGACAAGCTAAACAGAACAAACTATAGAATACAAAAACATGCTATATGATCATGGGAGGCGGAGCAAAAACTAAGCACCCACAAGGGTAAGACATCATACGGTTATATTTTAGAACTACCATTGTGGAGTCAGACAACCACAGGAGGCTGTCAAAAAGCAACACACCTTAAGTAACACGCAGAGAGATAAGGATACTATTTGATACTCTGCTAGCACTTGTAAGTAATCCTGACAAAGATACAGAAAATTAGAAGAGCAGGTACAGCATATCTCAAAGGAATGGCATAAGTTTTAGCAGCTTTTCAGTGCTTCGCTCTCATGATAGAACCGCTTTAATGTTGACTAATGAAGAAATATCCATCAGATTCCAGTGATATCATTGCCAAGCACAGGTAGGGTAACACATGAGATATCATTAGATTCAGTAGAGATGGAACTAAGCATACAACTGCAGACTCACAGAAACAAAAGAAAGGACTCAGAATGCGATGCTGCTGAATTCATCGATGGATACATAGACGGTGAATATGGGGGCCTACACAGGGCATGCATGGTGATATATAACTAATCCTGCTATTGCTGCGACACAGGCGGGTGAGGATGCATCCTGTTACAGCCAGCCAGAGCACACTAGGATGGATAGATAATTTTATACAAGGAAAAAAAAAGGCTCCTCCTGGTTTGGGCTTAAGATTCGTCGTCGGTGACCTCGACCTCGATGTGGACGCATCCCTTGGTGTCCAGCTGTTGGCGGTAATTCTCCTGGAGCTTGCGCACGATCTCGTTGGTGGACCTGACAACCTCGTCGACCCAGGCAGATTGGCGCCGGCGCTCCTCGGACATCTGCCTGGGCTGCACCACTGATGAGGGCCTGCTGCGAAGTATGGGCTTGGAGGCCAGGACGAAGTCCACCTGGTCCTTGGAGACCGCCGTCATCACCTTCTTCGTCTTCTTCTTCTGCGCCGCAGCCGCCCTTGGTGGCGCCTCGTATCCTACCACCGCATTCTCCGTCTTGACCTTCTTCGCGGATCCCTCTCCAGCCTCCGCCGCGCCGTGCCTCCTCGACAGGGCGAGGCTGGCCGTCATCTCCATCTCCGGGCTAGGGATTGGTGGCGGCGGCTGGTTCGCCTTTCCCCTCGAGACTCGAGAGAGAGAGGGAGGATTGATTTGGCTGGGACGATCGATCTTCGGGTTGGTTGGGCTGGGCCAGGTAGCCTGCCGCCCACCTTCTATTTATACCCTCGACTCGCCCCGCTCGGCTTGGACTTCGACACGGACTCTGTCAAGCTGGTCCCACCCACTTCTTCTCGCCGCCGCGGGCTCTGGGTCCAGAAATTCTACCCGAATTTAATTAATAATTTTATTACAAAGTCTCAATTTGAAACTAGTAGTACTAGGTCGTCTATACAATTCTTCAGAGTTTTAGATCAAGTTTTGATTTCAAAATTTATATCATAAATTCCGGATGGAACTTTTAAGCATCTTTTTAATATTATATCCCATTCAAGTAGTTGAAACATCCCTGGAGATCGAGTTTCACTGCTTCTTCTCGATCCCTTCTTCTTTGCTGTTGCTGGCTTTGCTTATCGATGAGATTATTACTACGTGTGTACACGCACGCCGTCGACCGACATGTAGCCAATGGGCCACTACTGACCATGCTCGCACGCCATATTCATAGCCCAGCCCATGCCCGCCGCAATTTCATCGTCTCTCTCTTTCTGCCGCCGCCGCCCACCATGCTCGGTCATCTCCGGCGATCCCTCCACGCTCTTCACCGCCTACCTCTAACCAGTAGCGCAGCCTGCGATCTCGTAGCTGCCAACGTGAGTACCTTCTCTTTCATTCCCCATCCCCCTATCATAACCACACCCTGTATTCCTTCCTTCCTCCCTTCCTTCAAAACACCATGCTTGTCATTGAGCAAATCAACACCACTACTTCTTAAGGCTGCACTGAGTTTCCGCTGAACAAGCGTCAGGATGGAACGGCTAGTTTCACTTTCAGTAGCAAAAGGAATTTTTTTTTGTTTCTTAATGGGAGTTTGTGTAAAACGCTCTTTGGGAAAAGAAAAAAAAACTGTCCCCTCCTTCCCAATACTCAGACTGTACTACACCTCAATATAATTGAAGTGCAGAGTAGAGTTTCTATTGTGACAGTGTAAGTAACGCCTGGAACTTGGGCACTTCTTCCTGTTTTGTGCTTCTTCTAGATGGTTCAACTAATGCAACAATCAACTACTTAGTACTGATCTCTACTAGTTTTTCAAACAAATAGCTTCTGCATTTGATGGTTCAGCTAAAGCAATGGAGTTTTTCATGAGGAAGCAGAGCTGTTTTTCTGACATTAAAGTAGAGGTACTGATATAACAAACGGATTTTGTGATAAACAAAAGGCAGTTCTTTCATTGGTAGGTGTCCATATCAGTGACCATGGAAATTGTATTTCTAACTAATCTTATTGTTGAACTATAAGTTGCAAGTTTCTAACTTAGTTGCATACTTTATGATTTCTTAAGTGTATAGTGTTTGATAAACGTTTCCTTTTTATTTACATCGTGCAGGTTCTGGAGATCGCATATAGAGGTACACGCTTCTGCATCTTAAGCAAGAATTTACACTTCCTTGATTCTGGAGTACTTCTAAAGTATTTGAACCTCCGGCTCACCTGTTTGTCTCATATCTGTTTGGTAACAAGTGTGCTACCATAGATTTCTCTACTTCCAAAAATGTAACCAGAGGCCAAGTACAGCAGCAAAAGGAGTTAGAACCAAAAACACATGCGAAGATGCCCACAATACTATCACTATTTCATGTTGCCAGTCTTTCCTTCTGCTTAATCACTATTCAGAAAACCTCTATATTATTTTTAGTTTCACATCATGCCAAATAGCCTAGTCGTCAATATTTTTAGTTTCTACTGGGATGCGCTGATTGCATAGAATTGTTTCTTGCACACTTCCGGTTGCTTCCATATGAGCATTTATGATCTTTGAGGTTGGTGTATTTGTTTAGCTTCTAAAGAATCTTTCTTGCACAGGATACTGATATAGTAATTGATCGCATACAGGAGAATAAGAACAAAGGCCTACTGGGAAAAAGCTATCTTCGGCGGAGAAAAGGAAATTTCTTGTCAACACTTTATGTACAGATAGTATTGATATCGTTTTGTTTACCCTCTACGGATATATTACATGACGTTTCAAATGATGATGATGATACACATGCTAACAATATGTTTAGAAATATTTGAAAGTTATAAGTGACATGAAAGATACAATGAAAGACACATTGACAAGATTTTCTAGCATGCATGTAACCATTTTTATTTACCAGATACAAATTGTATGGTACATTCTATAGAAAGTTTTCTTTCACCTGCATGTTAATAGATGGTAGTTAGTTCACATTTCGCATGATTTTCTTGATTTTTGCAGAAGAACTATAGCACCTGTTGGCTCTTCCTTGAATGACTAACAGGATTTTATCCTACATGTATAAATGATCAAAGCAGTGAGTTAAAACTTTTGATATTGATCTGGGGGAGCACATATTATAGCCTTCATTCTTGTTCAACATCAATAATTTTTTTTCTCGAACATGCAGGAGATCTGCGTATCAATATATTAAGAAGGGTGAAAAAGCACCCAGTCACCAGTTACACAGGTTTTTGAGGGAGACCTGTAGAAAAAACCCAGACACAGCACTCTATTACACTAATATGGTAAGGAAAAAACCTTGACCAGAGCTTCTAAAGACTAACTGGCTGGCAGCAGGGTGAGGATGTGAGCAATTCCTCGAGCCCCAGCAATACCCCACAGTTGCAGCTCCTCCCTAATGGATGAAAGAATTCCATTCAGGCTTGGCTGCAATCCATCGAACACGCAGCGATTGCGGTGATTCCAAAGTGAACAGGCCACCAAGATTACAATAGAATTCAGCCCCTTTTTAACGACTCCATCAGCCCTGCTGCTCACCTTGTCCCACCAATCATCAAAGGAGCATTCATCAGGTTGAGGAGCTAAAACCTGTAAGTTGAGACCCTGCAAAATACTGAACCAAACCTGGCGCGAGAAGATGCACTGCAGCAGCAAATGGTTTATTGTTTCCTCTTCTTGATCACAGAGAGGACAATGCTCCGGATGACGCAGACCCTTTCTCGCGAGCCGATCAATCGTCCAGCACCTGTCATGTGCAGCTAGCCACATGAAAAACTTACATTTGCTCAGGGCCCAACTTTTCCATATCCTCTCCCATGGTTTGAACTGAATGGCTCCAATGAACATGGCCTCATAGGCTGACTTTGCTGAATATTTCCCAGTTGCTGAAAATTACCAAATGTGAGTATCTTCTATCCCTGGCTGTAGCACAACGTCAGACATTAAATCCCAAAGCCCAAGATATTCAGCCAAGACCTCAACAGAGAGGGCTCCTCTTATATCAGACACCCATCTTAAATTAGTTAAGGCCTCATGAACTGTTCTTTTCTTTGCTCTGTTGGAGATCGTACCAAAAAGGTGAGGCACAAGTTTATCAAGACTTTGCCCATGCAGCCACCTATCAGTCCAAAAAAGTGTGTTCATGCCATTCCCTACTTCAGAGATGATGGCCACACTAAAGAAAGTCTTTACCAAATGGTGGACCTGGATAGGGAGGAAGACCCAAGGTTTGTTTGGTTCAGTTTTTTGTAACCAAAGCCATCTCATTCTCAGGGCCCATCCTAACTGCTGCAGCTGCGAGATGCCTAGCCCACCCAATTCGGGGGGTCCAGTAACTTTAGGCCAAGCCAACAGGCAATGTCTCCCTTTTACATCCTTTCTTCCTTTCCAAAGGACACCTCTCCTGATCTTATTGATGGCTTTGAGAGCCCAGGGTGGGAGATCCATAGCCATCGCCAAATAAATGAGCATGGAAGTGAGCACAAACTGAACCAGAATTTTTCTTCCTGTCCTTGTTAGTAGATCAGCCTTCCAGCTAGGTAACTGGTCTGCTATTCTGTCTATTAAAGGTTGAATTTGAGCCTTGGCCAATTTCTGTACGGAGAGGGGTATTCCGAGGTATTTGCAAGGAAAATCCAGCATCTGGCAAGGGAGATGGTGCCTGGATGGTTTCTCTATCTTCCTCTCCACACTGAATAGGCAACACACTACTCTTTTGAATGTTAGTTTTCAAGTCTAAAGCATTCCCAAAAAGATGTAGCAAGTCCAAAGTGATATCAATATCAGCAGCAGCAGGCCTTAGAAAAATTACCACAACGTCCGCATAGAGGGAGATTCGGTGTTGCAACGCCCTTCTAGCGAGCAGCTGTAGCAAGTCCTCAGCTGTAGCCTGTTGCACCATGTAGCAAAGCACGTCCATGACCAGAATAAAGAGCATTGGGGACAGCAGGTCCCCTTGTCTCAGGCCTCTTTGATAAGAGATTCTTTCTCCAAGCGAACCATTGGGAAGCACCTGTGTGGAAGAAGAGGTAAGGAGACCACTTATAATATCACACCAAATCTGCCCAAAACCCAGATTCCTCGGTACTTCCAGCAAGAAAGGCCAAGACAAAGAATCAAATGCCTTTGTTATGTCAAGCTTTAGCAAAATCCGAGCTTATTTAAAATTACACCACTTGGGCATATGGAAATGCTTCTAGAAGAAATTTTCGTTGCGGTCCTTTAGCTGCTATTGCCCAGTGCAACACAATTGTTAGAGTATATTTGGTAGGTTAAGATATGTAATTCTGGACTACCATATGTATCGGGGAGGTGCCGTACCCACCTTCCTCCCCCCCCTCCCACCCAAACTCTGTACTCTATATATACCGCCCAAGAAGCTCAATGCAATACATTCCACGCATTATACCTAATCTTACATGGCATCGTGAGTCTAGGTTCTAACCCTAAGCCTCAAGCTTCCGCTACCCTCGCGCCGCGCCTGGGGAGATCGATCTCCGCTAGGGGCAGCGCCCTCGTAGGATGTGCGGCGGATCCCTCTAATCCACCGCGCCGTCATGGTCCACAAGCAGCAGAGGGGATTACCTCTTCCCATCGCCGATTGGATCTGTGGCTGCGCCGCCCGTCATCCTCGTCGGGCACCGTGTTGCCATAGGCCCGCCGCCGGGCCTGCCTATACCTCCGCGTCGTCGTTCCCTCCGGCTGTGCATCTAGAACCGCCGCCCCTCCCCTCCCCCCCCCCCGCCCCCAACTAGGGATGGCAACGAGTAAAATCCGCGCGGATATTAATTTTCTAAATCCGTACCCGCGTGCTAAAATCCGTACCCGCGCCCGCAACCCGCCACAGGCACGAAACGACGCCCGTAACCGCTATCCGCGGATATCCGCGTACCCGCGGGCACGCCCATGTACCCGCAAGCTGGCTCACGCGGGACGCGGCAGAGCTTGCGCGGCGGCCGGGGGGGGGGGGCGGAGCTGTGGCCGGGCCGGATCCGCCGCCGGAGGGGGCGCTCCCCCGCGGCGGAGCTTGCGTGGGCGGCGGCGGCGGGGACCTCCGCTGGGGGCCGGCGTGGCGGCGGGGGGGGGGGGGGGCGCGCTCCGGCGGCGGGGGACGGAGCCGGGGTCGGGGCGGGGGGTGGGGGGCGGAGCGCGGGGCCGGATCCCGCGGGGCGGAGGGGAAGGGGGCCTCCGGCGGCGGGGGACGGAGTGGGGGCCCGGCGCGGCGGGAGGGCGGGGGCCTCCGGCGGCCGGGGGGGCGGGGGCGCTCCGACGGCGGGGGACGGAGCCGTGGGCCGGGGCGGAGGGGTGGGGACGGAGCGCGGGGCCGGATCCCGCGGGGCGGAGGGGGAGGGGGCTCCGGCGGCGGGGGACGGAGCGGAGCCGCGGGGGCCTCCGGCGGAGAGCTCGGGCCGGATCCCGCGGGGGGGGGGGGGGCGCGGAGGGGGAGGGGGCGGCGGCTACATTTGGGTCCGGGAGTGGGAGCAACGGGGGGAATGGAAAACCCTAAAAATCATATATATATATATATAAGGGTTATTCGGGCCCACATATCAGCGGGTCTGGCGGGTTTGCGGATTCGGGTATCAATTTTTCAAACCCGTTAGAAAATATCCGTTGGGTTTAGAGTTGTACCCGCGCCCGTACCCGCGGGCACAGAGTCAGACCCGTATCCGCGCCCAACGGGTTTGGTATCCGCGAGTACGCGGATATTTCGTACCCGTTGCCATCCCTACCCCCAACTAGCGCCGCCACACCACTGCCCTGAGCGCGAATGTGTGGCTGCGGAGGAAGCTGTGGGGATGCAAGGCCACTGCGCCGTTGGTGCCGTCGGGCCACCGCACCGCTGGTAGACATCGCCGTCAGGCCGCAGTGCCGTGGGGCTCCGTCCCTCCCGCCCTCCCTCGCCAGCCCTCTCCTCTGCATCGTCGGGTCGGCCGGCCCCTTCCTCCCCCGGCGCCGCCTCTGCCGCTGCCTTGAGCGCAAGGACGCAGCTAGGGAGTGGACTCTTGGGGCTGCTAGCCGCCACGCCGCTGAAGAGGAGGTGCTACTTGGGACGCACTCTGCCACACCAGGCCCGCCTGCGGGACTTGCTCCTCTGCTCCCTCTCTGTTCTTTCCTGAAGGGAAGAAATGAGGATAAAGGTGGGGACATCCAGCTACGTGCACCCGAGATTGCTGCTGTTTTTCTTTTTTTTCTGATGTCACCCTGCCATTTGTCGCCGCTCCACTGTCGACACTCCTGAGAACGAGGTTGTTGGTGCACGCCCTCACAGGCTACAGCATCAACACTCGTGGTCAAGCCATCATCGCCGGTGTCGCCACCTTTTCACGTGGTGGCGCCAACCGCTGCCGGTACTCGTCAAGCTGGCACTCGATCCGAGTCCGCGCCTACTGCCGTTTTCACGCGGACACCACCGCCGATGTTGCCGAAGGAAGACGCCCGAGCGCTTTTCAACTGCCTCGTGTGCCATCCTATCCGCCGCTCACCATCCTGCTGCTGTCATTGTTGAGAAGCTGATGATTTTGTATACTCTCATGCCTCTGTTGACACTTCAGACCTGCGCCCTCCTCCACGGCTTCGACCACGTCCACCTCGACCTCGGCTACTTCGGCACTAAAGGGCTATCATCTGCATGAGCTACTCTAGTCGAAGCATTCGCACCGGCGTTCGACTGCGGGGGTATGACTCCATTGTTCTCCAGTCTGTCCGTTCGTGTTGCTACCGCTACGACTGCGGGGGATGTTAGAGTATATTTGGTAGGTTAGTATATGTAATCCCGGACTGCCATATGTATCGGGGAGGTGCCTTACCCCCCAAGTCTTTTACTCTATGCATACCGCCTAAGGGGCTCAATGCAATACATTCCATGCATTATACCTAACCTTACAAAAATTACTAAATCCAACGTTATCTAACTGCAACTCCTTGGCCTTGAAGATTCAAGAGAAGTTGTTTACAGCACCCTTGATGCTTGGGTTGCCTTTGAGCGGGATTTTCCTCTGGCTTCACTAAAGCAAACCCTTTCAGCTCTTGAAAAGGCGGAACAGTGGCATAGAATTGTCCAGGTACTGTATCTTCTAAGTTACTTTGAACTGTTTTTGTCTTCTATGCATTCTTAAGTAAATTTCGTCTGACTACATCCTCAGGTGATAAAATGGATGCTAAGCAAAGGGCAACGAAACACATTGGGAACATATGAGCAATTAGTGTGTCGTGCACTTGAGAACGATAATAGAGCTGAAGAAGCACATGAAAATCTGGCAGAAGAAAATAGTCCATGACCTGCGTTCAGTTCCTTGGCGTTTCTGTCATCTTATGCTGGCAATCTATTACAGAAATAATAAGCTAGAAAGGCTCGTGAAGGTTTGAACCTGAACTACTCTGTCAGTTCTGCTCCAGTTTAGATTATGCTTCACGTATTTTCATGTGATAACAAAACTTATATGAATGGATTGCCTTGCTTTTTCTTTAGCTCTTCAAAGAACTAGAAGCATGTGGTCGTAAACCTCCAAGCAAAGATATTAGACGGAAAGTTGAAGATGCATATGAAATGCTTGGACTACTAGAAGAAAAGGAAGCATTGCTTTAAAAATGCAAGGATTTATACAGCAAGCCTTCTCGGGGTGATCGAAAAAAGGACTGAGATGAATAAGACAGGCGGTTAGTTTCCATCTCCGATCCTAACAATGCACGTTGCTTGTCTCTTGACAGTTTCTGTTTCTAAAGAAACTTTTCGATTGCTTTTATTTTTGTCTGATTGCAGGAAGCTGCAGCAGCACTCGCACCATGGGGACTTCGCCGGCTGCACGTCGCCCACAGGATTGCTTGATTCCAGGGACCCCTTTGATCTGCAGCAGCCGCAGATAGGTGAGTAGTAACGGTTCTCTTTTCTACATGCATGTATTCTTGCCGCATTTCTGTTGCAGATTGCAGGTGTTTTGACATGTTGGTTTTGCAGTTGTTAGGACCAAGGATGATGTACCGGAACATTGCTAATCACGAGGCATTTCTGAGGAGGAAGCTTGAAGAGCAGCAGAAGGCGGCCGAGCTACAGCAAGCTATTGAGCTGGAGGGACGCTAGTTCATGGGGCTTCAGCTCCTTGACCTCAGGAGCAGTGGTCACCATCTTGCCTCCCCCATGCCTCTAGGGCAAGCTGATGGCAAAGGCAGCATCAATAGGAATGGCAATGCCGTCCATTTGGAGGATGTCACTATCCGAGGTCATCTTCTTGACCCTGATAAGTTCCTGGCTCTTTTGCATTGGTGAGGTGCTTGCAGGTTGTGACTTTGAATCCATGGTTTCTGGCTGTAGATAACAAGCTGAAGAGTACTGGGCTTGCCATGAGTGCGCCTGCAGCTTCTGCTATCTCTGCAACTGATGCAGAAGGCAAGCACGAGGAGCAGCAGGAAGAGGATGGTGATGCCAGTCCCAAGCAGACGGTCAACCTTGGGGAAGAGGAGAAAAGGGAATCTGCTCCTGTGACAGCAACACAAAATGTTGCTTGTGGCTTCCAAGAAAGGTAATATTGTTGTTGTGGAGTAAAATATTTACCAAATGGCTAAGGTCACAAGCGATTTCTTTTATGGGGATGGAGTGGGAAAAGGGCAGCATAGAGAAACAAGGCAAACCTGCATTAACTTTTCCTTTCTTTGGGCATGTTTGGCTGGTTGAAATTTGTAGTCCTACTCCTGCCACACTTTTCCCACTTCTGTCATTAACTCTAAATTTGTCATGTCCAACAACTTGTTGCAACTACTTATGCATGGTTATAGTTTGGCAAAGAGGTGACAACTAATCAAGCATTCTTTTTGTCTGTATGCTCTATTTATTCTCTGGCTTAAAGCCAATGCACCTCTAAAAGAAATTGTTAAAGGATGTGAGGTGGATAGGCTGTTAGGATGGCTGGTGATAGGTTCTCTTGATTGGAAGTAACAAAAGGGGAAAAGAAAAGCCATGGAACAGGGTAGGGGAAAGGAGAAAAGAAACTAATGACCTCAACTAATGGCTATCGTTAAGCAATATCTCTGTTCCCTTTCTTTTGGGTTTGGTCTTGATCTTTCCAGGATTTTGTTTGAATTGTAGTGACGTGGTGGACCACATTTTGCCTGAGAGCCCCTTTGCATTTCCCACCAAGGCCTCTACTGATACTAATACAATAGCTCAAAATGGAAACATCAACAACGGCAGCCCTCATCATGTGGCTTCATCCCTCTTCCCACCTACATCCACCCTTGAGCTTCCCCCATACAAGTCCTGCTTCTTTCAGGTGCCCAGGTAAAAATTCAGTAACTTAATCTTTCATAGATAGTATTTACTAAACTACCAAACTTAAAAACTCTTGTTCATAAGTGTTGGTAGTTTCCGCTTGTGTAACCTACTAAGTATTTCGTTTTGGTAAGAAAGATTTGTATACCTCTGTATACCGCTTGTGTCTCCTTTCCTCTAATCTGGGAGTAAGTATCAGCAGCCCTGTCTTTCTTTATGAGAGTGCTGTAGGCCTGGAACAATCAGCTGCTCAATCCTGACGCATATAAAACTAGCTTCCGGCCCCTCCTGATGGTTGTTCTAATTGTATTTTTATGTGTTGTCTGCAGGGACCATCATGACCCCTTCAAGTGGAGGAAAGGGGTAGAAAGCTTTAACAAATACTAGGTGTATCTTCAGGGAGAGAACAACAACACAAAAAAAAATTAAAGAAACAAGTCTAGGTTGTTTTAGCTCTAGGTAAATAATAGTCGTTTAGTAGCTCCTGCCGCTATCAAGAACAAATATCAAAAGGTCCATCTCGTATGCTCGTTTGTAGAATTTTAGTATGGACTCAGAATGATACAGGTGATTAAACCATAGATGGTGTAGTAGTAACTAGTCCTGGCACGTTGTAGTGAACTGACATGGCTGCATACAGATATGCATCCAAAGAAATCATAGGGTAGAGGTAAAGGAGTGGACAAAAGCCAGACAGAGATGGTGTCGCAGCTGCAGAAGGAAAAGAGGGGTGCTGCTCGGGACCAGAGAACTCACGGGTGCAGATGAGCATCACCTCATGAGCAATTCAGAGACCCGTCATCTGTGTCCTATTTTGCCCATTGTTGTTGTCATGTATTCTTGCAGCACTCCTTGGGTCCTGTGCATCTCTTTTCAAACTTGCGGTAGATCGAGCAGGAGGAGAGGTAGCAGACAAAGAAATGGAAAAGTAATTACTAGTCATATTTATCTCGGCTCATGCATGCTTTTTATATTGTGGTCGTTATATTCTGAAGGGGTTTGGTTTGCTCTAGATTCAGCATCTAATCCATGGATGCAAAAACAAAAGAGTACTTGATTTGTTTGAGGGAGCGACGTGTTTCATTATCATACAACTAGTCATTATTACGCCAAACGTGCAAATTAATGCAGAGCGAGACGAATAAGAAAAACGTGCAAAATTCATGCGCAAGTTCAGTTTCGGTCCAATATAATCCAATCCGTCTGCAGGTACAGCTAGCGTAAAGCACTCAATGCAAGATAGATTCATTCGGTCTTCATTCGGTCAGGTGTGGCTTCGCCTTCGTGCATGTATGGTCTCGTTGATCAATCACACGGTATCCGTGCTCTGCTCACCAAATTTAATAATAATATATATTTTTTTGCAGGTGGTCGGTTGGAGTTCGAGTCGTACTCCAACTTTTTTTAAAAAGGTACGAGTCCGACTCCAAGTATCAATGCAACTAACCACGAAATTACTGTATGGGCTCAGGTGGGATATTATCTATCCACACTATGGCCCATGGGCCCCTCTTACCATAAGAATTTATTATATACATAGCGGCATTTTTTTTTTTGCATTCTTCCTTCAGATAAAGTCATCACGCTTGTCTCAAAACCAAATGAAATGCTATCACCTTTTGGCCCTACACGTGCTCTGTTTCTGTTTAGCTCTTCATCGTGCAGAGGAACATCATCTATGAGCACAAGCAGGATATATAGTTTATTTCATCATATCCATGGTGGTGTATTGTCGATCTTGTAGCCGGCCGGGTTTGACGATCGAGGAGCTTGGCTTGACGTAGACCCCAATGGCATCAAGAAGCCATCCGGAGCGTCCCCAGAAGCCGACGATGCCGGCGCCGTCCGCAACCGGCAGAGAGAATAATGGCGTTCCCGCCGCCGCCGTGTTGCCGTACGGCCCGTACGTCCTGCCGGTGCTGCTGCGGAACGTCAGCGAGGTGATGACAAGATCGGGGACGCCTCCGAAACGCCCGATCGTGCCCTCCACTGCAGTGACATGCTCGCCGGCAGACAGCTTGATCTGCATGCAAGAGCACAAGCAAGTCACTGTGATAGGATATATAGCATTTCCTTGTGGGAGATCGAGCAAGTTGATTACTATACCGTGGAACGATGTAACTCGGCGGATTGGTGGCGGCCCCACGGACCCGCCGTTCGGATTCGGTTGGCTGCTGCTTCATCTCCGGCGAGGGAGTACTCGCAGGCCAAGGAGTGGATGCCACTGATGGAGTGGTGCAAGATGATGCTACGGAGGCGAGGAGCGACGGGGCCGCGCATGTAGAACGGCTGCCCGCCGGATCCACCCCATGGCCCAACGCTGATCACGCCACCAGGCCAAGTATGGTTTGTGTGGGCCTTGGGGTTATTAGCAGTGCTAGTATTATCTCGGCCTTGGACAACCGATGGCGACACTGGATGCTTCGGCTGCTTAGTATTAGCTGCCGAGCTTTCATCACGAATGCTGCGGCTCGCCGGAAAGGGCACCCACACCACCTGCTCTACCCTGCTTCCATCCCTGCCTCTGCCTCGCCGCCCTCCAGATCCCCAAATATTCCTGTTAGAATCCCAAAGCTCCTGAAACAAATTAACAAATCATGGAAACAAAATCAGCTTATTATTTCTCCATATTCCGAAAATTAAACGTCAATTAATTAACTGGTATGAAGAAAAGAAGCAGGGAATTAAGCAGAGAGCACAGCTGATGGACGATGAGCAACAAGCAGCAGTTACCTTGGCGAGGTAGGCGAGGGCCCTCGGATGCTGAAGCTGACGCCGCCGCTGTCCGGCCTCCTCTCGAGCGCACGCCCGAGCTGGATGCCGATGAGGAGAGCACCGGTGTACATGAAGAGGGGCACCACGACGATGAGCAGCACGGCAGCCCCGGAGAGCTTGAGCTTTGCCATTTCCAATTCTCCTCTCTTCTCTTCTCTTGGATCGATATGATCGAGCTGGATGCTGGCAGAAGCAACCTGCATATATATCTATACTTGGCGTATGGATTGTATCGATTAATTCACTTTAATTGTCATTATCGCCTCTTGTCTGTCAATCAGCTGCCGGCCGGTGCAAAAACGCTGATGGGGACATCCAAGGAAAGGAAACAAGACCAAGGTTAGAACGGCTACGAATACTTTACCTTGGATTTAGCACTCAGTAAACTCGCCCAACGGCGAAAAATGGGTTCACAAATTAGGCATTACGCCTCATTGTCTTCTACTAGGACTTCATTACATGGTTGGACAAGGCAAAAAGTAGTCTAGTCTAGAACATCCATTTGGCAAAAAACCATCACTTTGGCGATCTTGGCTGTGCATTTTTTTTCAGAGGGGGGAACACCACCTTTTATTAAACTTCTAGGAGTACAGAATTACAAATGCCTTCAGGTGGTGAAAGAAACCACACTTGTCTACCTAACTCACAATAAACAAACCTTCTAGCTAACAGGTGAGCATCTCCATTGGAAGCTCTTCCTTCACGATCTCCTGGACAATGTGCCCATATGTTCCCTTGCCTTCGCCTCTGATACTCCTCACAACATTGATGTTGTCACTTGCCAGCCTGAGCCTCCTGATCGCGAGATCGCTTGCAAGGGCAAGCCCCTCCCTGCAAGCAATCGCTTCCATCGTTTCCGGGTCAGTAATGCCCTGGGTTACCAGCACCGAAGCTCCACCATCCTTTGCTACAGCCGCGCCCTGTATTCTTTGAAATTGCCGCATCCACATTAATCTTAGGATTGTGTCCGCTGGAGGAGGGATCCACCTGGGCACTCGTTGTTTTTTCAATTACGCAGCATAACTCACACACTCACAGTGCATGCACACTCACCGCTACGAACATATGTATG
This sequence comes from Panicum hallii, assembly GCF_002211085.1. Taxonomy (NCBI): domain Eukaryota; kingdom Viridiplantae; phylum Streptophyta; class Magnoliopsida; order Poales; family Poaceae; genus Panicum; species Panicum hallii. The sequence continues at coordinate 935,511 of NC_038049.1, read as the reverse complement.
CAAATTCTACTCTATCAGCATCTTTGAAGACTGAGCCGACGAATCTCTGAGATTGATGAAGTACTACAAGCGCCTCGTTGGCGACGGGAATGTTGCCTACCACTGAAAGCATAAAATTATTAAATTTTAAAAAATTCACTTTCACAAAAAATTAAATTCAGAATTTAAGATGCTACTGAGACTGCCACTAGGCTACAGCGCTTTCGCTCTACTTTGATCTGAGATGTGCGACAATGTGTGTGCGATGAACATATGGGCTCGGCTTGGACATATCTGTATCTACTCTACGGCCCATCGGCCTACCTGCTGCCTTCGTGAAAGGAACTTGGGAGCCCAGCCCACATCCGCCGCCCATCGCGTCTCTGCCTTGGCCTGCGCCGCTGCTCCCAGACGTGCCCCCAAGGCTTTCCGCCGCTGCCATGCTCGGGCATCTCCGGCGATCCCTCCGCGCTTTTCACCGCCTACCCGCCACCGGCCACGCAGCCTGCGATCCCGTCCCTCTCCACCGGTGAGTTTGCCCAGTCCCCTACCATTATTCTGTAACCCCACCTTTTTTCCCCTTCCTTCAAATCGCCATACCTGTCTCCCAGCAAATCAGTACTGCTACCACTTACCTAGCCGTAGCAGCGGGGTCCAAAGGCCAGTTAACTTCTAATTGGCAAAAGATTGTTGCTTCATGCCGAGGTTGCGCAGCTGTGCCGGACCGCGCTTTGGTTCTGTTTACCTCTTCTTTCACACTACGATACGTCGATACCCCATCTTATTCCCCCGGATGTTGTCAAGTGCTGAATGGATGCCAATGTGACAGTATAGGAGACCGTTGAAACTTCTCCTTTTCTTTATTCTCTCACTCATTCTTGTTTGGAATTTGGGCACTCCTCCAAGTTCTGTAATTCTGGTCCAGCCTAAATGCAACAATTAACTACTTACAACTAATACTACATTTTCAAGTACTAGTTTGTGCACTGATGCCACTGTAGGGGGTTCATACTGTACATTTTTCAAGTAGTTTTTATCCGATGGCAAGTGTCTATATCGATGATGCTTGAAATTGCATTTCTAAATATTTGATTGCCGAACTATAAATTGCAAGTATTAACTTTTGCATTACCCTTTACTAGCTTCGTAGTTAATGATTCCTTAACGAGACAGTGTTTCATAAACTTTTCCCTTTTATTTACACTGTGCAGGTTCTGGAGTTCGCATATAGTGGTACACACCTCTGCATCTTAACAAAGAATTTGATTTTCCTTAATTCTGTTTAGTCCAGTGTTCTTAAGGTGTCGCCTAGGCGACAAGGTGTACCCATGGCCCCACAGGATGCCTTTTCGCCTTAAGAACCATGGTTTAGTCCTAAACTATTTGTGCCTCTTGCTCATCTGTTTAGCCTGTATCTGGTTGGTGTAACAAGCATGCTACTAGAGATTTCTCTACTTCCGAAAAAGTTACCAGAGGTCGAGTATATCAGCAAGAGGAGTTAGAACCAACTACACCTGCGAAGGTACCCACAACCACAACAATATCACTCCTTTTGGTTTGTATCGAGATATATCTGTATATCTTGTAATTATTTTGTTTGCCAGTCTTTCCTTCTTGTTGTTCACTATTCAGAGATCCTATATTATTTTTATGTGCTCAGCATGTCAAACAACCTAGTAGATATTCAAACCAGGAAAATTCTTCAGTGTTTCTGCTTGGATGCACTGATTCCATAGAATAGTTTATTGCACATTTCCAGGTTGCTTCGATATGACCATTTATGATTCTTGAGGTTGATAGATTATGTTTAGCTTCAAAACTGTGGCATTATATGAGATGTGGATTACGGAATTTTTCTTTCTTACACAGGATACTGATATAATAATTGATTGCATAAAAAAGAGCACAAGGGAATTGGAACAAGGGCCCATTGGAAAAAAATTGTCTTCGGCGGAGAAAAGACAATTTCTTGTCGATACTGTATGTACAGATAGTATTCATATCGTTTGTTTACCTTGTAGGGGTATATCATATTATGTTTCAAATTCAAATGATGTCGATACACGCACTAATAATGTGTCTACAAAAACATTTTGAAAATTATAAACTGACAATGAAAGATACATTGACAAGAATATTTAGCATGCATGTAATTCTATTTTTTTTATTTACCAGATTCCAATTGTATGGTACATTTTATAGACAGTTTTCTTTCACCTCCAGGATAATAGATAGTTGTTAGTTCACATCTGCCATGATTTTCTTGATTTTGGTACAAGAAGATATAGCAGCTAATTCGTTATATGATGAGTTGTTCTCCTAGGAATGTAGATTATGCTAGCACATGTTGGCTCTTCTTTGAATGACTAATAGGATTGTATCCTCCATGTATAAAAATGGTCAAAGCAGTGTGTTAATTATTTGGCATTGACCTGGTGCACATATTATAACCTTCATTCTTGTTCAGCATGGATAAAATTACACCACTTGTGCCTATTCAAATTTTTCAAGAAGATTTTTTTTTTGTTGCAGTCATTTAGCTGCTATTGCCCAGTGCAACAAAATTAATAAATACAACGTTATCGAACTGCAGCTCCTTGGTCTTGAAGATTCAAGAGAAGTTGTTTACGGCACGCTTGATGCTTGGGTTGCCTTTGAGCAGGATTTTCCTCTTCCTTCACTAAGGCAAGCACTTTCAGCTCTTGAAAAGGAGGAACAGTGGCATAGAATTGTCCAGGTACTGTATCTTCTAAGTTACTTTCAACTGTTTTTGTCTTCTACGCATTCTGAAGTAAATTTCCTCTGACTACGTACTCAGGTGATAAAATGGATACTAAGCAAAGGGCAAGGCAACACAATGGGAACATATGAGCAATTAGTGCGTGCACTTGAGAAGGATAATAGAGCTGAGGAAGCACATGAAATCTGGCAGAAGAAAATAGCCCATGACCTGCATTCAGTTCCTTGGCGTTTCTGTCATCTTATGCTGGCAATCTATTACAGAAATAATAGGCTAGAAAGGCTCGTGAAGGTTTAGCCTGAACTCTGTCACTTCTGATTCAGTTTAGATTATGCTTCACATATTTTCATGTGACAACGCAACTTATATGAATGAATCGCCATGCCTTTTCTTTAGCTCTTCAAAGAACTAGAAGCATGTGGTCATAAACGTCCAAGAAAAGATATTATACGGAAAGTTGAAGATGCATATGAAATGCTTGGACTACTAGAAGAAAAGAATGCGTTGCTTGAAAAATACAAGGATTTATACAACAAGCCATATCGGGGTGATCGAAAGAAAGGCTCCAAATCCAAAAGGACTGAGATGAATAAGACAAGCGGTTAGTTTCCATTCCTCATGTGAAATTCCCATTTGCTTCACATGCAGAACTTAGATCTTTTTAGGAGGATATGTGACGAGTGTTATTTAATCTTTAGAGTATTCCCCTGAGCTGCATGAACTCAATTTATTTGCTAGGGCACTATAAATCACAACAATATTATTCTGTTCTCAGCGGATGGCAGCAAGATGGAAACATCTGAAAATCTTCAAGATCACTGTTGCCGTTTAGATGAGGAATCTGCTGCCACCATTAAGTCATGACATGAGGTGATGTGAGGTATGCAGTCAATGAGTTTTAATTTACAGTTATGTTTTTAGAAGTGCTGCTCAGACATTATATCCCCCTTTTTTCTGTTCTGCTTCCAGATTCATTACTGATCCACCGACGAGGCTATAAGATGAGGCAAAAACTGGATGCTGCCAGCATTAGTTATCTTATTATATGCTCTCAGTACATGTCTAGCTGATGCAGACAGTAGTGGGTGTCCCTTAATTTGGGACATGCCATCTCTCTTTTTTTTTCCTGATGCTGTTGATAGTTTGCAATATTCTGAATTTTATTTTGGTAAACCTGCTTGGGCGAAACATACCATCCCCGCTGACATCAACGGTTACTCTTGGTGTTGTCTAGCCATGGGCCATGGTACAAGGGCATTTGTATTTGCTGAGAAACTGAAAATTTGGGGTTGTTACTAAATAATGAGTACAGGCGCATCCCGTTCTTTTTGGCATGTTCTAGCTGTCTGACTAAGGATGACAGAATCGCCATTATCTCTTATGCACCTGCTGTATAACTTCAATGTTGATTGCTGGCAAAATGGCGTATACATGCACCCATTCCGTACAATCCGCACAGGGAGTTGAAATTTATTTTTCATGTTAAGCGTTGCTGAAACTCTGAAGGTTAAAGAAAAGCATTCCTGTTTCAGAGGAGAACCTGGATAGCTATGATAACAGGTGAAGTGGTAAGCTAAAGCAGGTGGCCATATCTTTGCTTTCACGATGCTATGCCTTCCTTTTTCCCACCGTGTGAGGAAGCAGGCCATCAGAAATCACGGAAACATACAGCGGAAACTTTGAAGCTTGCATTTTTGTTGGGCCCAAGCCAACCTGAAGATCTTTGGATATGGTTATGGGGCTTTTGTCTCAAAGGAAGGCTCTTGATGTACGGCCACCTCTAGTTTTGGCTTTTGACCCTGAGGGTAAAAGGGAAGAAAAGAAAAGAAAAGAAAAGAGAGGAAATGATGATGGAACCCTAGTTGTGGTGCATAGTGCCAGGAGTTGAAGTGGTTTGCAGGCTCTGTTGATCAGCATACATGTCTACCCATATTGTTCCCAGCAAGCATGTGCCTTTAGCCCGCTACTCCTTTCTTTGTGAATTTGGTGCTAAAAGATGTGCATAATGGAAAGCTAAAGTCAGTAACCGGAAGGCGCATTCTCGCGCTGCATAATGGAGGAGGGCCCGCGAATTCGATTCCTATATAAAGTGATTTTTTTTGTTTCTGAAGAGTTTGCAGCGAACATGATGGTCGATTTCCTGATGGTTGAGTGTATCAACCCCAGGCCAGTGTCTGATCTCGGATGTTTGCTTTGCAGTAGCTTAAACTGTGTCCTTTCCTTTCTTTTTCTTACTGAAATTGTTATTGAAAGTTGATTCAGTTCCTTTTTGTATTTGTTGCATTGCTGCAACAGTTTTGGGTGTTCGGAGACAACAGTACAAGTATCGCGGGCGGGCGGCCGAGCGCGCTACGGCTCCACGGGCCGCGTGCAGAGCTCGACTCGTGGCCGCTCCGCCGCCGGCCCGCGCTGGGAAGATCCGCCACCGCGCAGGGGAGCTCCGCCGGCCCGCTCGTGGCCGCGGCGCCGCCGGTCTGCGTAGGGGAGTGCCGCCGGCCCGCTCACGGTCGCTCCGCCGTCGGCGCGTGGTGGAGCTGTCACCGCCGGTGGTCGAAGCTCGCTGTATTCTCGCGTTTCCAACAAGCCAGCCCCGAGCTTCATTTTGGCTTGCTGGAGCCTGGCTTAGAGGCCCCATGATCTTGATTGATATCAAGACACGAGTGCAAGAAAGAAGCCAGGATCCCAGGCCCATCTTTTTTTACTCTAGTACTAGTATATATGCGTTAGTGCGATCTTGCGTCGTGCTGTGCGACTGTGGGCAATACGTACTAGCTTTCGTTCGTTCTTTATTATTTTAGAAAGATAAGAGAAAGATGTCTGATTCATATCAAGAAAAATAATTGGAGGTACAGAACAAAATGACATGAACAAATAAAATTATATCAAATTACATCGAAGAGTTTTCTAGTTTTCTTATCCATTCGATTGTTCATCATCCACCTTGGAAAATGCACTGGAACCTGCACACGCTATCGCCGCATAGGGTTTGAAGACCGCAAAAATCACTCACTGCTTGCAACAAGATCTAACAATCACTGAAAAAACATCGGCTGGGGAACATCCTAAACAATACAGGCTTGCAATCCTTCACCACGAAAATAGAGGGTCGAAGAAACCGAATCTTGTCGCAGAACAAATCGAAAGAAAAAATCAAAAAAGACAGCCAACTACGCCTCCTGATTGACACACCAACTGCAAATATCTGGATGTAACGGATAACCTTCGGATCTTGCGGAAACCAACTCTCACTCGTTCTTCTTCGATGCCGATCGGACAGTATCGATATCGTTGAAAAATAAAATATAAAGGAAAACTAAAAGAAGACTGGATCTATGAAAAAGCATAGATCCTCGCTCCTCCGCGTACCGGCGAGACCACCGACGGGACTGAGCAGGGACCAGGGGCGGCCTGGCGGCTGCGGCTGCTGCGGCGCGAGAAAACCTTTCCCCAGCCCGCGCTTGTCACGTTATCTCAGGCGGTGCTACGGGGATGGAGACGGACGGGAGGCAGTCAGGCGACTACTAGCTTCCGTTCTGATGCATGCGACACCTATGAGGAGATTTGGTTCCAAGATGAAACGATGCAAATGGCTGACAGTCCGATCTGATTCACTTCACCCGCTGGCTGGCAGTGCTAGCTGACACGTGCGCGATGAGGGCAGGATGTTGGTTAATTTGTCACAAGAATGGCCGGGCATGCCATCCGGATCGGCAGCAACCAACCAGTCTATATATAATACTGGATTGCTGCTGTCGTGAACTGTGTAATGTGTCAAGTGCGAGTAGGATGTCACACTTGTGTCTGATGCAACAGAGAGTAGAGCGCCTGACAGACAGACTCTGGCAAGTGCGTTGAGAAGCTGACGTGGTAAGAACTTTGGAACTCTTGTTTTGCTTCAGGCATTTGATTGCACGGACTACGGGATTTATTTATTTTAAACCCCGTCACATCGGATGTTTGATGCTAATTAGAAGTATTAAACATAGACTAATAATAAAATAAATTCTATGATCCCTAAGCTTATTCACGAGACGGATCTATTAAACCTAATTAGTCCGTGATTAGCCTATGTGATGCTACAGTAAACATGTGCTAATTATGAAGTAATTAGGCTTAATAAATTCATCTCTTGAATAAGTCCATAGACTTATGTAGCTATTATATTTAGTCTTTCTAATTGGTACCGAAATATTCGATGTGACAGGGTTTAAAATAAGCCCTAGGGAACCAAACACCCCCTAAATTTTAGTCCCTGTCACATTGAACGTTTGTTCCTAATTAAAATATTCGAGATGAATCTATTAAGTGTAATTAGTCCATGATTTACAATGCGGTGCTACAGTAAACATGTACTAATGATGGATTAATTAGGTTTAATAGATTCGTATCGTGAATTAGCGTCTATATGTGTAATCAGTTTTATAATTACTTCATGTTAATCCTTCTAATTAGTATTCGAAGATTTGATGAGATAAGAAATCAAACTTTAGTCATGTAACCAAACATCCTTCAATTTGTTCGGAAAAAAAGAAGCTGACGTGGTTGATGATATGCGTGCAGATGGAGGATGGTGTTTCTACTCAGATTTATTTTAGTGTACTGTAGTAGTGCTAGTGCTAGCTTCCAGGTAGACTAAATTGAATTTATCGAAGTATAAGTGAATTGTCCCCTCTCTCTATCAATTTAAGCTTTTAGGTTAAATTGGTGGTGCATGCAACTCAATATGGTATCAAAGCCAGATGTTTCGAGTTCGAATACTGGTGGACACGATTAAATAAAATAATTGCAGCCTACTTCTAATTTTCACGTTTGAGATAACGAGGGAGCCTGCAGATGAGAGGAATGTTGAAGTATAAGTGAATGCTCGCTTTTTCCTATCTTTTCGGTTGAATTGGTTGGTGCATTGCAACTCAATAAAATCTTTTCTTTTCCCTCCTGACTAACGACGAGAGCAGCTTAAACCTTTGGCGGGGTAGCTGGCGCTGCACAGTAGTAAGTACTAAGGCTGACTCCAGCGGCGTCTGCTAAACGATCCGGTTCTCTATTAACGGAGGATACTGTAGCACCGTATCACTCCAGCGGTATTCTCCAACGCGTGCTGTAAAATGGAGTCCATCGCCTGCGTCCCGCACAGACGAAGCCAGTACGGGCGTCCTCCATCGCGCTCGTCCAAATCGCATCTCCACGCGCGCGGGCTGCGGGGCGGGGCGGCGCGGGACGGCGGCGCTGCGGGGCGGCGGGGCGGCGCGGGCGGGGCGGGGCGGCGGAGCAGGGGCGCGGGCGGGGCGCGGGCGGGGCGGGGCGGCGGAGCAGGGGCGCAGGGGCTGCGGGCGGGGCGGGGCGGCGGAGCAGGGGCGCGGGCGGGGCGGGGCGGCGGAGCTGCGGCGCAGGGGCTGCGGGCGGGGCGCGGGAGGGGCGGAGCAGGGGCGCGGGCGGGGCGGCGGGGCTGCGGAGCAGAGGCGCGGGACGGCGGCGCTGCGGGGCGCGGGGGCGGCGGGGCGGCCCGGGAGGAGGGAGGAGGGAGGAGGGGCCGGCGCGGCGCGGGAGAAGGCGGAGGAGGGAGGAGGGGCGCGGAGGAGGCGCGGCGCGGGAGGGGCGCGGGAGGCGGGAGGAGGGGCCGGCGCGGGAGGAGGCGCGGGCGGGGCGGCGGGGCTGCGGAGCAGAGGCGCGGGCGGGGCGGCGGCGGGCGCGGAGGAGGGGACGGGCGCGGAGGAGGCGCGGGCGGGGCGCGGCGGCGGGCGCGGAGGAGGGGGCGGGCGCGGAGGAGGGCCGGCGCGGAGGAGGGCCGGCGGGGAGGAGGGGGCCGGCGCGGAGGAGGCGCGGCGCGGGAGGAGGGAGGAGGGGCCGGCGCGGCGCGGGAGGAGGCGGAGGAGGGGGCGGAGCAGGGGCGCGGGCGGGGCGCGGCGGCGGGCGCGGAGGAGGGGGCGGGCGCGGAGGAGGGCCGGCGCGGAGGAGGGGGCCGGCGCGGAGGAGGCGGAGGAGGGGCGGCGCGGGAGGGGCGCGGGATGCGGAGGAGGGCCGGCGCGGGAGGCGGAGGGCGGAGGGGCGGAGGGCGGCTGGTAGTTGGAAAAAATATTGAAAATTGAGATTGTGGGGTATAGAGGATGAAAATAGAGGATGTTGTTGGAGTTAAATTTGGTATAGAGAATGAAATTGATATGGAGGATGGATATAGAGGATGAGATTTAGGGGATATCGTTGGAGATAGCCTAACTAGTAGGTACCCAACACATCCACGGGCGGTAGATGCAGCATGTGAAGACAGCAGTGAGGAAGAGGACCATGAAAAGAAGATGGATCCGATCCGGTTGGTCGAGTACTAGACGGTACCAAAGCAATCAGCCACGGTATAGATTCAAAGTGTGGCCCCGAGATGAATCCGTCCTGTGGTGAGCGATGGCCTGTCTTCTCCATCTGTGCAAAATGGCAAGCTAAAGCTAGGCACCAACCTGCCTGCTCGTAGTAATAAGAAAGCTTCAACGCACACATTACACATTACACATTACAGAGATGGCCATCGTGGTCAGTTTTCCCTCTTTTCAGAGACTGTTACTCCCTTTTTTCCACGTTTCAGTTCAGTTTCCCCGCATCTCCGGTGCTTTCCGTTTCTTCCTGTGGGAAAGGAAAGGAAAGGAAATGAAAGAAACGTGTCAGTGAAAAGAAGAGCAACTACCCCTAAACTTAGCTTGTCCACATCCTTCAGTGACGAATGAGTGAAGACTTGGGCACTGATGTGGCAACTAAGAAATAATCTTGACTCTAATTTTTGTTACAATAGCAAAAACGAAAATTACTTTTCTATACAAACCTGCTCATACTATTTTCACACAAAAATAACTGAGGGAGTAATCAGTAGCAAAACTGAATCTGTATTAACTATTGAGACGTTTAACAAGCAGAGCCACTGTTCTAAATTATCCATTTTTTTGTTACTGAGGAACGAGAGAAATAAAGATAGAAATAAACAAAATTTGAATCAGGACCTCAAGGAGCAGTTTCTGTGTTTTCCCGCACGCAAGCTGGCCCCGCACTTGTTTTCTGTCAAAGACGAAGAGAGATCAGAGAGAAAGACGCGTCCAAAGCAAAACTGCAAAAGCAGGGTTTTTGGGCCATGGAGGGGTCCATTCAGAGTTGAGAGAGAGAGTGTGTTCCTCCGCCCCGCTGCACACTCCAGTCTCTCTCCACTCCACCCCTGCCTGGTGTAGGCGTAGCAGGGCGCGCTTGGTTCCATTGCAGAACGCGCCCCGCCCGAGGAGGAAGAAAGCCGCCTGCTTTCCTTGTTTCCTGTAGCTTAATGCGGAAGTAATTGCATCACCAGCCCCACCACCGAGCTGCAGCAGGTGGCGCTGGGAGCGGAGGCAGAGCAGAGCACCGAGCGGAGGCAGAGCAGGCCACTGCCACTACCATGAAGGGGCACCAGCACCAGCAGCATTCCTCTCCCCTGCTGCTGCCGCCCAATAAGCGCCGCTGCAGCGGCCTGGCCGCCGCCGTGCCGGCGCTCGTCGTCTGCTCCATCCTGCTCCCGCTCGTCTTCCTCCTCGGCCTCCACCGCCCCGGTGTGTACGCTGCCTCCTTAGGGCCTCGGATCTGCGCGCCGTTCTAACCGTGTTGCTCTGTCATTCCTGCAGGCTATGGATCGGAGGAGCGCGCCGCGGTCGTCATCAGCACCGTAAGCTAGCATCTTCTCGCGCTAACTTCACATTCTCCTCTCGAACTGTACTGCATTCTCGGGGTACCAGACTCCATCTTCTGATTGATTTCCTTGATTCCTCCTGTGTAATTAGAAGTTGGCCGGTGTCGGGGCGCGTAACAAGCAGCATCTGGAGAATGGGGGCGCCATGAAGCACAAGCTGCTCAAGGTACTGCTACCATTCAACTATCACTGCCTGATACAGTGCCTACTGCATTCACGCTCAGTCACTGCTCTTCGCTTTCCTATCTTGGCGTAATGGCGCGGCGAAAGCGAGATAACTGCGGCTCCACGCCAAGTTGCGCGAAACGCGGTAAAAATTTATGTCAGCGACAACGAGAATCGAGTTGATTTTTTTTTCTCCCACCTGTTTTCGTGGAAATGAGAAATTGAGCTGCAGATTTAGGGCGTTCACGCGCTAAGCGTGTGCGTCCGTGTTCTGCGGACGTCTGCATCTGCGCGCAGTGACGCTTAACAACCTACCGCCTTTGTCCCCTTTCCGAAGTTGCTATTCTTGTATGTGGCAACCAAAAATTGTTTCTTTCATCATGCCATGCCAAGCCTCCGATAAAAATGTTCTCAAAACTGCTGTTGCTGGCAAGATGCTCTCTTGCTATACCTTCTAGAATTCCATTGTGGGATTCCTCGCCCATTGCTTGGCTTTTTTTCTTTTCTTCTTCAAACAATTGGTGGCTGCACTTTTCTATGTTCTGTGACCACTGACCACCTTTCTGCCAATCCATAGCTGAATTAAAGATGAAGGCGAAATATTCTTACATAGTCTCTGAATTAACACCTGTTAAACATCTTGTAACTAAATACAGACATGTAACCGAACCAAATATAGAAGAGTCATGACCGGCTAAGGATTATAGATTGTCTAGGACTCTTGTTACTAAATTTAGTCTTTCCTAGTTTTATCTCTAGCTGGTCATATCTCCTTCATATATATCTGTAACCGCACCATGTTGCGCATGCATCTAATTAACAAGTAGCCACCGTGATCTCTGAGTTTAGAGGCCGGTATTCCACCCAAGGCTTCAAGTGCGCCTCTGATTTAACAACACCTGCTTTGTGTGGTGTGTCCAACACTGCTGATAAAACTTTGCTCAAATCTGGAAACCGGTGCACAATTAGCTAGTGAGATGAATCACCTCGCCGCATCGTTGTTTCCTGCTTGCCTGCTATACTAAAATTTCGAATATTTCCTTTTCAATCTTGACTAACCTCCTTTCTTTTTAAAATTTGTATGCAGGATGTTTCCAAAAAGAAGACATCTGGATCTAACGGGATCCCGGTTGAGAAATCTACTAGATCCAAATCAAAAGCAAAGCTCAAGGGTACATTCTCTTTAGTTGAGCTAAATAATGACACCTTTGTAAGTAAAGGTAAGCATTTGGAGCGTACAAACAGCAAATCATTGCTCGTAGTTTTGCTTGAAAAACACAATACCAGTATCCATCTTACTGTATCCAGTGGTGTTTCAGGACCTCATATGCTGAAAAGATATCAAAGGAAGGACATGTCCGGGAGATTGAAGGTAACAAACAATCTCTTTATTTACCTGCATTTTTTAGTATTAAAGTAGTCTGCAACTCTGCATTTTTTGGATTTGAATAATAGTGGAGTAGACTCAACGGCTTTGCACACGCAAAAAAAAAAGTGAGCTCAGTTCATGGTATGCGGCTTTTACGTCAAGCCTACTACCACTCAACATTTAAGGCCATATTGATCAGCTATTCCTTAGTTGTGAAATTGGTTTTACATACAATGTTTTATAATGTATATCAATTAGAGGTAAGCATATATTTATTCATCTATAGTTCAAGACTAGTTAGTTCAAATGTTGTCACTACAGCTTTGTAGTTCTTGGTGCAGGATGTGACTCTGTAGTCCTGTGATAACTGCTTTAAATTAAGGCCAGGCATTTTTTTACTAGGGATCCTTCATAACTGCTTTAGTTTTGTACCATAGGAATCTGAAATTGTTTTGCAACAGGATACTGTTGTTAACAGGAAAGAGAACCATGGCCAAGAGACAGTGCATGAGGGGAATCCGAAGTCCTGTGAACATGAATATGGAAGTTACTGCCTCTGGTCTACTGAGCATAGGGAAGTTATGAAAGATGCTATTGTGAAGAGGCTTAAAGATCAACTTTTTATTGCAAGAGCTCATTATCCTAGTATTGCAAAAATAAAGCAGCACGGAAGATTTACTCGTGAACTGAAGCAAAGCATTCAAGAACATGAACGCATGCTGAGTGACACCATCACAGATGCCGATCTGCCACCAGTGTTAGTCTCATCTTATATTTTAAATCTTATATGATCTTTTTTTTTAATAAATTTTTTTGCCTACATTGCTATAGGAATTCATTTACATGGCTTGGTTTCTTATTTCAATTGACATCTGATTTTCTTCAAGCTATGAAGAATGTAGCATAGACCATTATGATGCATGTGACTTAATTTTATAAAATATTGCATTGCAATTTATTTTTATTTATTCTGTCCTTGAATTGTTTCTGAAGGTAATGCCTGCTTGATCTTTTCAGTTTTGCAAAGAAGCTAGAGAAAATGGAGCACACAATTGAGAGAGCCAAGTCTTGTGAAGTAGGATGCTCTAATGTTGAACGGAAACTTAGGCAGCTACTTGATATAACTGAAGATGAAGCTTATTTCCATACAAGACAGAGTGCAATTCTATATCATCTTGGTGTCCAGACTATGCCGAAAACTCATCATTGCTTGAACATGAGATTGACATTAGAATATTTCAAATCTAGATCAATTCGCACTGACCAACTAAATAGGCAGAAGCTTGAAAGTCCTGCCTTCCAGCACTATGTAATATTTTCCAGAAGCATACTTGCAGTTTCAACCACTATTAATTCAACAGTTTTAAATTGCCAGGTATACTGTTATTTTGGAAAAAAAACTGAAAACGTGTTGAGATATCCATCTGATTGCTAACTTATGTAATATAACACATTTCAGGATTCTGGCAGCATTGTTTTCCATTTGTTCACTGATGCGCAAAATTTTTATGCGATGAAGCATTGGTTTGAGAGAAATTCATACTTGGAGGCTACTGTTCATGTAACTAACATTGAGGATCATCTGGAGCTCCCAAAGCATGCAGAGATGCAAAAATTATTGCCTTCGGAGGAATTCCGTGTCACAATTCGTAATTATTCTGAACCTTCCCTGAGGCAGATGAAAACTGAGTACATATCTGTTTTTGGCCATTCACATTTCCTGTTGCCTGACCTTCTTCCGAGTTTGAATAGAGTAGTTGTTCTGGATGATGATTTGATTGTCCAGAAAGACTTGTCATCTCTGTGGAACCTCAATATGGATGGTAAAGTGATTGGTGCTGTCCAGTTTTGTGGAGTTAAATTAGGACAGTTAAGAGCTTATATTTCCGAACATAGTTTCAACTCCGATGCATGTGTGTGGTTGTCTGGTCTGAATGTCATTGAATTGGAAAAATGGAGGGACCTCCGTGTCACCAGTTTGTATGATCAATCACTCCAAAAGGTCAGTAGAACTCACCATTCCCCTTAGTCCTATCCAAAGGATTCACATTAAATTATCAATGCTTGTCTTAAGAAAATTTTGTTTGGTTTTCATGTAGTAGCTCTAGTTCTGTCTTACTTTTTCCAGATAAATTCCTCGTATGCCGCTGAAAAATTTGATGTTCTCATATATGCCACTGATGTTTCAGTGACATTTGGACCTGAATGGAACTATGAAATCTCAGGGGCATAGAGGGAATTACCCTTTTTCATGACCTACAATGTATCTTCTGATGCACTGCCTATGCTTTTCTTACAGTTGCAAAAGGAGAGCCTGACATCAAAGAGACTGAATGCACTCCCTGTTAGTATGCTTGCCTTTCAAGATTTGATATACCCTTTGGAGGACTCATGGGTTCAGTCAGGCCTTGGACATGATTATGGAATTAGTCGAGACCATATAGAAAAGGCTGCTACTCTACACTACAATGGTGTCATGAAACCTTGGCTTGATTTGGGGATACACGATTACAAAAGCTACTGGAGGAAGTACATGACTACAGGAGAGATGTTCATGACGGAATGCAACATTCACTAATTAAGAATCACATGAAATGCACCAACCTTAACATTTTTGGGCATTTGAACCTCTGACCTCATGGACTTGCTTAAACCACAAGGTTATGATGAACAGAAAAACACTCCAGACCTGGAGATGGCCCGAATACAACCCTGTGGAGACAATGCCCAAATTCCAAAAGGAGAATAAACCGAAATGCCTTCTGCGAAAACTTGCAACTGTAAGCGTCTAAGATTTCAGGAGGACACCAGCGTGAAACCTTTGAGTTACATTGCAGAAGTACCAAGATGCGTCGATTCTTTCACCGGTTTGTGCACGGTTGGATGGCCTTTTCATTTGCTGCTTGGAGTTGCAAAATTGCAGTTCCCTTGCTGCTGATATTTTGTATAAAATATTTAATGTTATTCTTTTGCTCATTGTACAAGAGCAATACTAAGGCAAATGCTGACTGCGGCACATCATGTACAGGGAACAGCAAATGTTGCTTGAATTAGCGAGCAGTCGCTTGTAATTCTTTGTCATAAGGCTTGCTATTGTTATTGTGGGATGCTGATATCCCATTGACAGCATAAGGGACGGTTATTTGTTCCACCAAATGGCATTCGTTTTTTTTATTTAGGACCTTTTTATTGTACAAATCTCATTTGCTTCTCTTTTTTAGATAAAGGAATAAATCAATATTCCTGCCTCTACATCACAGTGCAATATATCCAGCCATTATTACAAAATGTGAGTGAAGGAATGAGAATTCAGATGGTTGTTTAGGGCCTGCAACCAAGCACAGCAAACGAAAAAGGAAACAGTAGTATTTGATATTTGCATAACTGCCATCTTATTTTCTTGGTAGCTATGCCTGGAACATATAGCGGCACAGCTCAGAACGTTAGGGTCCTCAAAACATTCTGTGAAAATATACAGGATATATTTTCAAGGTCTGAACATTCAGTTTGGTTCATCATTCACCCTTGATATGCAGCTAAAGGGTAACTCTTATATGATCCAGGCATTCTATCAGGACCACATTGCTATCTCGAACTATAGTCTCAGATGACGGGTATGTAAATAGTGTCTGTTCTACAACCTAGAGAATACACAACGAAGCATCAGGTAACAGAGGAGAAACTTTAGTTCCTTTGGTGTCACAAGCCATGAAGCTTGGGACCATGAGAGTGATGGACTTCCAGAGGACACCTACAGTGCTTCTGCAACTCCAGGTACCTCTCCATATCAAACTTCTGTGCAGCGCAAAGCTTTCTCTGCCTCGACAAAAACAGTCTCTCCATAAAGTCCTGATACGTCGGGTCTCTTGAGGTGATGAGGAAATAGGCGTAGCCAACAAGCAGGCCGGAAGCAGTGGTGAAGAAGGCGATCGGTTCCATCACATCCCATGAGAATTCCCAGAACGTGAGACGGAAAAAGAGCCCGACTTGGCACATGAAGAACCCTAAGCCAGACCACAGGATACGCCGCACTTGCTTGTGCGCTAGCTTGTCGATCTCTTCCTTCTTTTCCTGGAGCTGCTTGAACTCCTCTTTTCTCGGGTCATTCTCAGGTTCGAGCGCGAGTGGCACAGCTCTTCTAACCAGGTCCACCACCTAAAAAGGTCAATAACCAAACAATACAAGCTTCAGTCAGAAAATTACACCATGACTCCTTCTGCCCGTCTTGACACATTAAGTAAGGAAAACCATTGACTCTTCCTAAATAGGCTGATATACATTATTTTCACTGCCAAGGATAGCGAGGTTGTTGCTTTATTACAGGCCGCCAGCTGAAAGCAACAGGAAACTCACACTGGTGATGCAATCCTTGTTGGATAAAATTTTAGCCTTCATTGATGTGGTGTCTACACTCAAAGAATAAAGCAACACCTTTATCTCAGGTGGATGCTTAGATGCCTTAAGTGTGGTGGACGACAATAACAAGATTCCACTTTTCCTCCAAAGAGCATTATTTGGTCTTTGTTCTGACCAGGTTAGGTGAGGAACAAACAACGGTTGAGGAGGACTGGAGCCTACACAATTGAACGTATAACCATCCTACATTGAATCTTCACATTACTGTAGTTACATGTAAATGTTGATCCTATGGTAGTTCAGCTAACTGCACACACGCATTGCCGAGAATTCAATGTTGATCTTGACGTGTGCCACTTCTTTACTCAGTCTTCTGGTAATTGATGCTAGAACCCCATTTGACAAACAGTACCTTCTTACATGTCGCAAGCAGGACTAAGAAATGCACTATGACTAGATCATCTCGAATAATATAGGAATATTGGAATTTGATGGGGGTTTTGTTATGATGAAAGAGGAATTAAGTTCCATTTTTAGCCGGTTAGCAAGGATGTAAACCCAAATCCAAAGCAGTAGGCCGGTAAAAGGGACGTATCCGAATCGGAATCCAGAATAAAACGGTCACGAGATGCAGGTGATTGAAAAGGAAGTAGAAACTGAACGACGAAATGGGTTAGGAGAAATGTGACCTTCTCGGGTTGGAGGTAGGCCTTGTCCCTGAAGAGCAGGACGACGCCAGCGTCATCCATGGCCCGCGCGAGCGCCTCAGCATCGGCGTGGGTGCGTGCCGCGCCGGCCTCCACGCAGGCGTCGAGGAGCTCGCCGTAGCCCACGACCTCGCCCCGGCTGTCCCGCAGGCGGCGCTTGAGCGCCTCGACGGCGACGAGGCGCACGAGCCGCCGCGCCTCGGCGGGGGTGACCTCCGCCTGGGCCGGGCGCGGGGAGAAGGGGCGCGCGTGGAGGAGGAGAGCGTAGGACGAGGCGGCGGTGGGCGGGGACGGGGAGCGGCGGCGGAGGAGGAGGCGGGAGGCGGCAGCGCGCCACAAGGACATGGTGCGGTGGTGGTGGAGGAGAAGAGCCGGCAGCGGGCGGTGCTTGCTTCCTCGGAAGCCGCCTCGGCTTCTTTCTTGCTAGTCTGTAGTCTGGTGTGTGGGCTCGTGGGCCGGAACGGGATGGCATGGCGACGCTCTTCCTTGTCTTGTTTTTTTTTTCTCTTTTGATTTTCTCTTTTTTTATTCCCTACGCTCTTCCCTGTCATCATCATGAATTTAATAGGCGATTGATGGTTTTGGGTTGCATCATCACGATAATAAAGAAAGAAACTTTGGGTGTCCACATCCATTGTGAGATCTGAGTCTTGATGGACGGAGTACGTCTCCATCGTGACACCAACCGTGATGAGTAGGTAGATGCAACACCGATGGATTATAATTTGATTTATTTGTTCAGGTTCCAATTAAGATTTCGAATTATTTATCCGGATTTCGGTTAGAATTCGGATTGACGGACCAAGAAATCATTGCTAGTTTTATAAATAATATATAGATACTAAAGTACACCAATATAATATGCTAAACTACTATTTCTATCATTTTTAATATATTATCTATGTTATTGTTTATATAAAAATACTACCCGCGATATGTGTTACCATGTATTCATACATGATGGAAGGGATAAGAATACCAATTCACGAATAAATGGTTCAATTAAATATATATCAAACACATAGGGAGGTGTGATACAAAATAAAATATATTACGACTAGATAATAATAAATATATATTTTTAAGTATGTGTTAGAATATTTAATAGATTAAAGAGTACGTAAGATAGATAATTATAATTATTAACTACAAATTTTATTTTTATATTAATTCTAATTAACCCTTCCACCTTCACGGCAGCAGGCCAGCTGACTCTTCTTTTGCTGCTGCTTCTCTCTCCCAGTCCAGATTTGCAGGAGGACCAGAGCTCAACAGGGTGCTCCTCCAAATTTCATCTCTTTTCTTGCACACCCACAAATTTCATCTCTCTTTTCTCACTATGACCATGGTCCATGGCCATGGCTTCACAATCCTATCTAGCATATCCAACATTAAAAAAAATGGAATATTGGAAAGTAAAATGAAAAACATACCAAGTGACTCTTTATCAGATGTTTGTGAATGGAGCTCTTCTCCTGAATCTGCCAAAAGCAGCACATGGTAACTTCCGACGCAACTATCAAACCGAACCACTGCGTTGTGGCAACTCTTCCCCAAATGGGTTTGGCAAGTCCAACAACCACGCCCGACTATCATCATCACTCCACCCAAAACCATTCACTGCTTTTTCTGCAAGTCCAAAGCCTGACCTGAGCTGAGCAACAAAGGGTTAGAGAAATCAGTGTCTTTCCCATGCTGCTGACCTCGTGCCAGCTGCAGTACCTCCAACTACACACGAGAGCAAGAGACAACAGGGCACGGCTTCTGCTTCTGCTGCGGAGTGAGAAAAGGACTGGTCATTCGGAAGAAGAAATGGTGGGGCCCCCGGACAGGAAAAGATAGGGACGGCACAGCACAAAAGCTTTGTAGGACTAGGAGAGAGGACCCGAGCCATCTCCCAATCATGGCAGCTATTTCATTTCTCTCTCTACTCTTCTAGGAATGCTTTACTTGCCTCCCTCATTCCTCAACCTCCCTCATGTCCACTCCATAATGAGCAAGCGGCATGTTGTTATCAGACGCCAATCCTGCAAATGGCATGACTGCCCCACTGTGGCTGCAAAGTGCTTTGATGAAGCCTTGAGTGTCATGTTTTCCTACAAGATTGGCTCGTAACCCATTTTGGACATGTGACTAGGAAGCAAGCTAAGCCAGATCGTAGTACTAACAACAATTCCTTCTTGCACCACCACTGATCTCAACATCATCTGTAAACTAAACAGAACAATGCACGGAAAGGCAGTTCTCAGTGAGCTAAGCCAAGAAGAGCAAAAAAAAAAAAACTGGTACAGTAGTACTAGCAAACAACTAGTGAAGTGTGATTGCTTGATGGGGATGGTGAACTAACAAAATACGCCATATTCTCACTTGTGGAATGTCACTGGGGAAAAAATAATAAGGATGCAAGCTCATCATGCCAAGGCTAATTGGTTAAGATGTTCAGGAAGCAAGAATTGACAACCTGATGACCTCATGGAGGAAAAGGTGAATACGATGTTAAAAGTAAACAATGCATATCCACACAAAAAAAGGGTGGAGTCCACTAAAGATAACTATGCCTCATGCAAGACACACATGAACAGTATTATCAACACACAAATGAGTAGTAAACAACAAGGTGAGAATAAGCAGGAACAATTTGCGCACTGCACTAGTTTTAAACATTGATTTAGGATGCCATTTATCTAGCCACAAATTTTAGGTTAAAAATCTTTAATGGTTACTTCCCCAAAAAGAAGAAAAATAATAAATCAGTGGCTTTGGTATTGAACTGATGATGGATCCCCCAGCTCCTCCTAATTTCTGGAGAAAAATAATAATAAGACTTTCCTAAAAGCTCATCCACCTTCTCAGGAAGAACTTAAAACGAACTGACGAAGAGAGCACCCTATAATGTAATTTGTGATCAATGGCTCCATATATAATAAATCAACAGAGATTAATTAGCAAAAGAAGATGAAAACTACGGCTGATTGGAAAGATTGGTGAAGATAACCGATTGACAGGTGAACAAAATCTACCACGAAACTAAGCTTACATCAGTAACTATCACTGTGAAGAGATCTAGCAATTAGTGATCAGAAATGTTTTCATTTTCCTAATCTCGGAACTGATTAAATTGAGCAGCTAGCTAAACAGGCAAAAGATCTGGGCAAGAACCCCAAGTAAGATCTAGTAGTAACAGTAATGCTTTAGCTCTGTAAATTTGCTCTCAAATTTAACGGCATGGGGTCTGAATAGGGCGCCAAGCAGATGCAGTGAGCAGGCAAAGATCCTTCCACCCGAGCTTCAGAGCACCATTCTCCTCGACGAGCGTGTACCCGTCGGAGGGGAACATGCCAAGCAGAAGCGACGCCTGCGCCGCAGCGCTGCCGGCGAGCGACGCCGAGCGGAACCCCGACTGTGCGAGCTTCTCGCGCCAGCTCCCGAACTTGACGTCGCCGGTGCGCGCCGGCCCGCCCACGGCGAGCACGTTGCAGATCTCCCTCGACAGGAGCTGCTGCTCCACGACGTGCCGCTCCGGGCTGTCCTCGCCGTAGCTCGCGTCGAGCGAGTCGAACAGCGCCGAGTAGTAGTGGATGGCCTCCACGAAGCGCGCCAGGAAGGAGCCTGAGTGGCTGAGGTCCTGCTCCACCATTGTCACCACCTTGGGGGCCAGCCTGCAATCCGTGGTCCACGGAGACAGCATCAGTACGTGGCCATTAGATTCTGCTGGCAGGACAAGATTCAACCAGCAACACTAAGCATTTTAGTGATGCATCAAATCAAGGACATTGCAGTTTATCTCATGGTTCCCCAGAAGTACATTGGACAGATATGCTGCAGTCAATCGACTAAAGCTAACGCCTTTGATAAGCTTTTGAGTTTAGCTTCCTGATCTATTAAGAAATGATGGTTAGTAGAAGATGACAGTTATTCCATTTCAGTAATCATGACTCTGGCACTAGGAACTAGAAACCTTTACGGCATAGAAAGTTGGCCATGATGATAAGAACTTTCAGCTCGCTCCTAGTGATCCACTAACCAAATTCAAGCGGGATCTTTTGTGGTTCTGGGATCACCAAAGACCATGGAAGAGATCGTCTCAAAAGCATTGTAAAGATGCAACCTTTTTAGCCTAGAAAGTTGGTCATGATGACTAGTAAACTTTTGGAGCTCCAAAACGCAATTTTTTACTGGTAAACCAACGGAGTATGCTTGTACCGGATGTACTACGATTGATGCTTGACGTGCATATCACAATAATGTGACATTGGTTGCTGGTTGCTGGAGTCATGATGGTAGAAGCAACAAGGAGGATTTGACATGGAAGCTAGCAATGGAGGAGCACCTTTGGATGAGCCAGAGCGTGTTGGAGTCGGAGCCGGTGACGTCGTAGAGCGAGTGGTGTAGCCAGTGGAGCGCGACGGCCTCGCGCCGCGTGACGCCCAGCTTCTCCGGGTCAACATTGCCGGCTTTCTCCGCCACGGCGCAGAACTCGAATGGCAGGCCCAGCGTGTCGGCGAAGTCGGAGAGGCGCTTCCCCGTGGCCTCGAGCGCCTCCATGGACGCGCCGAGTCCGGTGAGCCTGACCCTGGGCGGGCCGCCGGGGCGGGAGGCGAGGATGTGGAAGAGGCCCGGCCACTGGAGCCCCTGCATGATGTCGAGGTCGATGATGTGGACGCGCTCCTCCCGCTCGAACGCCTCCTGGATGGCCTGGTTCGCCGTGAAGTGCGAGAACTTGACGAAGGGGCTGATGCCGTTGAACACCTGGAACGCGGCGGCGACGCGGCCGTGCAGGCGCGCCGCGGCGGGGGACGCCGGCGGCAGCGGCGCGTACAGGCCGAGGCAGGAGCTGACGAGGCGCGCGGACATGGCCTCCGCGAAGTAGGCGGCGACGCGCTGCGTGGAGGTGCCGAAGGGCGTGGCGAGCTCGGCGATCTCCAGCAGCGTCTGGTGCGCGTCGTCGAGGTTGTCCGCGTTCACCGACTCGGCGCACTGCAGCAGCAGCGTCAGCAGGTGGAGGCCCTCCTCGTCGCGCTGCTTCCGCCGCTGCTCTTCCTTCCGCTCCTTCGCGGCCGCAGCAGCCGCGGCGGCGGCGGCGGCTGCTGCTGCGGCGGTCTCCTCCGCCGTCGGGGGCTTGGGCGACTGCGGGGACGGATTCGGCTCCTCCTGCTGGCACGGCTGCGGCTCGTGGCGGCGCTTGTCTGGAAGCGGGGGAGGAGGGAGAGCGGGCACTGTTGGGGCGGCGGCGGGCGGGGTGTTGTGCAGGAGAGCAGGAGGATGCGGGAACGGCGGCGGGGCGGGGTCGGCGTTGAGGAGGGAGCGGAGGCGGAGCTCGAGGAGCGAAGCGAGGCCGGGGTTGCAGGGGTGGATGATCTCGCGGACGTTGTGGATGAGCTGCGTGATGGAGACCCCGGCGCCGCCGCTGCTGCCGATGATGTCGCGGATGATGCCGTCCACCCACGCCGTGGTGGACGCCGCCACCTCGGCCGCCGCAGGCGGGGGCGCGTGGGGGACGTCCACCTCCGCGTGCCCGTGCTGCTGCTGCTGCTGGAACGCGGGGAGCTGGAGCTGGGTGGGCAGCGCGGGCAGCTGCGCGCTAGCGGGCGACTGATGCGGCTGCCCACCGCCAGCGGCGGCGGTGACGTCGGAGAGGTCACCCGTGACGTGGCGGCGCGGCGGCGGGAGGTCCATGTCGGGCGCCGGGCGCTTGCGGACCATGGCGGCGGATTCTTGTTGCTGGTCTAGGTGGTGGAGGTACTGGAGGAGGAGGTGGTCTTGGGAGAAGGGGAGCGGCGGCAATAAGGAGTGGGAGGAGGTGGAGGCGGTGGCATGAGAATAAGCAGGGTGAGGGGAGGCCGTGGGTGGCGCGGCGGAGGAGGACGAGGGGAAGAGGAGGAGGGAGGAGGAGCCCATCTACAAACGCCAAGGGGAAGCCGCCGCGCGCATGGCGATCGGGCAGCTCAGCGTGGGATTTTTATGTGTTTTGGCGCCGCGCGGAACGCCGCTGCTGATGCGGTGGAAGCGCTGAGCGGCTGAGGTGAGAGTGGAGGTGGAGTAGATGGTCGAGGAAGGAGAGGAGGGTGGTGGAGTAAAGAGGAAGACGCCGCCGGGAGACGAACAAGCACAAGGGGTTTGGGTCGGGTTAGGAGTGGCTAATTTATGGGGGGGAGCCGAACCACCGGCAGTAGTTGTACGAGTGGTAGGGAT
Organism: Panicum hallii; assembly: GCF_002211085.1. Classification (NCBI taxonomy): domain Eukaryota; kingdom Viridiplantae; phylum Streptophyta; class Magnoliopsida; order Poales; family Poaceae; genus Panicum; species Panicum hallii. The sequence goes on along the minus strand of NC_038049.1, from coordinate 912,310 downwards.
TTGCTTTCCTTGGGCTCCGTGCTTTCCCGCCTCATGTTCTTCTTTGTCAAAAAAAAAGAACTCGGTTTCTTTGTCACCACCTAATGGACAAAGCAGCAAATTTATCACTAATTTTTGTGTTTGAATTTACTTGTAATCCAATAAATAATTATCGTAGTACCCCACAACTATGCAAGGTTCAAAAAGAAAATATGATTTTTCACATTTCACTACTACTAGGTGGGGACGATGGAAAAGATGCTAGTGAGACTACGACTCTGGAAGATCGAGGGGATGTAGAAGGTTCAAGGGCCCCTAGAGATAGATGAGACTTTAAACTTGTCTTGTGGTGTTATCAACGTTCTTTAACCTGTTCATCTTTGCTAATTAGCATAAACCTACCTATGTGGCATGTAGAGATAGATGAATATCATTGCATTTGCAAAATTTAAGGCTCAAATGTGCAACCTAGTTGGACAATTGCCTTTGACCATAAAAAAAAAATCCAACAAGGGAAAACAGTAAGGAATTGATTAATCTCTTATTACGAGTCTACTCCCTCCGATCTCAAATATAAGTCTATTAGAAGATTGAATGTGGTTTTCGGTATATATGGCATTATTCAAATAGTATATTTTTATGATAACTATGTTTCATTATTTCGAACCAATTAACATCAACATGATGTTATCAATCTATACGCCACACATGAGCTCATACTCCTGGGTAAAATATCTTTCATCAACTAACTCTTGTTACCGATAGGTCATTGCATCACTACTCGATTGAACTTGCTGACTAGTTCTCGTTTACAGAAAGCAGGTTGATGATCTCAGCCTTGGGAGGAAATAATCCTAGCTAGCTACTCCAGATTTGCACGCAGCGACAGCCGACACGAGTGTACCCAGGAGGTCGAAACGTTGTTGTCTACGAGTCTTTTAGGAAGCCTCGTGTTGAACTTTGTCCATGCATTCTTCTTTTGACCGTGGCAATGGCATTGGCATGGCTGCTGAATCATCAGCTCTGCTCGCCTCCGAACCCGATAGGAACCGCGCGCATGACGAAGAAGCAGATGTGTGTATCCGGAAGTGAGATTCTCTGGTGGGGTCTCCATCGCTGTCCGGCTTTGTAGTCACCGCGTCACTATCAGCATCATCGTCATCGTCGGCATGGGAATACGGGGGGTCACCGGCGTGCATGCCGTTGCCCGCTGCCGCCGGCAAGCTCCGCGCGCCCATCGTTTCTTCTTTCGCCTTTTTATTTGCTGCATGTAGTCTTGCATGCATGCTTCTAATCGATCTCCAAAACTTTTGGCTCTTGGCGCACAGGATGTTTGTACCTCGTGGGATCTCCAATTTGTTGTTTCTCGCCCATTTTTGTTTCACCATCATAAAAAAACATTGGGATCGAGGTTGTTGTCAAATAATCATGCATCATTTACCTTGAAAGATAGAGATGATGGGTGGAATCTTTAGGAAATAAAATTGGCCATAATTTGTTAAAAAAACGTTTCTTTTGAAAGAAAGTGTGTTCATAGCGCAAACAAAAAAGAAATCCATGCCTGGCTCGCAAAAGTGAACAGCACGCTATGAATTAGCATTGGCAATGCTGAGGCTGTGTGGGGACTTGAACATGTACTCCAGTCTCCAGTATTGAGCGTGGTGATGGTTACAGTTTGTTGGGCAGTCGCACGCCGGCCGGGTGGTTTGCTGGACCCTGCACTGCATGCACGTTAATCGATCTGGACATGCATGCCAGGCCTGTACCTGGACCATGTCCATGTGGCCCTCGTCCTAGCTACTCGATCATGGTCTCATAGCACATGTACTTCATTTTTGCATTAGTGTAGTTTAACAAGTCGCGTTTTGAGGTTTGACTCTAGATAGAGATAGAGATCGATGTTTACTTTTATCGCTGCTATAAGTTTGCAAAAGGCTGTCTGGTGCATCGTGGACTGGACCCCGGCTTTCCGGTGGTGTCTTCACGTGCATGTGTTGCCTCGTTTCAGGCTCCCGAATGGAAAAGGGTCTCGCCTTTTCTTGCGCCCTTTTCGTCTCGTTGTTCTCACTGCATCGTCCTGTTCCTTCGCATGCTTCCACTTCCACGCACGGCCGGCCATGGAGCCGAGACCCGAGAGCATCGAAGGCAGCAGACAGACTCCGTTGCCGTTGCTCGGGCGCTCCGTCCCCAGTTCCCATTCAACGATGCCCGCTGCACGTACGTTGCCGTTCCAACAGCTACCAGTTCTCTTCTTGTTGTTCTAAGGTGTAGCAGGGCCTTTGATCCTTTCCGAGTTTCCTTCATCGACAGATGGAGTAAAAAACGATACAGTTCTTCCTATCCTATCTTTTATAGGACTCCAGCTTGTTGGCAGTACGGCACTATGATCTCCTTCAAATGTTAAGAGTCAGCTGCTACCTTATGCATCTAAGAGATAGCCTAAAAGATATGTCTTCTAATAATTAGAATCACACACTAGCTCATACACCTAGAAAAATCCACGTACCAATCTCACTGATTTAGAGATATGTGCACTCCACGGTATAAGCGAAGCCTAAAACTATTCACTAGTGCCACATCAGAGAGAAGCTAGAATTACTTTTACGATTGCAGAGTTCAGGCATCATTTATAGATCCCACAAACTGAAATAAAGAATCTGTATATGGCCCACATTCATTTACTGCTCACTACCTTGCCTGAAAGCAGAGAGAATCAAGTGCAGAGATTTTACTTTTACTTTTTTTTTTAATCAGGAGGGCATAGATGCACCTACAAGCATCGCTGCTGGAATTTTTAGCACAGTGTAGAGAGTGACACCTCAATCTTCTCTTTCCTATTTGAGCATCACTCTTGGAGCATATTGTGTCTTTTGAAGAAGAGATACTTCTTATTTCTCTCTTTTACATGGGTAAAAAAACTGATGCGTGATAGTTATAGTTATGAGCTAACTGACTCATCCCATCCGAAGGAGGCCTATGTAGTATATCGTTGCAACAATCCCTATGAATGACCGTGGTCGAGTGCCTAATTTGAGGGAAAGAAATGTACTATACATGCATGTGGAAGCTAGTGAAATGCATGGAGCACGGAGCACAGGATGGTTCAAATATTTTAACAGGCTATCAACAAATGGACAAGAAGTCAAGAACCAAGACAACCGTGCAAGAGGCTCGTGGGCATATCCAATGGTGGTAGCCCTGCAACTGCTTTGCTGGATCGGCGTGCTAGTCCTTGCACCATTGCCTGAGCAAGCTGCTCCCCTCTGGCCCCTGCTGCCATTACTTGGCTGCAGCCTGCGCTGCCCTGAGACTGCTGGAGCATGGAGAGACGAGCTCAGACAATGCAAGCCGCTGCCGCTGCCGCTGCCGCAACCTGCCTGCAATCTCACTCACTGTTCACTCTGATTTCATCGGCACAGGCACAGGCGGCGGGCAGGCACTCTCTCCCTCCACTGATCTCGTGCACCTCTGCCATGATCTCCTTCCCCTACAGGAAGGGAGGGGCTACAGGTACTCCGGCCTGTCTTGCTAGATCAGCTCAATTCCTTTGTAATCTTGTCCATAATTTCCCATTTGGATTCTGGTTCGATCTGGGACCCAAATGAAACGGACCAGCAGCTTTACGTCCGTCCAACCAATTGCGCATGCAGTACCAAATAGTATGGTCGTGACTGCGTGTGATTGAAAATCACTAAAAAATCACCTTTTTCCCTATCACAGCAATGCAGTGCTATATATCAACATTTTCTGTGTGGCTCGCTGCCTCGCGTACGGCATGGATGTCTCTCTGAGGGAGGGCCTGTTCTTGCACAATTTTTGAGCAGGGGCAGGGCAGACACTAAATTTTATCAGGACTGTGAATTAATGCTAACACATGGTGCATGTGTCTTCGTCTACTGTACCACACTGTAATCTGAAGTCTATCTGCTCTGCTGCGATCTCTTCGTTTTTCAGACTGCGGCCGGCTCACTCAACGCTCATGTCTCTGGTCTTCAACCACGTACCGTACTCTGGACAAGTATTAACTCTTCGGTCTGTGTTCTGAATGAAAGTAGCTAGCATTGAACACTTCACCTAACGTTAGTTACGGACATGACTGCACGCCTCAGCGTCTCCTGCTACTAGGTAGGAGCACTGCAGAATCATCTTTCTACTATTAGAGATTTTTTTTAAACCTCCACGTGATGCTATACAGAAATTCTCATAAAAATTAGAAACATTGGACCATCAATCTGACAACTTTGTTGGATATTTATTTTTTCTAGTAAATTATCCACCTATGCTATTATGAAAATAGGCTAAATTAACCCTAAACATGTACCTAAATTACCCACTTATGCTATTATAAAAAATAATCTAAAGCAACCCCTAACGTTCATGCAAATTACCCACATATGCCATTATAAAAATAATATCAAATAACCCTCTAAATTTATATATAAATTATCTAATTATATCATTATTAAAAGTTGAAATAACTTTTAAATCTGAATCTAAGTTACATAATTATACCAAATCTTAAAATGCACCAATATAAAATTCTAAATTACTATATCAATCATTATCAATATATTATTTATGTTATTGCTTATATAAAAATACTACACATGGTGCGTGTCATGTAGGGGGAAGATATAAAAATACCAATTTTTATGTTGTTCACATAGCTTAAACAGATGGAGGTGTGATAGAAAGTGAAAAGTATTGTTATTAACTAAACATATTACAACTAGATAATAATGAGTATATATTTTTAGAGTATTGTAAGTTAGAATATTTAATAGATGAAAGAGATGGATGGGATGGATAATTATAACTATTATCTATAAGTCTTATTTTTATATTAATTTTAATTAGCCCGTGCGCGGGAGTACGGATTGATACGCTAGTTTAGCTAACTGTTGACTATATATTATTGTCATGTCATTTTAAGCCAATTTAATAGCCAGTCTATATAATAAGTTAGTTGTATAGGTGGACTGCACCATTAATACTTGATTCATCTTCTTGACTTTCTTCTCTCATTCTATCGGTTCCGGAAATAGCCGACAGCTAAACCTACTCGAGTATATCGCGCGTCGTGATCAGATGTGGCCTAGCACGCAATGACTCAAAATTTATACTAGTTCAGGTAATCGTGCGCTACTTCCAGTCGAGGGTCGATCGGATGTATTGCTTGAGTCTGGGTGCCCGTGAGAGTTGGAGAGTTACAAGCTCTCGAGCTGAAGCTGTAAGTTTTGAAAGTCTATGGTCCAGATGTGGTGCGTTATTTGCCTAGGCGGATGACCCTCCCCTTTATAGTCCAAGAGTGGCATCGTTACAGGGGAACTAAGGGCGTAGAGGTAAAAAGAGAGAAATCCCGACTCCGCCAGTCGGGGTCATCATCCATATCAGTCGGGTCCGTCTAACCCGTTCGTCGGAGTCTTCTAGCAACCAGCGTCCAAGTCCTTCATCGTGGGACGGTCGACTTGTCTTGTCCCTGTGCGTCATGCTCTGTCGGTCTGAGGTTGTGGGGGCATTGATAAGTGTGGTACGGCTATCACTCCTCATCCCTGGTGCTACGCCTAGTCGCTTTGTCGTGACGGGGGCATGTTGGACGTATCATGATGACGTTTCGCTCCATCCTTTCGCGAGGACGGGCAGGTAGAATAATGTTACCCTGCTGCCACCGCAGAGGGGACTGTAACTCTCTGTGGAGGGAGTGGTTGGTCGTGTACGACAAGATGACCCCCGGGCTCATCCTTATGTTCCACACCTACTCCTGAGGCCCGCCGGCGAGCCGGGCCTGACTTCATGACCGAGCCGTCGGTTGAAGAGGCGGGCACGTGTCAGGCGAAGCCCAGTCGGAGTGCCCGATCAGGGCCTTAGTACGCAACCAGCCTCCGACTGTTCCCGCGGTCAGGGATATGGTCCTTGGTCATCCTGACCAAGATGTCAGTCGTGGTTGTGGGCCAAGACGGTCCAAAAAAAGTTGTCGCCTTATGGAGACGGACGTTCATCCCCGGCGCGGTCTTGAACTGGTCATCGAGAGGTAGGCCCGCTAGGGACCCCGGATCCCTAAACCCGTCACATTCTCTCACCAAGTTTACTGTAGTTTGTGTTACAGCCGAATGAGAGCGGGTTGTCAGCTTGCATCCCGCTTCTCTTCTCTCCCCCTTTCTCTCCCCTTCAACTCAGTACAAATATGATTGGCACTTCATTTAGCCCGCCTATGTCATTTTAAAATACTTGCTATTTTTAGTAATAATACAGTACAACTAGGATTTTAGACGAGGCGTGTTACTTTTTAAGGTATTTTCTTATAATTACGTACATGAGTAATTTAGAAATAGATTAGAGCACCGTTAATGGTGTTTCGGTCTAAAAAACAATGTTCAGATGCTTTTCTTGTTCGCCGGAGTTTCTATAATTTCTCTTAATTATTCTGTAACACGTTTTGATAACCTGAAGATTCTGAAAGCGTCAAATAAACATAAAATTCAAAGCTTTGCTGCTAGCCTTAGGTTCTATACTGTCAACCTGAACAAACATAAAGCTATATATATGTCTTGTTCACATTGTGATTTCTGAACTAGCTAGGGTTGGTGTTAAGACAACCCCTCTCGATGAAGACTGGTCATAAACACTCTCGGCCCCATTGGCCCTGCAGACTAATTCGATCGACCATGATGCGCATGTGATACGGTAGCTGGAAAGGAACCAACGAACGTTGAGGTCAACACGGTACACAAGTTAACACAACAATATAATGCATCTGCAACTAGCTAATAGCCTTTTGGGTGAGCATTTGACTTCTTGCATTGGAGTGAGGCACGTCGCTCGAGGCCCAAGAATCCATCCATGTCTACGCGACGAACGTGCCATGAAAAAGCGACTCGGATTTCCAGGAACACTTGCACTTTTCCAGAGACATCAGTAGTCTGCTGAGGAACTGAGCCGAAAGAAAAAACGTGCCATGAAATCCAAGCAGATGCGGGTTCGAGTACGACATTGACACTTTTTATACTCAACTGTTAGCAATAGAATTTTAAAAAGTCAAACTCTATAAATACTGACTAATAATTAGTGGGGTTAGTGAAATCACAGCCATGCTTACTGTATAAAAGCTGAGTAAATAAATTCATATTTCATATATATTTTAGTACAGTATTGATTTTGTACGACTCAAGAAACCTTCTCAAGTCCTAGTACAACTACTCGAAACGAGTGGAGGTAGCACTAAAGCTATATATAGCTATATAAATATAATAGCAAGAGTATATAAAAATATTTTTCAAATATTAAGTGTTCCTATAAGAAATCTGTTTAAAAATATGTTTTATGATGAAGTAATCAACCCATTAGAGTTTGATATTTGATGGTCAAAGGTAAAAAAATAAATTAGAACAAAATTAAATGGATTTATATTTTGGGAGCAATGTAGTACAAATTTTAATCAAATAAACTTTAGCTCTGAATTTAACAATATTTCTGACAAACGTGCGTGTTGGGCCATGCAATCAGACAAGGAGCGTGACCAGAGAGCAGTAGGATGCATGCCTGATGTGGCGGTGGATAAGGAATGAACGGTTGTGGACAGAATACAAAAGAAGCAAAGTACAAAAAAAAAGGCAAATGCGATGCAACAATCGGTATGATCAGCTGCAGCAAGAGCTTGGTGCTATAAGCTAGCTAGGAAACAAGGCAGCTTCTTGCAGTGAGGACCCGATCGACCGATAGATCACGGGTATTTGTATGTCGTTGGCATGTCCGACGACATATACTGCACTGTAGTGAGATCACACGTGAAAATTCTGAATGTTAAGAGCAAGTATTATAATAGGCTGTAAGCGGACTGAATGTTGAGGTGGAAAAGAGAGAAAAGAAAAGAGAGAAAAAGCAGGTTGTAAGCTTACAGCCGGCTTCAACATAAGAAGTAAAAATCTAGTCTTTATAAGAGAGATCATATATTAATGATGAAGAACTAAACATGGTACGAGTAGGCTGAGAAGTAGACTGCAAAGATCCTTATTAATAGAATTGTATTATTAACCTTACTCCAGCAACATATACTGCCGGAATGATAACAGGACGGCGGCCTCGATCGTTTTGGCATTCTGCGCAGGTACACTAGCTAGCATCTGAATATCTCGTTCTTGTGCATTCTTGTAGCATTTGCGCAGGCTTAATTTGCCAGCTTGCGTTCAGTCGAGCTCTCGGCTGTAGCTGTAGTGTTCAGGCAGCTCTGTAGTAGCCTGCATGCAAAGGGCACGACAATGGCAGTGACTGATGAGTCGGCTGCTGGGTCTGCATGACTGCTGCATCTGCTCGGGTGGCAACGGGCGAACGAATATTAGGTGTCGTCTAGCGTATCCATTCACGTGACCCTCGCTACAAAGATGAGTGCTCCGGTGGTCCGCCTCGCATAGCATGGCCCATGCATTATTCTCCCTTCGTGCTACAGAATTTTTTTATACTGTTCTTCACCTGTTTGAATTTTATCTTCTATATATACGCATGAGTGTGTGTGTGTGTGGAGGTGCCAAGCATTGGTCAATAGCCAGATCAAGCAATGTTAATAAGGAGAGAAAAAATAAAAATAAAAACAATACAGAATGCACACATTATTCCGACAACAAGTAGAATGGAAATGGAGTAGTAGTCAAATTAATTCAGGTTCAGAGCAAAAAAAATAAACTAGTAAACCGCCTGATCGATACTGATAAGACACGTCACCGGCATGGACCAACCCACCATGCGCGCATATATGAGCGCGTACAAGTTGGGTAGAGCAGTCCAGAACAGAGGGGGATGAGAAGAATGTGACGACACAAATGTCCCTCTCGATTCCGTCCACAAAAAAAGAAAAAAAAAGTGTCACTCTCGATTACACTTACACCCTGATCGATCTCGGACAGAATGCCGCTTATCCCGGCGAGACAAGAAGTAAAAGCTGAAGCTTGGGGCTACATAATCATGGCTAGCAGTAGAGCCCGTACAGTACCAGGTTGCTGGTATTTCATGCCTATGCATGACCACTTGTTGTTTATCCGATCCATACACAAGCATGCATTTGTTTTCTTGGAATCACCTGCATGTCTGCAGCATACCGGACGAGCTGAAGAGTCCCTTTATTATTAGCTAATAAATATAGTAAGGCCGACGAACAGAGAGAATGCAGATATGATCGAAATTCACTGTACATGCCTTACTACATAGTACATCTGCAATGATCGATAGGTCGATCGAGAGGTGTGTAGAAGTACGCACGTACTCAAATTATGCATGAGCAGTACTGGGGCTCATGCATATCACCACTGTGCAAGCCGTGACATGTAGACACAAGCATATCAATCTTTCACTCTGAGTCCGAACGTAGCGTCACTTCAGGCCGGCCTTACAACTTGTGGATTGTGATCGATCTATCCCTACACTAGATCTGCAAAAGTGCCGGCCAGTGGATGATTGCAAACATCATGACCATATTATTGACCTCCCTTTTTTCTGCCTCGTCCCCAGAAATGTGTGCATGCAACTCGATCGATTGATCAGACTTACGTGCTTCTCTGTCGAGAGCCTTTTTACATGCTTGGCTTGCTAGGCCTCTTAATCAAAATACTAATCTGTATACTATCTAATGCTACAAGCAAAAATTTCAACGCATATTTTGGTCGCCAACACATAAACAGTCAAGAAACGACGACGACTTTCGAGGCATGCATGCCCGTTATCATCTATATATCACGGGTTGTTTGAACTGTTCGATGTATATGCATCGATCAGTGTTGCATCCATCGTGTTCCCCTTGTCCGATCCATCCGTTGCTCCAAATAAATAATTCCCCACGCTACCCGCGATGCAGGGCAGAAGGGACCTTGCTTGGTTTGCTTGATATGAGCTGAGCTCTCTCCATCCTCTGCAACTTTCCCCTTGTATACTTCCTCCCGGCCTGCTCAACAGTATGTCGATCACTATCCTGCTGCGTACCTGCCCCATGTGACACTGCGTGCACCGTGTCTCCCGTCCCAACCAACCTGCTGGCTGCTGCTATATATTTGTACACATATGTAGTAGTAGCAGCATGTTTGTCTCCTCTTGTTTAGACCTACATGCCATGCCTTTCTTGGTTTAGATACATTGGACAGTCTTAAATATAGACCTCTCTGAGTAGCTTTTCTGTATTGTCCAACGACTAGGTTTCTACTTGTTGTAGGTTTTCTTTCCTACATTATCCTTCGAATATATAATCAATTTATTCAATGTCCTTATTATGGTCTTATTGGTAATGCATGTTCAGTAGGAATATTACATGCAGATCAAAGTGACAATGTTATAGATCGTCAGCTGCTGAGCTCTTAATCGCTGCTGCCTATTCTAATATGCCAGTAGATTAGTTGTTGATGATATAAATAAAAAAAAAAGGCAAAATAGCCGATTTCGTCTCTAACTATGGTGCCCGGCTCAATTTCGTCCATGAACTATGAAAACATCCAAATCGGTCCTCGAGCTATCCAAACCGGCTCAATTTCCTCCATTCACTTGCCTCGTCACCTGCTTAGTCAACTAGAACTTCGCTTCAATTCAATTAAATAGACTATTTTGCCCTCGTTTTCTTTTCACATTTAGAGTAGCACCGTCTCTTTTCTCCTTCTTCTCGCCGTAGCGGCTGCATAGGAGCAATACCTTAGCGCCGGGCCTGGTTGGGGCGCCGAGCTATTTCAAGTCATCAGATGTCTGACCAATGTTCATCAGATGCCTGGTCGGTCAGCTTTTGCTGGTACTATACCATGCATACCCATGCATTTCCGGGGCCAATCATAATGTAACCACGCTCGTCATTCATGCGAAGCAGTGCTAGATGGAGGTTAATAATAATGTTTGTCCTCTCCTTGTAAGAAAAATGTCACGTCGTCGGTCGAGGACATATACATGCTGATCGAAATCCTGTCCTAGCTACATTTATCGGACTTCCAAGGGATTGCTACACATTTCTTTTCAATAAGGAAAGCTTCATTACTTTCCAAGGTTTTACATCAAGATCGATGATGCACGACCTTGAAAGAAATTCCCAGCCTCGCTCTGTCAAACTAAAACTTCTTCTCAAAATGAATCAACGTACACTTGGCTGCAGCAGAACAATCTGGGGAACTAGAACTAGTAGTAGAAAAAAAAAATCATAATGCATCCATCTCCCTCAACAAGAACACAATGTCAAAACTAGTGACATGTTTTGTTTTCACGTCACTCATTTTTGAATTTTTGACGTACTGACATTTATTATCAGCTCTGCTCATATACGAGCGCGCTCCGGGGGACGGCAAGTAGCAACGATATTCAGTGCTGCACATACAAACTTTGCACTCTCGAATTTGAATATGCAGATAGTTTTCAGTCTGAATATTCACCAAGAGGCGGAGACGTGGACCATAGAGTATGACTTCGTATCAGCAAGGCGGCTTCAAGTGAAGAAGAATCGACAACTGCTGCGATTAGCATCTCCTGGTGCTCTGGTAGTATATAACAAAGAGGTGGCTGCTGTGTTGATTCTCGACGCTGCCACCTACGGAGCCGCCGTGATTACTCGTCCATGGCGACGGGCGCCGGCGGCGAGCGCCGGAGCAACCGGCTGAGGCATCGCTGCACCCCCAGGCTACGGGCCTCAGCGAGCTAATGGGCTCAGGGAGCTGGGCCTTCATTTGGCGCGGCCCAAACCAACGCTCCCCGCTGCCTGCCAGCTTGCGTCGCTATGGCGAAGCGAGGCGAGACGAGAAGCGGCGCGACCGACGAGGAAGAGAGCGCTCCTACGCGGCCTCTCTGCAGAACAGGCAGCTCTGTGATGCCACATTTCCTTACGTATGTGGTGCGCGTGTTCTGCGACGGCCGGAGCGCGCGGTGGATGTGGATCTCTGGTGAGGCAAGCAAGAGCGATCTCGGGATGCACGGCGGCGAGGCTACCGGACGTCGCCCGTGGAAGCAAGAGCTCACCACGGTTGCCATGTCGCGGCCGGGAAATATTTACAGATAGCCCTCATATATTTACATATACACCCCTAGATTGGGTCGCGATCCGAGTATTCGCATATAAACCCCTAAAGTTTACATTTAGACCCCTGATTTGTGTCGGATCATTAATCGCGATCCGAATTATTTTCAAAAACACCCCTAGTTTTAGCCGGGCCCTCTTCCCTCGCTTCCAGTCGGTCCGCCGGCGGCCGCCCATCCAGAAAGAATCACGCGGCGGCCAAGGCCAGCAATGTCGTTTCCAATTCCCACTCCTCTAGCTCCAGTTCCCCATCCCAATGCTATTCCTACGGATATGATCTGGCCGTGGCGGCCTTCCCGCCGCGGGCACGCCGTCGCCGCCATAGCCCAGCTCCCCTGAAATCGCCCCGGCAGACGGCCTCGCGTACGACTGCACCACCAGCACTGACGCCATCGTCTGGAAGTCCCTCGACGCCAGCAGGTCCCCGATCGGCCCCAGCTCCGGGCACTCGCTCCACTCCGCCATCCCCGCCGTCAGCGCCGGGAGCCCCGGCACCTTCCCCACCACGAACAGGTCCTTCCCCAACGCCTCCACCTCTTGTATCTGCGCCACCATCTCGCTCGCGTTGAACACGCCCCGCTCCCGGTACTCCACGCCCGCGCCGCCGCCGCCGCCGACGCTCATGCTGTTGGCCCGGTCCAGGAACTCCCGCAGGCACGCGTCGTCGCCCTTGCGCTCCTTGAGCGCGTCGAACTCGGTGCCCATGAAGCTCCCGCCCTTCTGGACGAACCGGAGCACCGTCAGGTCGATGGCCGGGTTGTACACCATGCGCGTCGCCAGGGCCACCGCCTCGCGGTCGTCGCGCCCGCCGAAGAAGAGCGCCGCCACGCGGCACCCAGCCCCGGGCATGCCGCCCAGGCCGCGGTCCACAAGGATGCCCACCGTGCATGGCGAGAAGCGCTGGATGTTCTGGTTGAGCGGCTGGATCGCCGGGTGGAACACCTCCAGGCCGCCGTCCACCGACCGGTGCTTGTGGAAGGGCAGCAGGATCAGCGCCGAGTGCCGGTCCTCGGCGGCGGCGGTCACGTCATCGTGCATGGTCACGTACGGCGACACGGCGGCCAGCGTGCGCGCCGTGACGCCCAGCACGTTCTCCTCGTAGGCCATGAAGGCGTGGGAGATGTGCTTGAACTGCAGCTCCACCTGGCTGCTCCCGTGCGTGGAGTGCTCGAAGGAGGAGGACGGCGCAGAGGCGTTGATAAGGAGCAGGGCCGACGACCGGCCGGCGAACTCGATGAGGTGCAGGGCTTGGACTGCCACCGGCGAATGGTCGGAGGGTGAGGTGACGTCGAGTAGGGTCAGGAGCGCGGGGACGTCCCGTGGCATGTGGACGCAGGCCAGGACGCGGAACTCGGACTCGGGCTGCGGCCACGCGATGGTGCGGCGCTTGTAGAACACGAGGCGCCGCGCTGGCTTGACGACCATGGCCAGGAGCGGCGTCACCAGCGCCGTGATCAGCGCCGACATGAACACCAGAACCGTGAACGACTGGTCGCTCATGATCTGCATATGTGTTGCCTTGTTGAATGAATAATTATTCAAAGTGAAGATGCATGCAGTGAAAATAAAAAACCAGCAGAAAAAATATTACTACCTTTTTGTTCTTTCCAATGTTGAGGATGACAAGCTCGATGACTCCCTTGGTGTTGAGCAGCAGCCCAATGGACACGCCATCGTGCAGCGGCATGCCAAACGCACCGGCCACGCTGACCGCGGCGACAACCTTGAGGATCGCCGCGGCCAGTGCAGCCACCATCAACAATACCGCCGCGCTCATGCTGGTGATCTTGGCGGTGTCCGTGCGGAGGCCGCTCATGGCGAAGAAGAGGGGCAGCAGCGTCCCCACCACAAAGTCCTCCACCTTCTCCACGATGGCCACGCCGACCGGCCCGTTGGGAACGGCGAGGCCGAACACGAAGGCGCCGAAGATGGCGTGCGTGCCCCCCGCGTCGGCCACGAGCGCCGCGACCATGACGCCGATGAGCACCGAGCACTCCTGCAGCTCGGTGACCACCTCCCCCTCGGAGACACGCCCCGCCAGCCGCAGGAGCATCGGCCGGACGATGAGGTAGCTCGCGCCGACGATGAGGAAGCCCGAGACGATCGTCCACATGCACGGGACCATGCCGTAGCGCACGTGCGCGAGCGCCGTGGCGACGGTGAGGCCGCCCCACGCGAAGGTGTCGTTGATGAGGGACGCGGAGATGGAGAGCTGCCCGACGTCGGTGCCGGCGAGCTTGAGCTGGGCGATGTTTCGCGCGAGCACGGAGAAGGCGGTGGCGCAGAAGGTGGCGCCGAGGAAGACGGGGAAGGAGAGGGTGTTGAGGAACTGGTCCGCGGTCCTCCTGGTTTCGTCGGTGCTGACAGCGACGTAGCCGGTGACGGCGCCGACGAGGAAGGGCGGGAGCGCGGAGGCGGCGGCGAACCAGAAGCTCCGTTGGCCGGCACGGAGCACGGTGTGGAGCTCGATCTCGACGCCGATGGTGAAGGTGTAGTAGATGAGGCCGAGGAGGGACATGGACTCGAGGATGAAGAGGCTGCGGATGGGGAAGGCGATGTCGGAGAAGTGGGGGAGGCGGCCGAGCACGGAGGGGCCGAGAAGGAAGCCTGCGAGGATCTCGGCGATGTAGCGCGGGAGGCGGAGCGGGGTGAGCAGGAGCGCGACGGCGCGGGTGGTGGTGGTGATGAGGATGATCTGGAAGAGGAGCAGCGGGAGGGAGAAGTCGAGAGGGCTGTCCCCCGTCCAGATGCCGCTCATGGTGATCTTGCTGGGGTAGAAGCACAGCAGGTCCGTCCTGTCCGGCGACATGGTGTGCTTCCATAGCTCCTCCAGCGGATCGGTCACCGCCGTCGACGCCATCAGTAATCCTCGTCCTCGTCGGCCGATCGTTCTCAATTCGTCGCCGGCGATGACTAGCGATGATCGCTGGAGTCTGGCGCGCGGCAAGGGAAGGAGAGAATGAAGCGCGTGTGGGGTGAGGAGTGATCACAGGGAGGAGTAGCTATTTTCGTGCAGACTACATGGCATGCACTTGCGTTTGGGTTTGTGGTTGTGAGCTCTGCATAACCATTGAGATCTCATCGACTGATTTGTTCTGGATTTTATTTTGAGCTTATTTCCTGCACTGTTTGCGACTGTGACTGTTAGTAACAGAATGTGCATGTAACGGATTGGACTTGATCGCCCCTGTAAGTAGCTGATCAACCGTGCATGTAGGTAGTTTAGTTAGTCGGCTAGTTCTTGGGCTCAATGCCTGGGCTGTTGTACTCTTATATATGTACATCAAGCACATGAATACGGTTGGAATTAGAGCCAAATTACGATTCATTTTAATCCGAAACACAAGATAAATCATGATAGAAACAGGAGCATGGCATATTATGCTTGCAACAAAGATAATAAATATAAACAAGAAATATACCCAGAGGCGGAGCCAGTGCCGAAGGCACCGGATATGCCGTTACTCAACATTGCTAGTCAAGTCTGTTTGATGTAGTCGATCAAGAGCTGATGCCGTGCAGGTGATTGCAGTGCAGTTGTGCCAGCCATCAGGAAGTAGTCGTAGTAGTCAGAGTAGTCGAAGATGTAGTCGAAGCAGTTGGAAGTGTAGTCGAAGTAGCCGGAGGTGTAATCTAAGCAGTCGAAGCAAACAGTCGCGCTGATGCACTCCCCAAAAACTTGATCGCTCTTCTACTCCTCCGGTGCATAGTCTCAGGGAAGAATGCAGCTTCGGAGGCCTGCTCTTCCGGGTTGCCTGTGCACACAGGAAGCCGGAACGGGGACAACAAAAGGTAGCGCAACAGTGGAAGATGTTTCGTGTAATATATCACCGAAGACAAGAGAATAGGCTCCTCTTTTATAGGCATTAGAGACGTGCCTCGAACGCTCAAGTTAATACCATAAAAGATAGTAACTCGCAACCATTAAAAGATGAGTTACTACTCGTTTTGAAACCAACAAATCAATTATCACTTACTCATGGACCTTAAAATTTATTGACCGTGTCTAATTAGACCCTTGACTCCAATTAATCTAACAAATACAATTGTTGTTGCTTCAGTCGCATTCTCTGCTCCTACGTGGTATCAGTTTAGGTGCCAATTCTCCTCCATCTTCCTTCCGCTGCAATGTCGCCACTCGTCACCATGAGCTCCTCTTCCTCATCTGGTCCCGGCTCACCGGCGGGTTCTTCTTCTCCAGAGCCTGACATCCCTCAAGTGGTGACCAATCCTCCTCCTGCCTCTCAGATTCAACTGATCAACATCAAAACCCATGTTCCCATTGTTCTTGATTTCTCTGAATCCAATTATGGCCCATGGCGTCTCTGCTTCCTTGTTGTCTTTGCCAAATTTGGTCTCACCGATCACATTGATGGCTCCACGGCGCAAGGCAACTCCGATTGGATCCAGAATGATTTTTCCATCGTCTCCTGGCGCTACTGCACGATCTCGCCGCACATCCTCATCACCGTCAAGACGGCTAGCGACACGGCGTACTCCCTCTGGCGCGGCATCCGTGGCCTGTTCCGCGACAACAAGGCCACGCGATCTGTCTACTTCGGCGCCGAGTTCCACCACGTCTACCAGGGTAACATGTCCGTCATGGAATACTGCACCAAGGTCAAGCAACTGGCAAATCAACTTCGTGATCTCGGATCACCCGTCGCCAGTAAAGATGGCAACGGGTAAACTATCCGCGGATATTGCCTCTGGATATCCATACCCGCGACCTAAAAACTATACCCGAACCCATACCCGTTACCCGCAACGGATAGCAAACCGTATCCATATCCGTTACCCGCGGGTAACGGATATCCGCGGATATATCCGTTTGTCCAATAACAAGACTGCAGCCTGGCGCGGGGGGGGGGGGGGGGGGGAGGGGACCCGCGGCGCGGGGGCGGGGCCTAGCGCCGCCGGCGGGTGCCGTGGGGGGCGGCCTGGCGTGCCCGCAGGGGGGCGGCGGAGCTGGATCTGCCCTCGGCCGGAGCTTGGGGTGGGGGCGCGGGGCGGGCGGCCGGGGGGGGGGGGGGGGGGGCGGACGGAGCTGGATCTGCCCGCGGCCGGAGTTGGGGGGCGGCCGGAGCCGGAGCCGCCGCCCGGGGGGAGCGCTGGCGTGGGCGGTCGGGTGGGGCGGTGGGAGGGGGCGCCGGCGGCTGGGCTGCTGGAGTGGGGGTGGGAGTGTGGGAGAGTTAGGGTTAGGGTTTTCGTTATATATATGGTTTCGATGTGGACCCACATGTCAGATGCGGATTTCGGGTTTCGGGTACGGATAGTAATTTTTGTTACCCGTTTTAAAAATATCCGTGGATATTATTCGCTACCCGTACCCGTATCCGCGGATATGAAATGGTACCCAAACCTATACCCAACGGTTTTTTACCCGTGCGTACGCGGATAATTCGTTTCCATTGCCATCCTTAGTCGCCAACCAGGACCTCGTCATCACCCTCCTGTGCAGCCTCAACCCTCGTCTGCACAATGTGATCCCTAGTATCACGAACAACAAGGTTCTGCTACTGTTCCTCTAGGTGCGATCTCATCTTCTTCTCGAGGAACACCGCGTCCACAACTCGGTCAAGCTGGCGCAGGCTGCTGCCTTCTTCGCCCAGCAGCAGACTTCCAACCCCTTCCTACCAGGGGTGACCGTGCCCACGCCCGCGCCCGTCAGCTTTGTCACGCAGTCCGTGGCCACCAATGCCGCGGGCTCCTCCTCTCCCTCCGGCGGCTCCGGCAAGAAATCGAAGGGCAAGAAGAAGGGATCCGGAACTAGCCCCACCTCCAACAATGGCCGTTCTAGACCCCCTCAGGCTCCTTCACCGACAAGCTGGCCCCAGGTGCCAAACCCTTGGGCCGGCATGTTCCAAGCCTGGCCGATGATGGCTCGGCCACCACTCCCTCCGCCCGGCACCGGTGTTCTGGATCCCCGGCCAGGCGTTCCTGCAGCTCAGGCGTACTATGGCGTCCCACAGGCTCCTCCTCCTGCTGTGCCTGCCTCGCCACCATCATGGGACCAGATGGCGCTGATCAATGCCCTCAACGCCATGTCTCTTCAAACCTCGCCGGCAGGGCCCCCCAACTGGATCACGGACGCTGGGGCCTCGACCCACGTGTCCAACCATGGTACTCTCCATTCCCTCTCACCCTCCTCTAACTCATCTAAAATTCTTGTTGGCAGTGGATCTTCAGTTCCCGTCACTCACACTGGCTCCTCATCAATTGCTACTGTCTCTCGTCCTCTTCATCTTAACAATGTCCTGGTTGCTCCCACTCTTGTTCAGAATCTTTTGTCTGTTAGAAATCTAACTCGTGACAACTCTGTTTCTGTGGAATTTGATCCTCGCGGCTTCTCCGTCAAGGATCTGCAAACCAAGATGGAACTCCTCCGATGTAACAGTGATGGGGATCTTTACCCTCTCACTGCTCCAGCGGCGCATGCTTTGGTGGCTACTTCAACAGCTCGGCGGCACCAACGCTTGGGACATCTTGGAAATAAATCTTTGTCACAAGTTCTTTCATCTTTTGAATTTCACTGTAATAAAGATAGCTTGAGTTCTTGTGTTGCTTGTCGGTTGGGCAAACACAACAGGCTACCATTTTCTTCTTCACAAACAGTGACAACAGCTCCATTTCAGATTCTTCACTGTGATGTCTGAACATCACCCGTGCTAAGCAACTCTGGTTTCCAATTCTACCTTGCCATTCTTGACGATTTTACGCATTATGTATGGGTGTATCCTTGGCGACACAAGTCTGAAGTCCCCTCCTTTATTCAGTCATTCTGCGCATACGTTCAGAATCAGTTCTCACGCTCGGTCTCCTGTTTTCAGTCTGACAATGGACGAGAGTTCGACAATAGCTCGCTGCATTCTTTCTTCTCCTTGCACGCATTCTCTTTCGACTCTCCTGCCCATATACCTCGCAGCAAAATGGCAAGGCTGAACGCATTCTTCTCACACTCAACGATTGCGTTCGCGCTCTTCTTCTGCACTCCGAGATGCCATATCGCTTCTGGGCTGAGGCAGCTCACTGCAGCTTATCTGCTCAACCGACACCCATGCAAACCTGCTGCTCTTGCCTCGCCATTTGAACTCCTCTACGGCATCGCACCTTCTTATCAGCATCTTGGCGTCTTCGGATGTTTATGCTTCCCGAACACCACTGCGACGGCGCTGCATAAACTTGCTCCACGCTCCAGCAAATGCGTCTTTCTTGGCTATCCGACGGACCACAAAGGCTATCGATGCTATGACCTATCCACTAGATGAGTCATCATCTCTCGACACGTCTATTTCGATGAGGACTGTTTCCCTTTCTCCCAGGATGCACCGCAACGCTCGTCCGTGGTCACCGCTGCCACTGAGCCATCATGCGACGCTCTTGCCCGGCTGCCGGTTCCAGCCAACATCCCTGCGCCTCCTGCACAACATCCTCCGGAAATCCCTGTGATCTCTCCGGATATCCAGAGCTCCCCTCAACAAACTCCTCCTCCTCCTCAGCTGCCACCCTCGCCGCCTCCACAGTCTGGTCCACAACCAACACCTCCGCTGCCACGCCATCACATGATCACGCGAGCCCCTGCCGGTGTTCATCGGCCCAATCCACGATATGCCAACTTTACTACCAGTGCACCGATCTCTTCCATTCCAAAATCTGTTCATGCCGCCCTTCGTGACCCCAACTGGAAGGCAGCTATGCAGGAAGAAATTGACGCTCTGCAGGTCAACAGAACATGGGAACTTGTCTCGCGGCCCCGCCATGGGAACATCATCACTGGAAAATGGGTTTTTCGACACAAAATGCGTGCGGATGGCTCACTGGAGAGATACAAGGCATGCTGGGTTGTTCGTGGATTTACCCAGCGGCCGGGCGTCGACTTCACGGAGACTTTTAGTCCCGTTGTCAAACCGGCGTCGATCCGTACTGTGCTCACCATTGCTGCGTCGCGCTCATGGCAAGTCCACCAGCTCGATGTCAAAAATGCATTCCTGCACGGCTTCATCGATGAGGAAGTTTTTTGTCTCCAGCCAGCTGGTTTTGTTGATCAAGATCATCCGGATCATGTTTGCAGGCTTGGGCGATCATTATACGGCCTTAAACAAGCACCGCGCGCCTGGTTTTAGCGATTCACATCCGTCGCACAGTCCATCGGTTTCACACCAACTCGTTCGGATGTCTCGCTCTTCATCTTGCGCCATGGCTCGTCGACAGCTTATCTCCTCTTGTATGTGGATGATATAATCCTCACTGCCTCAAGTGATCTTCTGCTCCGTGATATCATTGAAAAATTCAGAGATGCTCTTGCCATCAAAGATCTTGGGCCGGTTCATTATTTCCTCGGGATCGAGGTGTGTCGATCAGCTTCTGGTTTCTTTCTATCACAGCAGAAATACGCTGAGGAGGTGTTGGAGAGGGCTAACATGACAGAGTGCAAACCTGCTTCAACTCCAATGGATGCTTCAGGCAAACTTGCTGCTGATGACAGTGCTCCTATCTCTGATCCAAGTGAGTATCGCAGCTTAGCGGGTGGTCTTCAATATCTGACGATGACACGTCCTGATCTTGCTCATGCTGCTCAGCAAATCTGCTTACACATGCATGATCCGAGGCAATCACATTTGGCACTTCTGAAACGCACTCTGCGGTATGTTCGTGGCACATCCCATTTCGGTCTTCAGTTACAGCCCAGCTCCACCATTGATATTCAGGCTTACTCGGACGCCGATTGGGCGGGTTGCCCTGACACAAGGAGATCAACTTCAGGGTTCTGTGTCTACCTCGGCAACTCTCTTGTCTCATGGTCATCCAAACGGCAACCCACTGTCTCAAGATCAAGTGCCGAAGCTGAATACCGTGGAGTTACGCATGCAATTGCTGAGTGTGTTTGGTTACGACAGCTGCTATCTGAACTTGGCTGCAGCATCAACAAAGATACAATCGTGTACTGTGACAATGTCTCGGCTGTATACATGTCGTCAAATCCGGTTCATCACAAGCGAACAAAACACATTGAGCTGGACATTCACTTTGTTCATGAACGAGTTGCTCTTGGTCAGTTTAGAGTTCTACATGTTCCAACAGATCAACAATTTGCCGATATCATGATGAAGGGCCAGTCCACAAAAGTGTTTGAAGATTATCGTTCCAGTTTGTGTGTACGATCTGGCGATGACGCACATACTGCCGCGGGGGGGGGGGGGGGGGGGTGTTAGTAACAGAATGTGCATGTAACAGATTGGACTTGATCGTCCCTGTAAGTAGCTGGTCAACCGTGCATGTAGCTAGTTTTGTTTGTCAGTTCTTGGGCGCAATGCCTGGGCGCACAGTCCTTGTACCCCTATATATGTACATCAAGCACATGAATACAATTGTTGTTGCTTCAGTCGCATTCTCTGCTCCTACAGTAACCTCAAGAAGAGGAGGAGGAGAAGTTCCAGATCCTGAAGCTGGAGGAGGAGGCGATGGCTCTCATGAGGAATAATCGTCCGAAACCGGCAGGGGGCCCTGAGAAGAAGATGAAGAAGGTTGTCAAGAGTGTAGTGCCGCAGAGGCTCATCGATTTCATGATACTCTATCCCCACAAGTCCTTGGATGGCTTCCCTGAAGAGGAGCTGGGCAAACGTTCTCAGAAATTCCGCGATTTTTATGCTGAAGAAAAGGATATTTCTGACAAGGTCTTGGAGTACCAGCAGGCCCTCCTCAAGCAGTTCCGTACCAAGGGCTACGCGGACGACCACACGGAGGTCACCGACGACGAGGAAGATAACTAACAACTAGTCTCCATGTACCTTACCTGCTGCGTCTCGTGTATGTGTTGCTGCTCAAGCTTATTACGTACTTTCTTTCTGCACTCATTCTCGTCTTGTGTTGGTCCTGCAATTATGTATATATACATGTTTATAGTTCCTTGTGTTATTTATGTAATTACTTTATTTATACATGAGATTTTATTTTGATAGATGGTCGTTTCATTTCTGCAACAAGTGTCGCTTTATTTGTGATTCTTGCTAATGTCAGGCCATATACTGTGTAGTATACTGACAAAAACATTCATAACAATGAATACCATCTTCAGGTTAATTCCATTTATTTTTTTCCCATTTTCCTCGAGCTATTATGTATGACCACAGGGAACAGCTAATTTTATACGAGGCCCTGTTTGGAACCTTGGAACTGAATTCCATTCTAATAATCATAGTTTAGATATAAATCTATTAAGCTAATATGATTATATATGGAATATATTTGTATACTATTATTAGCTATACGAGGGAGATATTTACGTGTATTTCTATTATAGAGGAGTGAGCCAAAGAGCGTGCTAAGTTACGGAATAGAAACATAGTTTGGTGGTGTACTGTGGTGTATAAAATCAATTTCCATCTCCCATAGGATATGCTCATATCTAAACTTTGAAAAGTGGCAGGATATCAAATTATAAGTCAAATAGCTTAGTTTATTAAGTAGATTTTAACTTCTCCAAAATGACTCTAAAATAAGAGGATCCAAACGGCCCCGAGTGTATTACTCCAATGAGAGGATCCAAACGGCCCCGAGTGTATTACTATCAAATGTAACCATTGGTAACTGCAGTTGATTACCTCGCAAAAGAAAAAAAACTGCAGTTGACTGCTTTGCTGTCATGTAGTAAGCTGCCAGCTACGGCTTGCAGAACCTTCTTGTGCTGACTGAATTCGACAGAAATGTTTGTAACTCGGAAACTTTTCGTGCAAATTTTCTTCTTTCATACTGGTGGTGTGGTGCGATGGGGGCTTTTTCCTTTTCTTTCTCCCAGCTTACCTTGCACTACTACTGACACAAAATAACAGGCAGGATTCCACCTCAAAATTCCAAAGTAAAGGTCATTTTTGTACTGGGCAATGGTGCTTGTAATTCCAGTTTTAGGATTTAGACAACATCAAGTTCTCGAATTAAAAACCAAGCTTTTCAAGTTCATTTCTAGCTCATTGCATTGCTTTAGGAAAAAAAACAGTCTTACAGAGCCGATTACCATCAGCCTTTTTTCTAGTACTGATGCGCCATGTACGCACAACATGAAACAGAGTTTTCCCGGGACACAACCATCTCTGCAAAACGAGAAGATAAAATGGACACCTCCTCTGCTTCTTAGTTGTAAATGAAGGTCCTTGGCTTCAGTTGTCATCAGGCGACAGCTCCTCTGAGTAGCAGGGAACTCCTCCATCTGCACTTCCAGGTTAAACCGCTTCAGTTTCAGCATCCTTTGCTCTTGGAAGCTGATCTGGGCGCCATCACATAGCATAGCACCCACCAGTTGATTCTATAAACGGGAATCTGGGCACCATCTGACATGAGCATATTATTACGAACAACATTTTGTCCACGACGGATCACTCCGTTCCATCCCCCTGAGAATGCGTGCTTATTCTAAGCTGGGCACACATTCCTGCTACCTGCCCTTGTGGATCATGGACTCATCATCCCTTCCACAGTCCGAATTGAAGAAAATGAGCGGAACACAACTGCAAATTGCAATCGCCACAGTATGTCAGTATAGCTCCCCAATTTTGCGGTTGGATTGGAGCAAACACAGCCATGAACAGCCGGCGGCTTGGCGATGACAATGACGAATGGTGCGGCGACCGGCCGGCAACCTGCAGTAGCTTCGAGGACGGCGCTGGATGCCGGCCGCGGCCAGCGTGGAGACTCGGCGCCGCGAGAACGTGGATGTCGGCTGGGCGTGGCAGTGGCGGAGGAGAGGACAAGGAGGAAGGGACGCGGCAGGGGATCCGGCGGGCGACGGGGATGAGCGGAGATCCGGAGGAGTAGCACAAGCCCGTTGCGGACATCCGGGCGAGGCAGCCGGCGCCGGAGCCGGGCGGGAAAGGCTATTGGGAGGCAGGACCGCAGGAGGGGTTCTTTTGCAAATAAGGTGGATCGCATTTACACATAACCCCCTGAATTGGATCGCGATTAGTAATCGCGATCCGATTTAGGGGGGTAAATGAAAATGTAAAAGGGTTTTGTGGAAATAGTTAGATCGCGATCCGATTTAGGGTGTTTTCTGCAAATAACATTGCCGACGCCATGTCCGGCTCCGAGCTCCCTGAACCCACCGCCTCGTGCTCGGCCCGCCTCTGCATCTCGCCCCGCCGGCAGGAGCATCGTTTCGCCGTCCCCAGGCTCCGCGCCCGCACTCGGATGAAGAGAAGCAATGAGACGAGACGGCGAGAGAGACGGAGGCATGGACTTGTCCCGATCCACCGCCCCGACCATGGATTGGAAACCTTCGGGTTCGTCGACGGATCGGACTCCGGCAAATCAGCCCGCCGGCCCTGCGGGATTTGCCGCTGCGGCTCCGGCTCCGGCCGAGCGCTTCCTGGTCGTCGGTTCCAAATTCCAACGTATAAGTGACACCATTCTGAATTTCTGATCGAACTTGTCAACGGCCGGCCGGCCGGTTCAACGGCATCTTTGATTTGAGTTCATGTTTGAGCTAGGAGAAGAGCCGAAGGATGCGATCCCGTCCCGTCCATGCCACCATCATCGGTCATCGCTCAGCTTGTCTGCCAGCTCCATCCATTTGTACCTCCTGCGTCTTGTGTGTTGCTGCTGAAGCTTATTACGGAGCAGAGCTACACAAGAATCTGCAGTTGACCTACTGGAATCTGCTACTCAGTTCGTGTTAACCGATTTGGCTTTACTGTGTAAGTCGCTAAATTCTTAAATTTTTTGAGCAAAACTAAATTCTTAATGTTTTCCTGATCCAATAGACGTGTAATATCCCACTCCAACATACTTTTTTTTATCCCACTCCAACATACTTAGCTGCATCGATCTTCTACTAATTTCTTTTGAGTACACATATGGGCTGCAAGTTTTTTGCTCGTCCCTTCTTCATGTATCAAGGCCGGCCCATGGAGGATTTGGACGGAAAGGATGACGGGCCTTGTCTATGCATGTATACTACGGATTTTTTTAAAAAAGGGGTTAAAAAAATTAAATTCGAAAAAAGGTGCCGATTTGGAAAATTTCAAAAAATAGTACCTCCCGCCCGATCAACGGGCGGGAGGCGCGGGGCCGGACACCTCCCGCCCATCCAACGGGCGGGAGGTGCCAAATCTTTTTCTAGGCCCCTCCCGAGGGTTTTCTTATTCGCGAAGAGGTCCCTCTCGCGGCGGCAAAGGCATCCTGCCCGCCCCACGGGCGGGAGGTGCCCAACATTCTTATTTTTTGTTCAAATTTATATTTTACAAACTATTTAAAATTCATATTTTTCAAATACAAGATTTATTCGCCATACTCTTTTGTATATATATAAAATTTTAGTTCAATTTTACGAAGAAGATTACGGTATCTAAAACTCGTATGAAAATGGTTAAACGATAACGTTTTGCAACATAGAATCTAAATATTACGATAGTACGATACATCAAGCTATTAAACATAAAATAGTATGATACAAAAAATAGTTTAAATATACAGAGTCCACCGAATCAGGAGTATCTATTCCGTCTGTCCCGGTCCTCGCGCTCTCTTGTTCCCCCCTAGTCTTAGGCCGTCGGCATATGTGCCCCTCCGAGTATGTGAGTGCATCTGGAGCATGCTAAGGACGAGGCGGAGGAGGCGCTGGCGTGAACGGGTCATCCTGGGTCTGTAGAGGTGGAGCGTCATAGGTTTGGGAGGGACCAATGATGTCTGACCCGGCGCCGCCGCCCTCCAACTCCGACAAACTGACGCAGCCGCCGTCCCAGTCCGGCACACAGAACAGACCACCGTGTGCAGGATCTTCCATCGACCACGCATGTTGAGTAAAGCCCTGAGAATACGGAACAGCTGGCGTCGAACCCGGCGGGAGAGACGTTCCTGGAGCATAGACGCCAAACGTCTAAGGCTCCACTCTTACAGGAGGAGACCTCATTGCCATCGAGTGCATCACTGTAAAAATAAACGAAATTAGTCGGGTAAATCAAAGTTGATCGAAATGGCAATTATAAAGGACTTACAGCTCGAACTGGCGGCAGTACCGCTGGACGCTATGTGCGGTGCTGCAGAGGTCGATGGTCCAGTTGTGTACACGTGGGCGGACGCATGAGATGAACTGGAGGACCCACGTCGTCTCTGCTGCAACACATCAGTGCATGTAACGCTCGCGTCAAGTTGTCATGAATCCGACGAAAACTCTCTTTATACTGTGCCTCCGGTACACCTACTCCACGGTCAAACAACGTTTTGAACTCGACTGTTTTGAACTCTCACATAAGAGAGGGACCAACACTTAATAGCTTCTTTCACCTCATCAATTAACTGGTACCTCGTACCCTAAACAACTTCGTTCTCCCTGCAATCTCAAGGTACGCTGGGTCCCTCATCTATGACAAGATGACTGAAGTCGCTGCTCACCCATTCTTCAGGCACATCCTCGTCATCATTAGATGAATAGGCATTCATTGCTTCATCCAACTCACGATCTTCGTCTCGCAGCTGTTCAATAATACAGGGTATATTCTCCCCTCATCAGCCACGTATTGAGGTGCTGCGGTGCCACCTGCCTCAATATTTGGCTCCTTAACTTCTTCATCAACATCTTCATCCTCCGCAACAGCTTCGATGTTTATCAAAGTCTTCTGGTACACACTGACAAGGAGTACCAGTGGCCATTGCTAATGATTTGCATTTTGCAGATAATTTAACCAGTCATCGTTGCTTGTAAGTGGCATCAGCTCCCAGATCAAAGCGTGAGCGGTACGATTTATGACTCACTGAACACTCACAGTGTGTATCTCCTGATTAATCCTTAATCCGCTCATTAACCAGTTGCATAGGGATTCAAATATCCTCTCGTGCGGTCTGGTAATCCCTCTGACCGCACAGTTGAATTCACTTAAATATACCCCATTCGGCACATAAATTATATTTCCTTCTCCGTAATATATACTAAAAGTACCATTCTCGAAAGACATATCTATCAATTATTAATAAACTAGTTATACTACATATTAATACACAACGACCCTAAGTTTCAGCGATTCCTAAATTATATTTTCCAGATTCTAAACTATTCAGAATATAAATTATACTAAAAACTATTCAAAATATAACTAACCTAAGAAATATTTCCTAGATTATAGTTATTTTTAAGTAATTATACCTCTAAACCGACGTGTGAACAGGGCTTCGCCGCTTCCTCTCCTATCTTCCCTCCTCCCTTTCTTTTTTTTCCTGATTTTTGCTGAATAAAATGGGAATTTAGTCCCTTTCTTTTTTTTCTTGATTTTTGCTGAATAAAATGGGAATTTAGGGGGCAGCTGGGGGCTCGAGGGGAACCCCCAGCGGCCGCGTTAGGGGCCTCTTCGCGAATAAGAAAATAGAAAAAGATTTGGCACCTCCCGCCCGTTGGATGGGCGAGAGGTGTCCGGCCCCACGCCTCCCGTCCGTTGGTCGGACGGGAGGTACCTCTTTTTGGAAATTTTCCAAATCGGCACCATTTTTCGAATTTAATTTTTTAACCTTTTATTAAAAAAATCCTGTATACTACAATACTGAAAATTTGCCGATCCAGTCCACGAGATGCGGTTTGCTTGCTCGCATTCTTGCCCGTTTCAAGCCAGCAGCAGTTCTCCGCAGGCGGCAGGAAGGCTTCAGCCAGCGCCACCGCCCACCGGCTCGACGCCTCGACGTCGACTGTTCTAGCTCCACTGCGGCCAGCTTCTGCGCCACTCCGCTCCCAGGCAGGCAAGGCAAGTGCTGGTCGCCCAACGCGGGGGCCGGCCGGCCGCTGGATCTGGTAGAGAGGCTGGCGCGGGCGTGCAGCTGCTCGGCTAGGTGGTGAGTCCTCTTTCTCTTTGCCCCTCCCTGCATATGTTGGCGCAGCCTCGCACTTGCATCTTGCGGGGATTTGACTCGGCTGGAGATTCTGGATTTGCAGCTTCTGTTGGTCAGGTCAGTAGGGAATACTATTCTGCATTTAAGCATGTGAATTTCCAGTGACCCGTGCTACAGAGGAACCGATTCCAGTCTAGTAGACCTCTAGTACACGCTCATGATTCTGACCAGGTCCCTTTGCGCTCTTGAAGTTGAAGCACTCTAGAAACGAAGGGACATCTATAGACTGTAGATTCGAAATCCCATCTTTTGCAGTTGAAGGGAAAAAGGGGGAACTGAAATTAGCTTCCCATTGCAAGCCCTTTCGCAAAAGTTGGATGCTTTCTGAATGATGGCATGGGTTAAGAATACCCCTGCCCTTTATTCTGCACTTTTTAGGTATATCCGAATTTTGCAATGTGCAATTAATCTATTTACTCACTCCAAAGGCAAAACAAAGATGACAGCAAATGCATGGCAGCTCAACTACTTGTTCTGTCTCATGTAAGAAGCATCAAGTGGTATGATGTAGGGGATTCACAGTTGTTCGCTAACCATATAGATGCTGACAGCAGCAACATGCCAAATTATAGATAGGTTGCAAGACCCACCTAATCCAACATACCTGCTACATATTTCTTCCATATGCTGATTCTGTTGTTTCTGTCGTAAGTAGATATCTTCCGCGGCTGATAGAATTGTCACCTTCCATTCTTAAGATAGCGACATGATTGAAATTTCCTTTCTTCTTTTACATGAGCAGAGAGGTACTTCTCTGTCTTTCATTACAAATGGTTGCCCCTACATATTCTTCCTACTATTCTCAAGGAATCTATTCTGAGAACCTCTTCCCTCACTTTCCCCTTCACCCTTGAGAGGCCATCTCCAATTCATCACCCTACTATTCCTTCATACACAGGCCATCATCATACAAGACTGACAATCAGCAAGGACTGACAAGAAGATGCTGAAGAAACTGTTGCCAAAGACTAAGAGCAAGAAGAAGAAGGAGGCAGCCTCCTCTGCGATACCCACGTTGGATCGGCTCCATGAGGTTTGTCATCCCCATCACACCGAATTCTTTGCTTGCCTTCCCTGTTCTTGATCTTTACTCTTGCTGTGCTTGTGTTCCTTCAATAGTATGTAGGATTCCTAGAAACGTCTTTGGTTGGCAAGATAGGTCTGGATTAGGGGAGTTGCAGTTCATGGAGGTTTAATATGTTCTAATCCAGAAAAGTTCTAGAAATGGAAACTGATCACCTGCAAAATATGTAAATAATTTTTTTTTTCTTAGAATGGTGCCTCCATCGTTGCTCCCTTTCTTAAGCATATGCCAGTACTGTAACTTCTTTTGTTGGCAACATACGACTGGATTGGAGGGCGCAGTTCATGGAGTTCGTGTGTCATGAAACAAGCTTATCCATCTATCCCATCTTCAGTAGAATGATGTAATTTAAACACGTGGGATTTCTGAACTCAATGGATTTCAGAAGATGTAGTGAAAGAAAATAATAGAAGATTAGAAATCCTCACGTTTGAAAAATAAAATAGAAGAAGAAGTCCTTCTTGGCAAAAGCTGCCAGCCTGTCCTAATGTTGACCTTCAGGTTGAATGTGTACAGAAGAATATAATCAGTTAGATTCTAGATGGTCAGCTTTATTTTCAATTCTATTCAAAATTTGTTCAGCACTTGTCAAGTTTGAGGACTTAGTATTTGATATTGACACTATGGATGTATCTGTTTTGCGATCATGCCCCTCAATACGCACCGTAAGTGATTGTTAACACATCAGCAAATTATGTTTGTGTGCCAAGGTATTAACTTGCTACCTTAGATTTACCTTTAACAACGGTGTATTTTTTACTGTTCATGTGGGTAGACTCTAGAAATGCTGGAGAAGAAAGAGCGTTTCCTTCAGAAAAAGTGTTCTGCTGAAATCGGAAAGGCTAAGGATTATACAAAATCGAAGAACAAGAATGGTAAGAAAGCATTACTTTGGAGAAAACACATCTGTCAGTCTTACATTTTGTTACAATCTTGTGAGAATTTATCATACATAATTGTCAAACTTGCAAATTTGTTTGCTTGCCAAATTTTCAAGAGCTCGCATGTCTAGACACTGTTCCC